>NC_060880.1:37690593-38059326 GCF_021901495.1 Neodiprion virginianus
TGACTTTATTTTCGCTCACAAGAAGGGCAAGTATATTCAAATGTTATTAATTAATGTATCACATCCGATGTGCGTGGGCACATCTTATCCAATTATAAATTAATTGTGCTATAGCTTAAACAGGTATATAATCAACACTTTCGTGTCCAATTGCATGTTATCAGTACTTACATTCGTATCATATTACAGATAGTGCTGGTAAAACCCATGCGTTCCTTTTTTCTACTCACGTTGAATCAAGAAAAAGTGGAAGTTATTTCAATTTCGTCGCTAACGGATTACCGTTATTTAAAGATTTGTAACCATTAGGTTATCAAAATGTACGGTTACGCAACAATCTCCAATGCACGTGCATATGCATATCAAAATGACAAAGCGAAGGATATTTATTAATTTGGTGTCCAGTAATGGTTTTGATTTTATTAACTGAATTCATGTCGACGTTGATTTCGGATGAATACGAAATTTTATTCAAATAAAATACGGTTGATTATATTATTATGTAACAATGAAAAGAACGAAGGTCCAAATAAGACTATTTAATTGTGTGCTTAATGCCATTAATCTTTTGTTAGAAACGTTTTCCAGCCGAATAATCTGAGTTAAAGGTGCATAAATAATGATAAATCGTTAAGAAGAATTCTCATTGATACGCGTAAGATTATATCATATATACCTACATATACATAATGGGAAATTCTTTTCACAGGTAGACCAAAAGAAGTTGAACTCGTTAAAAATGATGACGCGTTGGGTCTTACCATCACAGACAATGGTGCAGGGTATGCCTTTATAAAGCGCATAAGAGAGGAATCAGTTATTGATAGAGCAAAGGTGATTCAGGTCGGCGATCATATCGAGAAGATAAATGGGGAATCTTTGGTAGGCAAAAGGCACTTCGAGGTAGCAAAACTGCTCAAAGATATACCTAGAGGAAGCACGTTCACACTGAGACTGGTCGAACCGCAGAAAAATGGATTTGGAAGCATCGGTCCGAGAGGGGATCCCAGAAAGGGCAAGAAACAAGGCTATGGCAATGGCAAAGGAACTCTCAGGTTTAGGGCTGACGGGAGTGCACAAATTGAAAACGAAGTAAGTGGAAAAAAAGACTTGTCCATTCATCGTTTGCTCAATTGTTTAATAAAAGAATGGGAGCTAATATTGTATCTCAAAATCACTAAAGTATTTTATGAAAAATATATGTATTTGGACGATTTTATAAATGTTTTCTTTTCTGTCCAGCCGGATGATTATGCAACAAACGGAGTTGAAAAAATTAATGGGCTACTGGAAAGTTTTATGGGTATAAATGATAACGAATTAGGTAAGTAAAGCAAAAACATTCTGGAGGAGTTATTTTCTTCTCTACAAGCATATTTATATTTTGATACGTTCTTCAGCTACACAAATTTGGGAATTAGCCGAGGGTAAACAGAATAGCATGGATTTTGCCGAAGCTATTGACAATTCCGACTTGGAAGTATTTGGCTTCACTGATGATTTTGTTATCGAATTATGGGGTGCTGTAACTGATGCAAGAGCTGGACGTCTACGATGATTATTATTTGCAAAGGAGTAAACGAATAATTTAATTGCTTGTTCATATAAACGCAATCATAGATAGGTCAGTATTGCCATAATAATGCAGACATCAATTATCACAGGGTATTACACCATTAAAATAGGCCCTTTTTATATTTTAAATATTGTTTTCGATTTATTATTCCTGTTTGTTTAATAGTCGTACATGCATACACTATAAAAAGATGTATAGTTTTGTATCTTATTTTTTTTTTCATTTTCTTTAGCGAATATGATTTTATACAAAGTTGAAAGTGAACAGAAAAAAATAAGAAGTAAAATGATACGAGCATAGAAGTTTTAAATTGTTACCTTGTTGTAGTTAAGTTTGCATTCAACGTTTTGTTTATACGATTAATATTACCGCCGATCAAGATTTCGATCAAAATTCTCACACTTGCAGCTCATTTCTAAATAGGTATAAGCTATTCAATTTCAATGTCTAAATGTTACACATCCATGAGGATCATTGTATTTTAAACAAAATACAATTGTCGGGCTGGACCAACAGCTGAAACATGTATAAAGCCAAAAAAGTGCTACTCTAATATCAAATAAGAAATTATTACGATGTTTTGATAGATAGCGAATACGTCAATGCTGAGATTACGATTTTCTTTCAATCTTTATATCCACTAAGGCGTATATTTATGTAATCTAAAATTCAAGTAGTAGTCATACGTTAATGTCAATGTACACATCGCTACACTATTTACTAATCGATCTGGTTAAACATTGACAATACAAACGAGTTGAACTAGACTTCATTATAAGATAGATTGAGCGTTAAGGGTAAACAAGTAATTATACTGATAATACAATGCGATGAACTTCCTTGCATGACTAAATATTGTTAAGTTTATATTAAAGACAGCGATGTAAGAAAGATTAATATTATAATATAACATTTTTTCTGGCCAATTTCTTCGATCCCGAGTTCAATATGACGATGTGCATTCTTGTTAAACTACAATTAATTATACAAAATACTGTAAGAGCTTATTATCATTATTGATAACTGTTTCATCTGCGTAAATATTATGTATAATAATACATAACACTATGTAACTTGTTGAATGAGTACATCGAAGAAAAGCATGTACTTGATATATCAAATGCATGATAAACAGTTTCGTTGATGATATAAATAACTTACACCTGTGTGGTGAGACCCAATCATTTATATGTATAAATATTCCTACAAGTATACCACCAAATCATAATCAGATATATTAAATTCAGTTCTTTAAAAGTCATATGTAGAATAAAAATTAATTTATTACTAATCGTTGTTCGATCATCACTTAAGTTATTAAGATTGGATAAGAATGTATGTACTGGCATTTCTACATTTTGCAATCATTGTTGAGTTTGAAAGACAGGCTATATCGTCTGTGCAAAAACATTCTTGATAAGAACGACATTACAAAATTTAATGTGTACTAATTGTAATCAGTACGAAAAGCTCGGTTACATTTGGTGTTGCACTTTATTTTTTCGTACCATGTCAGGATTAGATACGTAATTCAGAAGAAATCAAACATGCCGGCGGGGAAATATTAATAACGATAATATTCTATCCACATATCTGAGGATACTGATATTGTAATGAATTAACGGGTCTTGAGTGTGGGGATATGTGCTTCTTTGGAATTAACTTTCCGGTGTCAATACCAAACAATAGAGTAGATTACTCGAAAATGAAACTGAAGCATAACATAATTTTTATGAAATATTATTATTAATATTAATTTATCATTTTTTTAGGGTCATCTTCTACCAAATGAAAAAAAAAGTTTCGCAGAACGAATTTCATAAAAATTCAGCAACTATTCGCGAAGGATCGAAATAAGATTTTTATTCATCACTTTTATAAATTTACGCAATATAATTTGCATAACATGAAAACAGCTTTCAAGCGATACGGAACGTATTGCAGATAATGGTTGATAAGGAGGATGAGGAGTGATCAACCAGCAGCCAATCAAAACGAAATGCTGGAGCAGCCTTGATATCAGGCGGGTCTGTTCCTTGGCAATTAAGAATGTAAAACAAAAAAACTGATTAAAGTCAAGGGTCACCGAATACTTACCGTTCCATAATACATGTATATAGTTGCTTAGTTAATAATTATTCACGAATTCTAAGCAGTATTCGTTATTCGGGTGATGTGCGAACGCCGTTACGATTGATCTAACCTAGATTCTCACACTGTATATAAACATACCTCGTGTCGAAGATAATGGCATTTTTGACTAGCAATATCGTCGGAATTTTTACAAGACGATGTAAATTTGGTTGTAAGCAAGTAAAGTTCACGAGGGTTAGTAAAAATTGTTAAAATATGATGTAAATCGTATAACCTCTAAATCGTTGATGAAACTACCTTTGAGGCTACACGAAATGTACCTAGTTTTATTAATTTACGTTAGGTTTGCATCGCGCGGTTTTCCACCGAAGCTGACGCAAAGAGTGAAGAATCTGAGTCACTGAAACCCCCCGTCGGAGACGGGAAAATATTCAAATCAGCGGAGGAGGTCATTTCCGACATACCAAATGGAGCCAAGCTGCTGGTCGGTGGCTTTGGCCTCTGTGGTATCCCTGAAAATCTCATCGCAGCGCTTCTCAAAAGGGGATCCACCGAACTGACGGTAGTTTCAAATAACGCTGGTGTAGATGACTTTGGGTTAGGCTTATTGCTGAAGCAGAATAGAATAAAACGTATCATCGCTTCCTACGTTGGAGAGAATGCAGAATTTGAGAAACAGTATCTCTCCGGAGAACTGGAAGTCGAACTAACACCACAGGTAGCTAAAAACTGAGCGTAAAGCTCAGACACTGAATTATTGCAATAAAAATTTGAGTTTATACGACCTGTAGCATTTTACTCATAGGGCACTTTGGCTGAGCGAATTCGAGCCGGTGGGGCTGGCATACCTGCCTTCTACACAGCCACCGGCTTCGGGACCATGGTGCAAGATGGAAGCGCAGTTATCAAGTATGATTCTAACGGTGGAGCTGAGATATCGGGAGAGCCGAAGCAAGATGGTCAATTTAACGGGCAGAATTATGTTCTGGAAACTGCAATCACCGGTGATTTTTCTCTGGTGAAGGCCTGGAAGGCGGACAAGGCGGGAAACCTGATATTCAGAAAGTCAGCCAGGAATTTCAATCCTGTTATGTGCAAAGCCGCGAAGGTAACAATAGCTGAAGTGGAGGAAATTTTAGATGTTGGGGAATTGGACCCAGACAACATACATGTACCTGGAATATACGTCAACAGAATAATCAAAGGTCCTTCGTATGAGAAACGGATTGAGGTCAGCATAAATATTTATACCTATTATAATTTCTATCATATGCGGCAGTAAATTAGTGACAAGAAATTTTTTTCAAAAAGTATTTACTAAGTTTAATCTCTGTGAAAAGTCTGCATGAACAAAGATAACTTTTTTAGTTTTGATAGTCATTTTCCATTATCTGTAATTTATAGAAAATTACAACGAAGAAGGCTGCTAAACCAAAGAAAGTAACTCCTGCTGGTAAAGCCAGGGAAAGGATCATAAGACGGGCGGCGCTCGAATTCAAAAATGGAATGTATGGTATGTTGAATGAAGTAAAATTATAAAACGAATCCCTTAAGCTTCTGTATCTTGGACTCATTCTATCATTTCCTTTTTATTCTCTAGCAAATTTGGGAATTGGTATCCCTATGCTAGCTAGCAACTATATTCCTAAAGGAATCAAGGTCACTCTCCAATCAGAAAACGGGATTCTTGGTCTAGGCCCATTCCCTAGCGAAGACGATGTAGATGCTGATTTAATCAATGCTGGCAAAGAAACCGTCACAGTCTTGCCAGGCGCTTCTTATTTCGGAAGCGATGAAAGTTTTGCCATGATTAGAGGGTACGTATTTATTGAAAAGTGCGAGGAGTTCTACTTGTCTTAATGTTCGCATATAAACAATAAAAGTATGGTGGAATTTTTGTAAACGTTTGAGAGCTATGACATTTCTCTGACAATGAGTTATATTCTTCATCGTTTTTTAGTGGTCACATCGATTTAACAATCCTTGGTGGAATGCAAGTATCCCAAAACGGAGACTTGGCAAATTGGATGATTCCGGGAACGATGGTGAAGGGAATGGGTGGAGCGATGGATCTTGTTGCTGCATCTAATACAAAAGTTGTAGTAACTATGGAACACAAGTCACGTGACGGACGCCCTAAAATATTGGCTAACTGTACTCTACCAGTTACAGGTAAAATTGACAACAATCAATGTTTCTACAATCGGTAATAGCACCCGATAATAACAATAATAATAATGAACGTTACAGGTCAAGGATGCGTCAACCTTATCATCACTGACCTTGCCGTGTTTGAAGTTATACCAGGCGAAGGTTTAAGACTCATTGAACTAGCGCCAAACGTCGATATCACAGAGGTTATTAGCTCTACAGGATGTGAGTTTCATGTTGCTGACGATCTGAAAGTAATGGGTCAAGTGGAGGTCGATGATGACGCTTAACATACATGTAAAGTGTTAATATATCAATATGATGTAATATCAGGTAAGATTTTTTACGCTAAAATAATATAACTGTAGAGATAATCGCTGGCAGTTGTAATAGTAATTTTCATTGAGAATCACAGACCATTATGAATTCATTAGTAATTTTCAGTAATACTTTATTTTCATGATGGGCAAATATATAGGGGTGAGTCAAATATACAAAAATAAAAATACAACTCAGAATTCACTATCTATTTCTTGAATAATTGCATTCTTTATTACAAAGAAATTGCCAACCGTTAATTTGCATTGCAATTTTGTGATAGTGCTCGATTTGTTTCGACAATTAGAAAAAGTACTTTGATTGTATAAGTTGCAAAAACTGCCCTAAAATATAATGTGTACATAGTATATTTTGCGATATATGGTTTGGCTTTCTTTTAATTTCACATATCTAATAATTATGATACCTATATATATATGATTGTATAATAAATATAGATATATCAATTGTAAAATAATAGATTATGGAAATAAATCTAAGGGTAGTCCATCGAACTTCGTGAATACTGCGTATACATAGTGATGAAATGGTCATTCCCTAAATTTTGCTTTAATACTAGCAGGCAAAGGCAACAAATATAAAACACTGTTTAGTATCACAAGACCAAAGGCAAATGCTAGCGATACAAGTAAATTCAAATCCATGTTCAATACTTCCGAAATATTTTCACCTTCCCGAGTAAAACGTTCCACCAAATACGTTTTACCATCCGGATATCGACAAAAGTTTGGGTCTCCAGGACAAGGGAAAGTTTCATTATATGGCAAGTTTGAAAAAGTAGAAACGTTAAGTACTCGGTGATTCAGTGCCAGAGATGCATACCTAGAAGGTAAGGCTGTTGAAACAGCTGCTAACCAGTCTGGTAAGTTTCTGAGACTTCGAACCCCGCCCGAACCTATTACAACTGATACTAACAATGCATAAACAACAGCCAACGCCCCCATCATAGGATTTCCGACTACCATTAATATCGCAATCATAACTTGCTCCGCTGCAATGTAACTGGCCCAAAGTACACCAGAAATGTAAGCCCATGAGGATACATCCAGCTCAAGAATCGGGACCAAAATTCCAACAGCTGCGAGTGTGGAGATAAAACTCAGCGGCAGACTTAACAAAGCGTAAGCACTCAAAAACATCGCACCGCCATACAGTCCTTCTCTCCTCTCTTGGTAATACCTCGCTCTCACACCTGGAACTGTGCACAGCAAAATTTTTCAATGACATAATTGCGGAATGTGGAAGAAAATTATTTGAACCACTTACAGAGAAGTGCCGTCACCGCTGTACCAGCAATGTAAAACAGAATAATCATGTTAAAAATCAGTCCTCCGGTTTGAGAGAGTACTTTGGCCTGAACTGGACTGGAGTAAGCGTAAAGGATACTCAAAAGAGCGATACAAAATGGTAGCAATAAAATCCTCGCAGTTAAATGTCCAAGGCCACATCTGTTGAAGGCGCAAGTTGCTGCAACTCCTCTCCTAGAAATTTTCCATATTAGAGTAACCTTTCAAAATGAGCAAATCTTTTGAAAGTTACGGTTGGTCAGTTTTTACAATTTTTGCCATAACCAGATCCGAGCTAGTCTCTAAGTTTTGAAACTTACAAATACAGAGCCAAGAGCGTTGAGAAACATCCTGGCTTTATGCCACGACCCAACCCCTTGTGCTGTCCACCCGAAGGTGCGTCTTTCAAGCTGACTCCACCTTGCGGAGCTTCCTTCATGTACAAAACGCCTTCAACTTTGAATTTTTCCACCAGCAATGATATTTGCTGATTGGATTCAAGGAAACGATCTCTGGAACGACGATCTACGGTCGATAGACACACTAAAATGCATAACATGTTGCTGATTATAATATACAATAAAATGTAATTATGGAACGAGGTAACGAGATATACATCACTCACAGTAATACATCAAAGGATTTTCTAATTCGGGACAGGGAAAACCAATGTAAGCAAAATAATCTAGCATGCTTCTGGTTGGCCCTGAATAGACCACAGCACCCAAGCACAGCAGCGCCACTCGACTGACGAAGGGTAATACATCAGACCTCGGAGTTTCCATGGTGAGGACAACTATAGAGCCCCTTCTGGTCGCATAAGACCACAACATGGAGACAATTAAATAGGTATTCAGAGGATCCGTGTCCCACGTCGGTTCGTCCAACAAGAGTAAGCCAGGATCCTTGGCGAGCTGCACGCCCAACATTAAGCGCCGATATTCTGGCCTGGTCAAATCACTGACAGATCTGTTTGCAACTTGAGACAAAGCTAAGTCTGCCAAGGTCTGACGAACCCTGGCATCCCTGTTGCTCAACCCTGCAAGCCATGTCGCGTACAGCAAACTTTGGCGCACTGTCAAGCCTGGCAGAAGATGACATCTGTGCGCAACATATCCACCATGGCGTCTGAATAACTCAGGTGTGAGTAAACTCCCATTCAACGAGATTCGTCCTCTAGTCTCACCCCCAGCTCGTCCGGCTACAAAAAGTGATTTAGTAAAATAAGCGATTGCTCAAAAATACTCAATGCAGTTACAGTGGTGATTTACCAATCACATCGAGCAGCGCTCTCTTCCCCGAACCCTTGGATCCCAAAACAGCCAGAACTTCTCCGCCATGAACTCGAGCAGAAACATCTCTGAGTACTGTCGTGGCCTCAGTGCGAGCAAAACAGTTTCCTTCATGATCGACCGTTGTGGAATGAAAAATATTAGCTATGTCCAAAATGCAGTCCGCCATCATTTTCACCCTAAAGCTGCTCACCCCTTGTTAAAGCGGTCTACAATTTGTGAAATTTCACCATAGTTGCTCGGTCATCATTAGAAACCTTGAGGTCATTTGATTGTTCTTAAATCTTGTGACAAGATCCAATTAAGATTGCACTCAAGCGAAGACAGACTTGCTAACGATAAGTATAAATGTGTCCGATTCGATCCTGCACCACAACGAAGATTCGCCAATTTTTTTTTTACCCAACTGTGGATGCTGGCGCATCCTATTTGCACGGATGGTATTACGTTGGATCATTCACTGCGAAGGATTGGCTGGGAAGTCTTGTTATCCTCTTTCTGAAACAGCGAAGATGAAAATAGAAGACAACTGTACTCTTCGCCACATCGATGAGTAACAAATTTCTGCCATCGAAAAAAAAACTAACAACACCGAGTCAATGAACGCTCCAAGCAGCGGTGAATGAGGCACTAGCTAATAGCTGTAACCGACTACCAGTGACTACCGACTACCATCAACTGCCCCCAACCGAGTCACCGACAACGATGGGTACCAGGTACAAATAACTGGTGGGAGGCTGCTCCATGCTCGGTGAGGTGAACGTCTTCGCTCGCGAATGAGAACGGTGGGGACGTTTGATGTGGCATAAGAAAGAGGTGGGGACGGGACGAGGAGGACGGGGAAAAGGTAGATAGATACAGGAGTACCAGCAGCGAGTCCCTCGGCCTCGCTCGGCTCTCCTGACAGCGAGGCAAGAAATTCCTAGCTTCGTCCAGCCTCGCCAAAGCCGCGTCTCGACTGCGTGCTTTTCCTTTAAAACGAATAGAACGAGGAGTCAGCTCCTTTTTGAATGAAGAATGTGCTCCTTTATTTGAAGTGCCGGAACGTCGCGGTGTCTACACGTAGTCCGTGTTACATGGAGTCTCGAACGAGCCGCGAGACCGGTGTGTGCATTATTAATGGTACCGTAATAATCACTCGCGAAATATCACGGACAACGAAATGGCGCTTTCAAAAGAGCAGCTGAGATTCTTGGAGACTTCGACGCGCAGATAGAAAACTAAGGATCTTTTCCACCGCAGAATACTTACTTGACAATCCGGTTACCGTCGGTGGAGTATTCTGGAGATACTAGGTACATATACCTACCTGCAACGCGGTGAGTAGTTTCATTACGAATTCCCACTTTTACTATACGCATACTACTACTATATCCAGGGTGGCAACATACCTGGAAATCCTGGAATTATCAGGGAATTTTTAATCTGCTAATGGAAAATACTGAAAATATCAGTTTTCTATCATGGGAATTAGAAATCATTTTTTGAACCGAATATAGAGTTAATAAGCTGAACGATTTGGGTTTTAGTAACTTACTAGAACTGGGAAAATGTCAGGGAAAACTGGGTTTTAGGTCTTGGAAAACCTGGAAATGACATGACATTTTTTTCCCAAAAATTTTTGGCCACCCTGTATATCGTTGATACTGGATCCACACATTGCCTTTTATTTATTTTATGCTTTTACCACAATGTGTTATCCTCATTTCAATTACAGTCATTCTTTACATTCAGAACAAAGACAAGGATTGGTGAACTTTCCTAACTTAACAATGTATAGTGTAATTTTGTAGCGCGCGCATGACGCTTAAATTGTCGTGAATATACGTGTGCTTGTATTGTATAGTATAATTTGAATGGCTCGACTCATCGCGTTTAATGTATATATAAAACATAATTTGTAAAACATGTGCTTGTACACGTATAATTACCCCATTCGTAAAACAATTGCGGAAATCTTTTGCGACGGGACTTTTGCGAAAAGTGTACGTATTATACATGCTGTTACCGCATCTATTTAGTGTATAAACAAGGATATCTATTGTTTTGCACGTGCGTGGTGTACTTAGCGTAAGAATGAACTTTGAGTAATATAGATATTACGATTAATAATTGTCTACTTGTGCAATTTTATTGAACGATGTGAAAAATGTTTTATTCTAACTATATTAATAAGTATCGGAAATCAAAAGTTATCGAAAAACTCATGAATGAAAAAAGTCTTCCGGCTATATTCTTAAATGAATATTATATTGAATACCATCGCGTTGAATTACACCTAATTACACTTCCTTGGAAAAGTTGGAGAAACCCGATTAAATGCTGCTTTCAGTATTGGCTCCAATAATAACGATTGGTCAAATGCCTGTTCTTACGTGTATAAAGCTGTATTTTACATGCGTCTGTATATTACAAATGCGGATAGAGCTTCGTTGAGTCATTTCAAGATCCCGTTTCTCTATACTGTATACGTGTATACCTGCAGCCCATAAACATCGCGCGCATGCTGCAGTGAATCATTCACACAGATCGGAATTTCAAAGAGCCTTGCGTGCAAAAGCGGCAAATCCCAACATGCATTATTACTTGCACGCCGGGCGATGTACTGCACCTTGAATATCCGTTCATAAATTAATACACGTAATTATTTAGCACCTAGGTCGCAAATTACGTCAAATTCTAGATTGCATGCCGCACGGTATTGTACCTACTGCAGGAATTTTTACAGACACTTTTTCGTTTTCCAGCATATTTCTCTGACTCCTCGGCATATCATTCATTTTTGTTATTCTGTTAGGCAGAAATATGATATGTGAACAGGTATAATCAGAAAAATGCTCAAATACGTGAGTAACAACGGAAAAATGTCGTTGTTATTTTTCGCGCAGTACCGAAGTTTATTGCACGTTGCGTTGAAGCAATAAATTTTTCTACTTTACCTCCACGTGAATCGCATAATGTACCCTAAGGTATGTCGCCAACTGTATACCTACGTAATAATTATTGAAGGACAAACTTCAGTCGTATGTGTACACACACATGATGTCGTGTACGTTATAACTATCCTACCGACTTGTATGCCTACCTTCTCTATACGCCAAGTGTTATCGGATAGTCGAGGTCAGTTTTAACGATTCCGCTCAATTTTGTCGTTACAGACTAAAATATATCCCTCACACATATTATAGTGTTCCACATTTATTATATATACGCCATGCGCTCGATATATAAATTACACTAATAAATGTTCGCTAAATAGCGGGTCCGTCGATTAAAACGACAGGTATAACAGCTTTCTTTCTGTATATAATATGTCATGCAGTTCCAGGTATAACCTATGGCCATAACCGAATAGGTGTTGATAGTTTAAGAGGCCAATATGTCCCGCCAAATCCGCATTTTTGTAATCGTGGAAGGTGATTTTTTAAGTTCTATTTTTTATTTGTCGTTTTTTGCATTTTTTTCTAAAGCTGGATATATTTGTATATACCCAGGGCCACAGATGAGTAATGGATTTGATCGGTAATTTAACCGCTAATCAACTTATTACACAGGCATACTGTACTATATCCTGCAACTGTTGGCAAAAACTTTCGTTAATTTCTCATCTGACTTGTACACACTCGTGTTTGCAGATAAAAGATCATTTATATGTTATATACAATGCACGTATAACATTATAAACCTGCACTTGAAGCACAGACTATTTTATATACGTATATTACATCGATATACGTGCAAATTGAAAGTTATCGTCAAGCATTCGACACACATTGAAGATTACGTTGTAATTATGCAATAATAAGGTGTTTCAAAATAATTAGCTGTATCAACATTGATTCAGTGTAAATAAGTATCCGCGTGTAGAAACATTCGTTATACGTTGTTCGACACAGGTGAAAATAACGATGGGATGTGTGTGTAATAGTAACTGAGAGTACAATTTATCCATAATAATTAATCTATAAATAATAAATACCAAATCTCTGACGTACATATATAAGAAAAATTTATACCCAGGGTAATTAAAGCCGGTTTTAGAAAAAATATACACGAAGCCCCGGCTCGGCAGTAACTGTAATAGGCACATACATCCGGATCCGTAAATAAAAACCTAATATAGCGCGTGGGACTGGGACCTATAATATTATAAATCTGCTGGTGCAGTGAGAACCGCATACGCATGGCAAAGTTTTTCTCTCTTACAATTAGACTACGAGAGAAATCCCTCTGCACGGTGAACAGTGTAACAATCTTTATCCCGGAGTAAGAAAGCAATGTATCAAATAATAAAACTCGTACATACCTAAATGTAGGTACAGGTATATCGATATTTTTATGTACGGTCATATTCACATGCGGCACATCCCTCCACAACGGATGCAAGCATACCCGATATCTCTTTGGCAGGATTATAATACCTGGGTATTTGCACACCTTCGTTCCATGGTTTGCCGTATTACACGTGATGCGGAGATCTTCCGTACGTCTGCATAAATAAACAGTATGAACATATGATACGTATGTATGTACCTATACATATGCAATTAGTCAAATATTACAACAATGGAAAGTGTCCCGTTAGTGACATACAGGTGTCTGTCTATGTATGTATAGGTATGTATGTACACCTGGGGACAATGAATTTGAGACGGCTAATTTTTGACACTAGACAGTTATGTTGGCAACACAGAGAAACCTGCAACGCCACAGTCGGCCAAACGCGAACAAACTTAGTCTCAATAAACATAATATAACACATGGCCATCGAAACTAACCTTATTCAGTGGTGTCAATCTAGCAAGTCATCATCCCCGCGGTATTTTAAGGTTAGATTCGACGGTCATGGGTTATGTTACGTTTGTTGAGATTGAGTTTGTTTCGCGCTCGGCCGACTATGGCGCTGTAGGTTTCTCTGTGTTGCCAACATAACTGTCTAGTGTAAAAAAATTAGCCGCTTAGATTCATTGTCCACGAGTGTACATGTGCAAAGGTATAATACTTATGGCGCATTCCAGGTCAATTCGACAAGGGTCTGACCCTCACCCTCTCCAATCCGAGTCTTAATGACCGGAGGTGTTTCGTTAGCCTAAAATAACATCTCCAAATTTTTCTCAGATATTTGACCAACCCCCCTGACGCCCCCCCGACCCCTTAAGTGATGATATTTTTGAAAACGGTAAAAAAATTGATAAAAAATTACCGTTTTGCCTGCCCACTTAGATTTTGGTTGGGATATTTTTCTTTTTGGCTACAGAATTTATGTAATTTTTTTCATAACTTTCAAAAATGTCCGATTGACCGTTTTCGAAAATATCATCACTTAAGGGGTCGGGGGGGCATCAGGGGGGTTAGTCAAAAATCTGAGAAAAATTTGGAGATGTTATTTTAGGCTAGCGAAACACCTCCGGTCATTAAGACTCGGATTGGAGAGGGTGAGGGTCAGACCCTTGTCGAATTGACCTGGAATGCCTCTTATGTACCGTGTAAGTAAGTACAACGGAACTGGCGGCGGATTCAGCATAGATTCATCGTGAATTCAAGGCCTCGGTTAGGCGTGAGGAGCTGTTCCAGTGTCTGCATACCTGATGTCCATCTCTTGTTGGTGGTACGGGTGTGCCAGAACGTGTATTTCAACAGCGTTAGGCCTCGGTGTGTGGGTGGAAATTTAAAAGGTGTTTCCTCCCCCTCTGCGATGGCTCTTTGTAGGATACGCAATGGGTACGCCGCGGGATACTTGCGGAATGTGTCACCTGAAAACACAAGATCCGGGCTAATAAGCGTAACATAATATAATAACTGCACGCGTGTTGCGAGTACGATAATTAAACCGGTGGTGTAACCGTAGAACGCCTAATTATTACTATACGAGAACCGGTCTTCAACCTGCCCGTTTACTATAAGTTGTACTAAATTGCATCTACCTGAAAAAATGGGTGACACACATACGCGATGGTTAAAAATTGGTGAATTATTGAAGAGGCGAAGCTCTGCTCTTTCGGAAGAGACCAAATTTTATCGCTTATAACGCCACGATGTATAATTCACCGTGCAAACGTGTTTCACGTTTTTAAATTCCCGTTTCAGAGAAAAAACGAAGTTATTGTAGTCATCTCGAAAATGAACAGTCCAGTTTTCCATAGATCACCACGTTTTGAAGTTTAGAGAATCACCTTCGATCATTTTCAGATGAACGTCTGTGAGCGCGTGTGATCATTTTTTTGGCCGACGATATTTCGAGAACGAATTACCGGATTTCATTGATTTTGGTCTCAATCGACGCGGCTTTCCAAATTTAGAACTGACCAGATTTTGGCTTTGATCGGTCCGGTACTTTTTCAATTATTCAAATAACAAAATTCCAAAAATCAAATAAAAATTATGATATCTTTAGAATCGATGAATGGATTTGAATGAAAATTGGTGCCGTGAGGTTTTTTGGATCGGTAATCATGAATCTAAGGTTAGATTTGCGAAATTTAAATTTGCCGTATTCAATAAAGTGAAAAAGAATTAAAAACATTTGAATTTTGATGAAAATTTCTATTCGTCAGTTTGTTGGGCGGCTGATCACGAATCTGAAGTCAGATTGCGAAATCCAAAACAGCGATGCAATATGGTGGAAAAAAATCCAGAAATATTCCGTTTTTGTAGAAATTGGTAGGCGGAGGTTTTTTGTGTCACTCATAACGAACCCAAGGTCAGACTTCCAAAATTTGTAATGGTGGGTCCATTATAGTGACGCTAAATAAAAAAAGTTGTCATATTTCCATATAACTGGATATCCGAGAGCTTCCAAAGCGGTGATCACGACCCTGAATTTCTAGTTCGAAATTCAAATTGGATATTATTCTTTTTTTCCCTATAAACTTGGAACCTGCAGTGTGAGAACGGGAAGTTCGAGGGCTCGTTCATGGCCAGTCAAAAGCCGCTCGTTTATGTTATATTCATCTTTGTCGCGGGTGAAGCAGATTAGCGGTACATACTACGGATTCTCTTCACATATGCGGGTATGTAAACGCACTATAACGCAGGTATGCAGGTAACAAAACAAAAACAAATGCAACGACAGGTAATGAGCTGGAAATCTTAGCAAAACACACAACATATGCGGGCAAGCAATTGCTAGGGGGTTTGTAATACAGCTGCGGATGCGTTGAAGCTATACGTACTGTAGGTAACGACGTGGAAGAGGATTTGTACGAGATACTCTGTACAAACATTGCTACAGATATCCACCGGATAGATATTTTTTTTATTTCTTTAACGTCTATTTGTCTGTTATTGCATCCGTTCGAAACGCGAGAGGTATATAAATATTTTTCATGTTCAATTTGCTGTTTCGATTATCACATAACTGCGAAGACATTTTTATCTTCCTTATTCGTTTATTCTTCAAGTTCCATTATGATTATTTGCGATTGTGTTCAGATTACCTATGAGTAGTTGGCAGTGAACTCATTGAGCAAAAACACACGGTTACAAAAGTTGGGCAAAAGTATAAAATCCTGCATAAGAAATCGCCGAGTAACGACCGTGAGCTGCATAATATTTCGAAATTATTTCGAAACTGGTGTGTTGAGGGGAAAACGGGGGCACAGTGACCATGCATAAGAAAGATTGAATTTTTACAGTTCTACTTCGAACGGCGAAAATCTTCGCGTCGATCGTTTCAGAAATTTCTTTTATCTACAAATAAACCGACGAATTTGCGAATGTATATATGTACAATATATGTGGAAACGCATTTCAACCGCATTTTAACTGCACAAATCGCGAAAATTAATTATAATGTATATCGGCTGTTGACTCTCGGCCAGATATCTTCTACAATAGAAATTTAATTCGTCTCCTTGCTTTCAAGTACATTAAGAATTCCAGTCTCGGAACGTTTTGTTAGTTAATTTGTCACTTCGACGGCGGGAATTCCGCATCGAGTGTTACCCACATTTGAACGTCCTTCAAGATGACGTCTTCCCTTAAATTAGCCAACGATGAGCCATCTGCGGTCAGATCATTACTGCGAAGAACGAATCGGTATACGTGTAGATACATAAAGTCGAGTTCCGTTCTTTCACTTTTACGAGAGGAATCATGAATACCGTTATATATTGTCATCTGATGTCTGTGCTGAGAAGCCAAATACTGCGACCGGTGCTGCAGCCATGTTTTTCACGCAGAATCTGTGTAAACTTACGAGCACCTATTCATTATATACCGCAAATACAAAAATAATAAAAGATTTTATTTTTTCACAATAATTCTCAAAATATGCAAAATTGAATAAAATATCTGGATACCTTTTTTGTACTAAATATTGTTGCCTCCGCAAAAAGATCTCTTGATACTTTTCATTTTCTTCTGTATTGTCACGCAAAATCGCCGATAACTTAAAGTAAGCACTTTTCTACGTGTTATTCCAATGAAAAAACAGAAACTCGAAAGCGAGACCTCTTCATCTTATCTGATCGAGCTCGAATTTTTAAGGACTTTGTTTTTCATCATAAACGATAGTTTTTTAGAATAATTTTCAAGGAGTCGGTTTTTCAAAATAAGAATATGTTTTCTTTTTCATAGTTTACTAAATTTCAGACATTCCTAAAGGTGCCAAGCAACGTTATTAACATCATACTCATTATCTTTCTACCTGTTTCCCTGCTGAGTTCTACGTATATAGCTCTTCCTTCTCCATCTCTTTCGCCTGCCAAATCGCAATATGTTTCATCCGTACATATTTTACGCTGTTCGCCGAGTCAGTTAGATTTCAAATCTACGTTCTTCTACAGCAGTAATTATATTTCAAAGTCCCGTTTTTTACTTCGACGTTTTCTACCTTCGGCGCGGAAAGATCAGTTAATGTATGTATGTAGGCACATACACTCGACGGTATCCTACATTATTTTAGGACAGTGTGCAGATCTCAGTGTGTATACCTCGGGGTACGGGTAAAAATTCCGAGTTGTCAAAATTCAGACCAACCGTTACGTCGTACATCAACATTCCTACTGGTCGATACTCAGAGTAATCAAAATTTCTAATAGTTAATCTTCGTCCTTTCCGGATCTTCGACACTTCTGAATATGATATTCCCTAATTGCTTCCTATTTTTAAATTTCAATTCGAACTAATGATACAATATTCGATGTCGCGGTCAATCTGAATTTTGACCTCTGCACGCTATTAGACCTGTTTATATCGATATATTACTGATTATATCATCAGGTTTCACTGATATATAAATTGTCATTTCTGTTTCTAGGTAACATTAAAATGGGCTCTGAGGCTTGGGAATTGGAAAGGAGATATTCCGTTCCTGGAGCATTGGACACCCGGGGTCTGGAACCACCAGCAAGCGAAGATCTACATGCTTGGTCCATTTACCGGTAAATTGAAATTTCGCCTAAAACTATTGAAACGTTCTCATTAATGTTAAAACTTCAGATTTTGTCAAAGTCAAAAGTGATAAGGTGGGTCAGAGAAATTTTGAAAACCGTCATTGAACCTCCGGAACTTGACATATTTCTAAATAGCGGTGTATCAATTCCATAAAACGATTTCTCTAATAAATTCTACTCGTGTTATGATTCACAGACATGTTTATACGATTTAACCGAAATACTAAGTAGTATTTCATACATTATCCTCGATTATGGTAATATTACTCATTTGCTAATTCTACCGACCTGGAATCAATTCATTTTACAGTCAAAACCTCAATTCTGACTTCACTGACTCTGCGTTGGGTTCAGCCGAGAAATCACCGTTACCATACGGGAATTTTCAACTGAGAGATTCGACGGTCCAAAGCATACTGAGGCATCCACGATATGGGCCCAAGAGTCCGTTGGCCAACAACTCATTCACGTATTTGAAATTCGGATTGCCAAGGGTACTGCCACCCTCCAGAATCCGCGACGGCTCCAGTGGCTATGATTCCAGCGAAGAGGGTCGCAGAGTGCCTCTCCATGGAAGTGGGGCCCATGCGAGTGCGATGCGATCAGCCAGGAGCGATCCAGATTTTAGACAAGTTCACGCGGTGCCCAGAGATCAGGCTAGCTCTCAACTCAATGTCAGAGAGAGTGCGAGGCTCAGAAGTGCCAGCGAGGCTAATCTATTGAACACTTATAGACCAAGCCGAAGGCACAGCATGGCGCCAACTGAGCCTGGATACAGCCACCACGGTGCTATAGCCTTTGAAAATTTACCAATGCAAATGAGACCTAGTGCGATACCCATGCAGCATCCACACTTACAATTTCGAGGTGTCGAGGCTTCTGGATCCAATGGATTACCTTTGTTGAGGGGCATATCTTTGGAGGTGGGTGCTAACGAAGTGATGGCTGTGATGGCCACAACAGAAAGGGAGGGAACCCTCATTATGGAAACTATTTCTGGTCGTAGGAGAATTAAACGTGGAGATATTTTGATGAATGGAAGGTCCATGTCTGCTTCTTTGCTGAGGTATTATTTTTGCTTACGATAAAAATCATTTCTCAGCGATAAGTGTACCACATAGGTAGGAACTTTGTTTTCTTCATCTTAAAGGTCTCGTGTCGCTTATCTATCTGCGGAGAGTACCCTCAGTCCGGGTCTTACGGCGGAGCAAACACTCAGCTTTTATTTGAGACTCAGAGGAGGATCGGGATCATCGTCTATGGAATCAGATGCAATACTCCAAGAGCTTGGCTTGGAAGCAACAAAACACTGTCTTGTGAATACTTTGACGACATCAGAGGTCCGAAGGCTTGCCTTGGCGTGTCGATTGCTTCAAAATTCCCATATTCTTGCCTTGGACAGACCAACGCATGGTCTGGATATTTTCGATGCATTTTTTCTGGTCGAATACTTGAGGCAGTGGGCTAGCCGAGGACAAAGACTCGTCATTTTAACCCTACATCCACCGACGTACGAAATATTAACTATGGTATCAAGGGTTGCACTTACTTCTGGGGGTAGGATCATGTACACCGGCCCTAGAAGAGACATGCTGCCCTATTTTGCCCTCGCCGAATTTCCTTGCCCTCCGTTCAAAAATCCTTCGGACTATTATCGTAAGTAACATCGAAGGCTGAGATGCATCGTCGAAGTATTACTTCATTTACCTACTCACGCTGTAGTTACGGATCATAAAGCTAAATAGAAACATTTTTTCATAAAGTTGACTTGGTCACATTGGACGACTTGTCAGCGGAAGCAATGCTGGAATCATCGCAAAGAATAGATCACCTGGCAGAACTGGCAAGAGTGAGATTACCAGGCATAAGCGATCCCGGAGCTCCTGGACCGTTGCCTCCTTCAATATCAAGTGCAAATTTACTTGTACAAATCTACGTTCTGTTACTGAAGACCTTGATATACAGCCAACCTGGAGCGTTGGCTCGAATTTTGCAAAAAATTCTGTTTGCTGCTTCCCTTAGTATAATCCTAGGTGCAGTGTTTTGGGATGTATCTGGTGATACTAATTTATATTTACGAGACAGAATTGGACTGCATTACGCTAGTTTTGGAATACTGTGTTGGCCACTCAATCTCATAGCTATCATTGATGTTTCTAAGGCCAGACTAAGCGTAGAAAGAGACATCAGAGATGGACTGTACGCAAGATTTGTCTACATTTTTGTAGAGGTAAGGACTTTTCGTTTATATACCCGTGTACAAATATCTATTCTTCATTTTGTTTTTTCAACTGGAAGCTGAGTATGTCCGGTTTTCATTTGACTGCTCACTTTACTAAACGGGATTAGCAGGTGTTTTCACAAGGGATTCTTTTTGTTGCAGCTGCTGTGCAGTATACCAACATGGTGTGTCATTTTTCTGATATATTTAGCACCGGCATTTGCAATGTCAGGCTTACATTTAACTCCGGAAGAAAACTTATCAACACTGTGGAATTACCTAGCGATTGGCTTGCTGTATTTGATGTTCCAGCATTTAATTTGTGTCTTATTCGCTCATATTTGTAAATGGCCTGGATTGGCAGCCTTTTGTTCGGGATTAGTTATTGGTGAATTGACATTAGCTGGAGGTGTAACTTTACATTTAGAAAATTTCCCGTGGTGGTACAGACAGTGGAGTCCCATGGAATGGGTTCTGTCGATACTACTTCCCGAAGTTCACGGACCTTGCAAAGCGAAGCAAGTTCTACGTCAAGATATCATCTTCCAAGCGACTTGTGAAACGCCCGATGGCCTTGTAACTTTGCAAGAGGTTGGTCTGGATAAAATTAAGCCACATTCTATTTTGTGGCTGGGCACAGCCACAGCAGTGTTGGTTATTCTAATTGTAATAGGATTTTTATTCTTCAAATATGCAACACCGAAGCGGCCGAGAAGCGCTCCAAATAAACCGTAAGTTTTTTTTACTTACACCTTTCGGGTAATGATTCTCACATGAGTTTTCACAAACAGCATCAAGTTTTACACCTTACCAAATTAGTTCGATTTACTGATCAAGATTCATAAATCCTGCATTTCCGTCTATAATCAGCGTATCGAGTGTTATGGAAATCATGTATTGCTTCATTTACTGTCGAATGACTTATGCTGTGATTGACAAACTCATGTAGTATAGAATATATAGTTTTTACTTTTGCATACATTTTATTTCAAACTTGTCTTGGAGATGTCTATGCTTCTGTGACTCTTTAAAGCCAAGAGCTTTAGAAACTTGCAGAATAGACATCTAATAGATTCGAAATTATATTAAATGTGTTATTAATTATTGTAAACTTCAATGAAGTTTACTGAATCGAGCAAACCAGTTATAAAACAAAGAATGGATGATATACTTTCTCTGAAATAAAAACACTTCCAATAAATATCAGTTTGAATAATAATGACTTCATTTGATATATCAGAACTTGTCCATCACTGATCTTCGACTAACAAAAATTTATCCATCACCTAAGTGATATTACAACGTATTAGAATAGACTAGAAATGGAAATATTTTGCAAAAAAAAAAAAAAAAAAAACTACCAGCAAACTGTAAGTTGTTATCTGCTTTATAAATTCCAACTGTTGGCCTTGACTTATAACTCGCGTGAAACACATATCAATTTACTTTGATATCAGTAGAATGAAAAAAGGAGAAATTCTTCATATCTAATCATGTTTCAAGGCTTAGCTCACCATTTTTGAGATGCGTTACTGATGAATGAATGGCTTTTAACTTTTGATAAATCGTAATTCTTATCAGCTGATGAATAAGTTCCATGAGTATGTCGCATGTATTGCTATTACTTCACAGTTAACTGTGTCTTGAATGAAATAATCAAACCGTCTTCTAATTATGTGATTAACGTTACCAGATATGTTCAGGTCGAGGAGACGATTGATATTTTTAATCACATGTGAGGAGGGCATTGTACACTTACGTTTGTTCGATTATCACAGTAGCTATAAATACATGGATAGTTGCGTGAACAGCTAAAAGAACATATTTCATGCAGTACAAATATTTTCCTAATAAGCATCTATACTCTTCTTAATGGTGCAAATTACTTCAAATCTTCTAGCCCTTTGAACTCTTGTTCTGTACAGCAATTAAGACAAATTAACCTTTTATTGAACTCAATATATGTAATACTCTTCAGCGGATGTTGTTGGACTTGCTTCTCCTGATCTTTGCAGATAAAATGTTGTCAATTTTATGTAGATTTTTAATAGTTAGTTTTGAATTATTGTGGAAATCATGTTCACCGTCATGATGATCTCAGGCGAGTAGAGATATGTTTCTCATTGTCAATACTATTTCGAAATAGATTGAACATTAAAAAAAAAAAATTGCTGAGCTTACGTAATGAGAAATCTGCCAAGTTTTTGGTTAATTGTTTCTCACAGATTAATTATCATTCAAACAATCGCGGAATTTTTTCAGTAATTTGAGTTCATTACAATTTCTTACATAGATCCTTTCTGAGATTTTCAAAATTCATCTGTGCCATACATTTCAAAAGCTTCGGTCGAAATTATATTCAAAATTCAACTTTAAACTTTGCTTTACTTTGCAGTTCAACCAATTAGAGCAAAACTTTAGAGAAATTCAACAATGATTAGAGTTAACTCAGTTTAAGCACGAGCTAAAATAGTGGGCCGTAGAAAAAAAAGGTCAGTTTCAAAATTCTTACGAAATAAACAGATTTATTTGTTTTGAAGTTTTATCCAAACCAAGTGAAATATAAATATTTACAGTACAAAGATAAACGTGGATAAAATAATAAAATGTTGTCGGAGAGTTAGGCATCATCCTTGTGAAAAAATACTCTTCAGCACAAACTACGGTAGAACAAATGACCATAAATAGATACATGAATGCACATAGCTATACATCTACAATATACACGTACAATATAAAAATAAATATAGATGTAGATAAGACACACATTACCAGTCAATAAAAACACAAAAATGGATCGTACTTGTATGAATTATAAAGTTGCAAGTTGAGGAAGAACAGCCTTTAACTATTAATGTCAAATCCAATCAAACTAGGTTCTTCTCCAATTTTTTGTTAGGCAAAAAATAGATCAGAGCACTCTTATTAGCTTTAGCATTCCATAGCGTAAAAATCACTAACGATTCTATATGACTCAGACTTTTCTGCACAAAGGTTGCCAGATATGCTTTTTTAAGTATGATTAGGTATCAACGAAAATAAAATTGTAACAGAAATTTTCTTTATTATTAAAGTTATTTTGTATCAAAAAATTTTTCAGTAACAACAAACTTTCAATTATCGATCCAAAACATTTTAATCAAAGAATTACACAATTTAATAATATAATTTGTATCGGAAGATTTTGCTGAAGATTAAAAAGACAACACTTTTTTTGCTTTCATAAAATTAATATATGTGAGGAAACTTCAGAATTATCATTACTTTACAAATTTTTTAACAGAATACATGACATAAGTATAACATTTTTTTTCAGTCTTATCAAATACAACTTTTTTCAAGATCAGTAATTTGAAATTTCCATCTAATTTCTATACCTCATATGGAAAGCATTAGGCTCTAACAGATTAATTAAAGACTCTGAGCAAAAGTAACCAAAAATGCACGCAATCAATAGCTTGTAGTTCAGGAATGCATTTTACATATAATTCAAAATACATCGAATTGAGGAAGAATCTTTGGTTGTATTTGAGATTTTTAACTTAGTAGTTCCTGAAGAATATATGTGAGATGAAGTTATATGTCAGTAGTAAGGAATGTACTTAGGTATACTCGTAATGAATAGACAAACTAGATATACTAGTAATGACTCACAGGTTTTCTAGTGAATAACGTAACAGCCATTTGCTACAAGCGTGATATGAAAAATTTACTTGTATGTACATCTTCTTTTTCTGCTTTCAAATATCAACATCAGTGTTTCTCTTCCTTCACTTTACAGTCGTATGTTTCTCAAGGAATAAGTGTTGCAACAGCCACTTGTCGGCAGCTCCCGTAAACCACATAGTTTGATTTAATTCCTGGATACTGCCCAGGTTGTAGACTTCATTACGTGTATGAATCCAGGATTCAGGAACTTCTTTGTAGCCGTTATAATCATAGCAGGACCAAGAGTGTTGATTATGGATTGGCTCCTTTGGCATTCGATACGCATTAATAGCACCACCTGTTGCGAAGTTATCGGTGACCTTCATTGTCGAAAACACGGATATTTTTCCTTCACAGTACATTCCGTACCTATCAAACGCATAGGGTTCATGACCATTAACTTTTTTTACGCAAAGTCCCTGAACTATGGATCCTGTCGTAGACATACTGTTAACCGACCCAAACCTTATGCTATCACCACAAAAGTTATTCATTGGGATATTTTCGGGGAATTGCTGGGAGGATAATTCTTTTGAAGTGCCCGCAGGTAAATCTGCAAGTGCAAATTCGAATGATACAGGTTTGCTAGTAGAGGTTCCTTTAGTCGCAATAACGGTACTTGAGGATGATTCCTCCAGTTTGACTTTCTTGATCACTTCGTCTGCGCTAGATGTAGTGGATATTGCAGATGTTCCAAATTGGAATGTAAGTGGCGAAGTGAGACGACTCGCAACAGGTTTGGGTGACCAAAAGTATTCACTGATCGTTCTTAGCAATTTACAGCTGCTGAGGAAGAATATTGACATATCGTCTTCTGAGTGATCATTCGGTATCTCTAAAGTTTTCAATAATCTCAGCTGACCATCTGTCAAACTCTGGGCTGGAAACCAACCCAAAAGATTAATTGTTGGCATAGGAACCTGATCTGTTTTAACCTCGTAATCAGGTCGTAGATGTTGGGGTAAATCCCAAATGCGATCGCCAGGAGAATTAGTATGCTTCAGATCTGCTAAAATGCGCAGAGCTGCAACCCCGGGGGCAGGAAATGCTTCATACAGAAAATGTGTCTTGTCGGTTATTTTTCCAAAGGCACCGGTAGTCAAATCAAATATTTGACTAGTGATAGCCGAAGGCAGTTGAAATCGCATTTCACCCAAGTAGGGATGGCGAAAATTTCCAATACCTTTCAAGTATATTTCAAGCGGCCTGGGAATCATCATTAAATGTTCTTCGAAGTAAGAAAGCTTATCTAGAAATGGTGATGATCTGACCACACTGAGAGGCAAAAGCTGTCGTAGTCTTTGCCATAGTAACATGGTGGTGTAATAATGAAATGCTGCCTCAGAAACTTCGTCTTTGAACCTTGAATCTTCAGCACATAATAACTCGTACAAGTGAAAGCATAGAGAAATGTAGCTGTCTGTAGTGACTGTGAAATATTGCGCAAGCACGTTGCCTGTGAAAGACAGGTTGTTACCCGGAATTACAAAATATGAATCAAGAGGATCCGTCAATGGTTTGCCCTCCATAGTTGTATCTTTAGCAGTATCCGTTTTGCTTAATCTCAGTATATCCATGTGGAATTAAATTTCCTTATCAGCTGCCAGGAGCTTTCAATTACCTGTGCTTCTGCAAAAATCTTCACCTTTTTCGATTCGATTTACACGTGATCGAGAAAATCTGGAATACAAGAAGTGATTTAAAAATAGCCGTTAATACTCACAAACTTTCTTGACTTGACTTAAATCCAACCCAAATCCCAATCCAGCCTAATATACCTTCTTCTGGTTGTACTTCGTTTCACGTGTCTATATATTATACCAGTCCGTAGACTCGTTTGTTTTCATACAGCTTTTAATTTGTAATATTCACTGATCAATTCAAATTTTGCGTTAAAACGTTCGATCTCAGCGGAGTCATCGGTATTCCTCTGTTTCGGATTATAACAGGAGGCACATACTTTTGTTTTCGCAATGTAATCGAAATACCGAAGGTCACGAAAAAAAAAAAAACAGCGCCAGCTTATGATAATCCCGGAAATCGTGTGTTGCGGTGTCTCAACCGAAAATTATGATTCCACCAATCACGTCACAATTTCAATAGATATTCAGATTCATGATTATCAGCAAATTGATTACCGCGCGTTTTGCGAATTGGCAAACCTTAGGAATAGCAATTTCGTAAAGGTAAGAATTGCTCTGCATACGTGATAGTTTAGCAGTTAGATTTAGTAGAACAGGTCACCCCAATCCACACATGAAAATCATTCTTTCGAATTAAAGTGTTTGTTTTCATGCATTTCCCTTGCTGATATTCTTAATTTCTCTACTCAAATGTAACAAGTAAAATTCGTGTATTCGAGATAGTATAATTTAAATATTTGTTTTTTGATTCGAAAACTTTCATAGGAAGAATAAAAAAATTGATGGTGATCGGTTACTCACCACGTCCATTGCCGATACATTATTAATTAAATTTTTATTCATCATTCATACGCAATCTTCACCCAACTGATTTGTTGTTACCGTTAAAGAAAATCTTTTTGTTTACTGTGATACACCCGTAGCGTCGGTAAAGAAGTTTTGCAACACAGGTCGGTAAGAGCTGTTTCCGGAGTTCCGGATGTTTTTTGAGTGATAAATAATTTTTTATATTGCTCTACATCTATAGGAATGAAACCTGACCAAACAATTTGTTGGTTGATTTTTCAGAAATTTACTGTTCGAAGCACATGTACAAGTGTATTTGTGTTCACCTGACTGTACGTTGCCATCAGATGGTAACACGAACGTGTGTATGGTAAAAAAAATAACGAATCGCTATAGGAACGTGGTAAATTTGATACCAAATATACTGTAATTTGAGGAGAAATAAAATATCAGATCAATGCATGACCTCAATGCACATTAAAGGCCGATTATACTAACTCTGAAATCGATGGTAATGATTACCAGGTATTACCGCGACTTTACAAAACACGTAAAAGGATTTACTTCCATCGTCGACTGAAGATACGGATTCTTTGAATTCTGATTATAATTTATAAAATGACGGCTTGCTGACTGGTTTCCTCCAGAAGGTAGGTAGTTTCATAAGCCCACATAATATCATAAATTCCGACTGTGCAGCGAAGTCGTCTTGCAAAAACTCTATCGATTCAACCTTATTACGTGCCTACCCACGTGAAAAGGGAAATGTTGGCAATAATCTGGCAGTAAAAATATCATCTGGTTGTTGAGTTAATACGTTATTTAGAATGCACACTGCAGTGCTGCAGCGCGGCGTCTCAAGTGTGCATAACGTGAAGATTTTTCGAGACAAGTATCGCATAAATTAGATGCCACGGTTGTCGGAATGAACAGACGATTCCATTCACGTCGGGAGTAGTTTCTTCTGCGCTCGTACAGATATTACGTAGGCTATAACAAAAATGTTGTAATTTGTCGGTTGTACGGCTGCAGCTATTATAGGCATGCACGTACATACGCATAGCCGTATGTAATATTCGCAGCATGCTAAAATGCAAATGAAAAATTTCGTCCAACCACGTTACGTCTACCTTACACCTATAATTACGCAATTACGCATGTGGAGCAAAGCGTTTAATCTCTTTAGAAAAAATGAGCCGTTGGTATTGTTAAGTATATATAGATCAAGTTCCGAGGTTGCAGCAACAGCAGCGAACGGAACCGCTTGTCGTAAAAATGTTAAAATCGTAAAATCGTTTGAAAAAATATCCTAGCTCCAAATTTAATTTTATAACTTGAACCGGCACAGTATACGGCTCTCGTATGTAGGTTCGCCGTGTCCCGTGTTAACTTTGAACGCGTCAGCATCAATCTAAGGGTCTGTACACACACACGCGGTACATACCTATAATATACTTGTAAGTACTCTTTATGTATGTACAACCGTCGCGAGTTGCATCAATTTTTACGAGCTGGACGCGTAAGGGTCAATTCTTGACCCTATTAAAACGCATCCAAGAATTAGACGTGCGCCCGCGTCTCTGGGTGTCCTCTGTGCTTATAGTCGTGCAGTTCTTACACGACACGGGTCTCGCATACTCCCCCCTTCCCCCCCGCCTCACCGCCCACCATCGGGACCGGCCAGCGTAAAGATACGCGTGCGAAATAAAAACGCGGCTACGATAAGGCACAGAATCCGGCGTGAGCGCGCATGATTCCCCGTCGTTCGACCCTCCTCTGCCTCTCTGTCTCTGCCTCCGCCTTTCCTTTCGCTGGTTCATTGATTACTTTACTTTAATAGCGCCTACCCCCGCCCACCAACTACTACCACGTAGTATATAGCCGGAATATTCGGCGTTGATTGCAAGTGTATACCGTGCATAGACTGTACACTGTACACATCCTGTGTCGCGAGAATCGAAGAAGAGACGGGCCCGTCGAGGTTCGTGAAGGGGAAGCTGCGACTATACCTATAACGTATTATAGACTGTATACGGTGTGCTGTGCACGCACCTTAGCGGGCAGAGTTGTAGCGACTCTGTACGTGTTTCGTGTGTATTTACGTGCATGCGTACTTCTCTGAACCCGGGTGCATATCTATACATACTACAGGTTTATGATGAATGCAGGGTTTGTAGAGATGCCCCGGGTGCTCACGGGTCTGTTAAAACTCACGCACACGCTTCGTAGCGACGGGTTCGTTCGAGAATGCGACTGCATGAACAAATTTTTCACCCGTAGGTTGCGTGGAACAGAGAAAGAATTTGGGCACGCCGCGGCGGCCGGTTTTTAGAACCATTCAATGCCTCGCTGTAATGGGTGCAGTCTGTTCTAGCCCGAGATATCGGGTCATTGTTTGGCTAACTTCTGACAGGATATACATGATATTATTATGAAAGAGCTTTAAGCATACGCACGGCACGAGCAATCATTGACTATTAATGAATCTTGCTGCAGCATTAAGGTTGTACGTAGTAGTTTCGGTGAATTCGACCGATACCGATGTACGACGTTTTGTAAAATATAAAACCTGTCCGGAAGAGATAATAGATTTGTCTCATTCCCAACAAACCGACGCAGTATATGGTTACGTACGTGTGGGTTGTTCAAAGATATTTCTCGATTCTCGTGTGACCATAAGAGAATTAGAAACGGTGGGTGTGCACGACGTACCTACGTATGTACACGACGTATGTTAACCGAATAATTAATGCGGCGGATGACCGCAGAGGCGTATATGTATAATAAGAATTATTCGAGGGTGCGGGAAGTACGCACGATAGAGAAGGAAGGCGAATAATTGACTGTCGTTTTTCTTTTTCTTTTAAATTTATTTTTAAGCACGTTATTCGCTGATCGCAATAACACGTCCGTTCTCCGATTATGTGCGGCGGCACAGCTTCGACGGCGTCGACGCGGTTCTACTGAAAGCAAAGAAAGCTGCCGGATGCAGGAGAGGCGAGGGACGCCATTATCTTATCTCGAACCATTTCCTGTCAACCTGGGTCTTTCGTGGCAATCACACACACGGCCTACAACTCCGCTCGCTACGTCCGCACGTCTGCATTGAAGCACGCCTCGTGTATACCCTGCACAACCCGTCACTATGGCGCACCGTTTCCGGTTCACGTATTGCCGCGCGTATATCACGCATGTATGATGTATCTATGCACCGCATACATGCGACATTTTACGTAGACCGCGCGGTATGTCGCAAAGAGCGAAGAGGCACTCTTTCGGTACCACGACGACGTGCGTTAACAATGAAACGTCCTTCATGGGTTACGACTCTCCGTATGTAATTATGTCGACTCGAACCTTACTTAGCCGTATACTCGGTTTTATAAATTCCCAAGAAAGTTCAAGCCTTGGGCAATCGTCGGTCTTACAATGCACGTATAGATGTAACGTGGCTTCCGCCATTCGTGTGGGTATAATAAACTTTCGAAAGAATATAATGGACCGAGTTAGAAAAATATTATTTTCACCCGTGGAATTTCATTCAGGTTCAGTATGTATCGAGGTGGGTCGGATTCCAGACAAATATCAGTTTTTACGGCGAGGATTTAATTAAATTTCATTTCAATGAATTTTCTCAATTTTTCGAACATGTATACATATATTATGTATAATATTTTAAGGTGTGACTATGAGTTCATGATGTATTTTTTAACTTATTTTATACAAAATGAGTCTTACACTCAAGTAATCATGATTTCAATAACATTCGAAATGATCCCTTAATCTCTGAAATCAGTAATATTGAAATAAAATTACGCACTAGTAATCATTGGTAGTCGTGAGAAATCATTTAGGATTACCGTAAAGTCTTTTTTGATCGTACGAATGCATATGAAATATTATAAATCACTCTATGAAATGTAAGTAATCATGAAACATTGCAATCATGGTGTCACTTCTTTCTCATTGTCAGTGAAACACCCCTTCTTAACACAGAAGAGTGTATCGGAATATAATAAAAACATGGAACAGATCACAGACCACGCCCACAAACTTTCCGCATTTACATGTAATTTTGTATCACTTCAATTCGTGTTATAACGTATTGCAATCTTCGCGAGAAAAAATGGAAACTCCGTCGGTAAATTCATTGACTAAGCAGCGATGAGGCATTACATTTTCCAAGCAACGATTGATAATACCACAAGCGTCAACGCCACAAGGTCATCGTCTTCGGTCAAGGATCGAACTGCGATCACGCAACACAGCCTTTGAATATCTGGAAAATCGCATAACTTTGTACCGTGATCGGATGTAAGTCTAATCGTGCTATAACTGAAGACGACTAATTGCTTACTAGAAAAAAAAATTTTAAAAAATAAAAAAAAACCAATAGCTTACATTCATATCGATTCTAATACCCATAACACATTCTATGTATAATATTCCGGAACCACTGTGCAGAACATGTAACCGTATATTTGACTACGAAAAACATAATATTTGCAAACCGGAATTGTTAACGATGCGTATGACATAATACTTATATATATATATATATATATATATATATATATATATATATATATATATATATACATATACATACGTAAGAAGACGCGAGAGTTCGATAAATGATCCATCGCGATGTCTGATGTATACACAGCTGTTATCGCAGACTGCAGTGAAGATTAGATACACGTAAAGTGTCACAGCTATTTCATTCAACCAGACATCGGTTACGTGTACGCGAAATCGTAGAAGAAAAAAAAAAAAATAATAAAAAAAAATTTCGCTGCCAATGGCATACCTAAGCGTATAACACGGGGATGGATATAATTAAACGTATATTAAATTTTAACGACATTTAAATGAAAGGAATGTCAACCCACGCCGCAGCCCTGGGTGAGTGTCTGATCTGGCTCTAGCTGTGTACACACGGGATAACCCTATATATACATAGACATAGTATGTATTACATGAATATAAGTATGGTAACCGGACTCCTCTATCTACATATGTATACCTATACATGTATATGTATATACACATATAGCTATATCTCAGGGGTAGTCGAGCCATTTTCACCCGATATAGGTATACAGAAGCCAAGGGGGGGGCACGTCGATGTAGTACGGTATGGTATACCTATACATGGTATGCCGGTTATGTACACATGGCGAAATGTATGGGCGCCGATGCCTGTACGACCTACGCGCGTATTGAGTTTGCTCGAAGGCGAACGTGTCTCTCTCCTGCCTCCGTATCGCAATAATACGGTGGCACGCACCCACGCCGTAAAAGAGCGCATAGTGCGGCAGGGGAGTCGTGGCCAGTCGTGGCAGCCCCCATCCGTCCCCCACCTCCCAACACCCCCCCCCCGGCGCAACCGTCGAGCGACGACGATCCGTGTTCCCCTCCCGCGGCGGAACTGTCGCGATGGTCCAACTCCGGACACCCGCGCATCCCGCCGAACTCCGATCTACCCACGCCTAGTTAATGAAAACATCTTTTGTCAATGAACTGACGTCAGTCTTGGCCGTGATTGGACCAGAGTCGAAGTCACGTGATCGCGGTCCAATCGTGGGAGGGCTGGTCTCGCTGTGCTCGTAAAACTGATCGCCATTCGCCCATTCTCGACAGAGGGACGCTCGGAGCAAGGTGTGGCCAGTGGAACACAGTGTTGGGAAAAGTATAAAAGAAACGAGGACTTGAGAGAAGAGAGACAGTGAGAAAGAGAGAGAGAGGGAGAGAGAGAGAGAGAGAGAGAGAGTGAGTGAGTGAGCGAGTGAGTGAGTGAGTGAGAGAGAGAGAGAGAGAGAGAGAAAAAACAGAACAGTGTAGAACTGGATGTGATGTAGAAGAAGAGAGGAAGAAACGAAGGAATCGGGGGGATAAAAAAAAAAAAGTAAAGAAAACTCATCCAAATTGAGTGAAAAATTGTTTGGTAGTCGGTTCAGCGATGTTGGAAGGTTTCGTGAGGTGAAACCACGAGTGTATTAAGTTAAAACGTTGATGATTCACGTTAAATAATTGTTGATCAATTAATTAATTGAAGCATAGTTGGGTTGCCCTGGCGTAACTCATTTAGTCGGTCAGTCAATCAGTCAGTCAGGTCAGTCAGTTCATCGTCAGCCAGCCACTACTTTACTCGCACACCGTCTGCCGCAGCATCAGTTTGTTTGATACCTGTACACCTACCAACATACCTGGAATAGTGATTGTACCCGTGTATACGAGTTTGTGAAGTAAGACGAATGAAGATTTAAAATAGTAAAAGAGAAGAATAAGAAGGAGAATAAAGAAGAGTAAAAAAAAAAAAGAGCCGCGTCTAAGGATATGTCCCCTTATTGTTTATTCGCAAACTACGCTACTGCAAATCGATAAATATCATTACGATAATCAAAAGATTTTTGACATGCATTTCCCAAGTGACTACTGTAAACATTCCAAACTTAACTTATATTTTTAATAGACGAATTCTGAATTGTTTGAAAATCAATAATTCGAGAAGAGGAGGGAAGAAGTTATGCCGAAAGTGAGGCCAATATGCTCCTTGTACATACTTCATCGAATTCACCCGTCGTATAAAATTTACGAACTGGGTATGATTGAGATGTGTTTTCAAATCGGTTGATCAATCTTCGCTTACACTTTACAAGTACTACTTCCGTAAAACAAATGTTGAAAAAAAGTGCCATTTTTTCGATACTATAATATTTTGTAATAAGTAATCAATTATCCATACCTGACGTAATTTCATATGCAATATTATTAATAAGTAAAAAAATGTTCTAATTTATAAACCATTTTCTAATAATAATAATAAGTAATACTGTCATCGTATTAAATCACACGAAGATGTACGAGATGTAACGAAATTATTATTTTTTACTTAACTTTACGTTCATAAATATATACATACATATTTTATCTATTACATTAAAAAAAAAAATAATAATAATACTAAAAAATCGAGATTATAAATTATAATTGATAATACAACTTCGTCAAGATTTTAATAATTCCAATATATTGTAAATTATAATTATATATTCTTAATAAGTGCCATACTAAAGTTTTAAAAATATTTTAAAAAGTATCCAAAAATATACGCGTATGCGTATTTGTTGTTGAAACGAAGTCGAAAGAAGTAAATAATACAAATCCACATACATGTTCTCTGTTATTGGAAAACGAGAAACTGAAAAATTTTAAACTAAAAAGTAAAAGTGAGAGAAAATCAAGGCAACAGCAGCAGCAGCATTGTCATCATCACCATTCCAAAATCTTTAATTTGGACCAAATTGTAATTTCTTCGACAAGAAGGCAGTTTTATTTTAAATTCTCTAGCAATACCAACTTTCCAATAATTCGCATTCTCTAACGAATAAGAAGACATCGACGAGTGGAGAAGCAATCGCTTGAGAAAAAAATAAAGGAAAAGAAAAAAATAATAAAAGTAACGACAGAAAAAGTGCAACGGTGTCCTCAGAATGCCGGGCGGAACAACGGAAGAGGGTCTGGTGAGCACGGAATGGCTTTTTAGCGAACTTCGTTCGCTAGGGGGGCCGAGTCGGCTACTTGTTTTGGACTGCAGAGCTCACTCAGAATTTGCCGAGGCACATATAAGGGGCTCTGTGCCACTGGCGATTCCTAGCATCATGCTGCGTCGCTTGGCTGCAGGTAAGGTGGATCTCCTGGCGACGATCAGGTGCCTCGATCTAAGGGCCAGAGTAGAAGTATTTTTGTACGGGGACAAGGAGAGCCGTGGGACTTTCATACTGATTGGAGATTCCACCGAGCCTGCTGGTCACCAGGGCGAGACGATCCAAGTTCTGACTCGGAGGCTTCGAAACAGCGGCGGCAGAGTAGCTAGTTTAATTGGTAAGCACGATAAGTGACGAGGAAAAATACTGCCTGCTTGTTCGCTTGCCTGCGGCGCCTTTCCTTCACAATTCTGACTAGAAAAGATAAATTATCTGACGGTTGCTGATAAAAGATGCTCTATTTTAACAAAGAAACAAACAAACCAAGTAACAATCAGATCTATATTGCAGACAGGTATTGGAACGTGCACCTGTAATATATTAAACATAGCACAGGGTGTTCTAGGGATAAATAATAACTACTTGTAACAATTTTTGAAATATGTTTTTTTTTTTTACAACGCAGACGTAGGAGAGAAAAACACCGCTTGTCATAGTTTTTGGATTATATTAATCAACTTAGAGCAACATTGAAAATTGAAATTTCATTACATTTGGTATAAATTTTTATTCGCTATTTTCAATTTTTTTTAATTTCATTAAAATTTGAGAATATTAAAATATTTTCTTTCATCTAACTATTTTTTTCCAAAGAGAACAAGTGAAATTCACTTTATGAATATTGTGGGCAGCGAATGGAAAGATATTTCTTATAGCCTGCGGTTTGTAAATTTCCTAGTAAGTTAAAGCCAGTAAGAGTAGATGAGATGGCAACTGAAATGGAAGTGAGACAGAGATAGAGGGTGAGAGAGAGGGAGTTCTGAATGAAATATTGATTTGTGTGCGGCTGGTACTATACAGGCCATCACTACATTTCTTGCCCTAGAACCAACTGCCTGACCCACATCTCTACACAATCATTTAATCACTGATAATATTGCATACTACGGTACTGTTGTTCGTCAATTGAAAATTTATGCCAATACAATACCTCGCGATAACGGAATACGTTCTTCAACTATTATTTATATTTTATTGAACCAATATTTTCTCTTATCTAAAATGCGTTAAAAATACTCGTTTTAATCAATTGTTAATCAGTGACTCATTAGATTTTTTGTAATTTTATTAACAACCGCAACAATGCTGGATGAATACTATCCAGAATGCGAAGGAGGATCTGTTGAAAAACATAAAGATTCCTCTCAATTTACCAGTTTTAATTACTCATTCGTTTTGTTGAATTTGGCAACTTTTTATACCATTCTTTTTGTTATTTATTCCAGGTGGTTTCGGAGCGTTCAGAGACAGATACCCTGAATGGTGCGAAGGGGGTCAGGCAAATGCCGAAGGACTAACTGGGCAAGATCCAAACGAGGGAGAACTTATGGGCCTTAGATCCCTTCGCATTTCAACCCCACCCACAACGAGAGCCTATTCCGATTCTGATAGCGACAGTACCTGTGACTCTGTCGGTGAGCATACAAAATAAAATCCCACCCTAACAAATTTTATTTCCAAGTATTAAACATATTAAATTTTACCAAGCGTTATTTTAAATTATTAATACGAGCACTCGAAAGAATCAGTGTGCCTCTTAAACTTTGGTTGATATCTATTCGTGTTACAGTTATTATTCCAGCTAAGTATTAAATTCCTGGTAGAAATAAAACTCTGAATAATAAGAATAATTTGAACTCTGAAATCAGATATATTTCAGACCAGCAGTTTCTTTGATTATAAACTCACTCTAAACAGGTCGATACCACGATATGTAACTATCTTCATATTTATTTGTTGATTGTTTAGTAGATATCGCAGTACTTGACAGGTTGAGGAGGTCTGTTGAGCTTACTCTTGAGAAGTTGTTTTACGAAGTGTCTTATCATGTGTATAATTAATAAGTATCAAGTTGAACACACAAGATTGCAAACTTACAAAATGTTTTATTCTCTATGTAGGGCCAGAGGAAGACAAAGACTTTCCAGTGGAAATACTACCGCACTTATATTTAGGAAATGCAGCCAACAGCGAAGACAGAGATGCCCTAGCTCGCCACAGAATACAATATATCCTGAACGTTACACCTGATTTACCAAATGTGTTTGAAGATGCTGGCTCTATCAAATACATGCAGATACCTATCAGCGATCACTGGAGTCAAAACTTGGCCAGCTTTTTTCCTCAGGCAATTCAGTTCATCGGTAAATCATTTTTACTTCGATCATTGGATATTTATAAACGTGTTTTCTATTTCGTATTTGAAAATTATGGGCTGTCTAAAAAAGTTGCATAACGGTAAAAAAGACAGAACTGACTTCAATTTGTTTACCAGTGTGTTTAATTGGATGTACTGTGTATTTTTTGAAGAGATCAAATTACTAAAGTCGCTCACAAACAATGCCAAAATTGGTGCAAACGGAAAACGTACGTAAACCCGCAAATATTATTATTTAATAATAATTAAAACCCGTATACCGCGGCCAACGGAAAACGTACGTAAACCCGCAAATATTATTATTTAATAATAATTAAAACCCGTATACCGCGGCCAACGGAAAACGTACGTAAACCCGCAAATATTATTATCTACTGTATTATTATTATTATTATTATTATTATTATTAAATTATAAGAATATTATTATTTACTGTATTATTATTATTATTATTATTATTATTATTATTATTGTTATTATTATTAAATAATAATATTTGCGGGTTTACGTACGTTTTCCGTTGGCCGCGGTATACGGGTTTTAATTTTCAGCTCAATTTCTAAGATTTAAGCATTTCTTAAACAGGATTTCCTGTTTAAGAAAGTCGCGGTGGTTAAATTGGGATTCTTATAAATAGAAACTTTCCCACGTGGCGGGCGAACTTACTCTAGACAATTAAACAACGGATATCCGGTTATGCTACAGCACCGTTTGAGAATGAGAGCCCCGTTGTATTTTTATGAAGTATTCAAATTCTATTCTAAATATTTTCATTGTTTACAGTACGAAATTCGCGTTGCGTAATGAAATACGTGCTCCGCAGGCCGCCGCAAAGTCCTTCAAACAGTTTCCTGGAGAAATTCCCGCAACTAATTAATATGCTTCATTAAAACGCGTCGATATTACAAACATTTCATAACTTCCTGTCGAATACAATTATAATGTGTAATCGACGAAATATTGGTCACAAGTTTGCTTTACGAACGCTTTACGTTGCCACCTCGTTTATAAGCCTCGATAACTCTCGTGATAATGATTTCTGATTTTTTTCCGTTTCTTTCCAGAGGAAGCAAGAAGTTCGGATAAAGGTGTACTGGTCCACTGTTTAGCCGGAGTATCACGTTCCGTAACAATAACGGTTGCCTACCTTATGCACAAGTGCAGCCTTAGCCTGAATGACGCTTTTAATTTAGTACGAAGCCGGAAGTCAAACGTAGCTCCGAATTTTCACTTCATGGAACAGTTGCACAGCTTTGAAATAGAGCTCAGGAATCGGGGGGATAGAAGTAAAGGCAACGACAGAAGGTGTATCGGCGCCTGCCGACCTGGAGGTCCTTGCAATTGTCCCGTACCTAGCTTTTTAAGTCCTATCGATCTAGGTCTTAGTCCTGATTCAGGTATTGAGTTTGATAGATGGGCGGCTAGTACGCCGGCAGAATGAGACGGGGCTGGGGGGACCCAATACAAATTCTAGGTCCCTCCCAGCTATTCATTCTGCCCAGCTCAGCCCAACGCGGCCACGTAATTGCTACGGGTACACGGCAAAAAGAACGAGGATAGTTTTATTATTTATTCAAAGACTATTTTATCTGAGAAGTTTGAAAGGGTCTTTAACAGTTGAAGATACTTTGATACGCTTCGTTTTAAATTTTTTTCATTTATCCGATAAAAACCAGAAGGAAAAAAATACCTTTATTCCGGAACGCCGTTTGGGTTGAAATTTGAAATTTAAATTTGATATTTCTTTTCTGTTCTTCCGCAATACGTGACTTGCAAACTTCGCGAAGCCTCGGTTACTTTATGATGATACATTGAACGAGTAAAGAAATCCTCGGGTAAAATCTTTATTCGGTATTCTTTTTTGGAGAGCATTCCCTACCCCTTTTCGTGCATAATTTGTCTCAATTTTACATTACGTGTACGGTGATATGCATGAAACAGAAAATTGGTTCAAACTGCTCTAGTGGTTTGCTAGTGTTAGATGAAAATAAAAAAAAAGATAAATCGAATAGTCAGATCAGTACGCATGTTGTTAAAAAGTTGTAACGGCTGCGTTAAAAACTGCTTTTTCTGGTTGTTGAAATATGCATTCGGTGGCCCAATGTACTTGGGATAATGATAATATACTAGTGAAAGAAAGTAAATAACTAATTAATTAATTAATTAATTAAGCAAATGAATGAATAATGAATATCGCAGTCTGAATCATCTGCACATTTTTGATTGATTGTTCGAACTTCAGAGCAGCAACATCACTTTTCTGCAATATCGTCCTACAGATCTCAAGAATATATTAAAAAATTATTTTTGTAAAAAAAACAAAAAAAAAAAAAAAAAAAAAAAAAGAAAAAAGCCAACACATTCACATTCCCGTCGCGAGCCTAAATCTACATGGCTGAAACAAACTATCTCAATATATAGTATGTATTTTTCATCGAACATAATTGAAATTAATATGAATATATACAGTGAATGTTATTTTTCATGTAACTAATTACAAAGTTAAGATGAACCGGCTCTTGATCACTCAAGACCGATCGTTTATCTGTTAAGGAAATATATATTTGACGTTACTATAATAACAATATTCTACTACTACACCGTTGTCTGTTGTATGTTTAATGGATTGAACGTCCGAAGAATTAAATCAAATATGTATATTACATAAATTATTATTTTATATTCGTCGTTGTACATATTTGAGCTCATTTTTATTTAGATATACAAGTTATCGTACCTCATGTGCGACTTTTGTTTTATCACTGTCACTATTACATGTCATCAATTTCTCTGTCACTCCAAATTTCCCCGTTAAACTATTCGGCATTTTATTCGAATTAAATAGAAAAATCATAGAAGCTTACAATGCTGACAATGTTGAATCAAATACTAAAAAAAACGTGATCTGCATTGAATTCAAGACATTACATGGGAAGTAAAGTTCACCGATAAATTAAAAACTACTCCCTGTGGGTCGCTTAGGAGAAAAGAAAAAAAAAAAAAAAAACTAGAAAAATTCTTGTATCAAAGGTCGCAATTATTGTCAAATTTGTTACCACACGCAGACGTAAGATTTTCTCCAGCAATGCTAGAGTTGTGGGACAATCATTAAATAATTTTTCGCCTCTTTCATTTAAAAGTGCTCTCGATAAATTTGAACACTGCTTTTATTCCAAATGATGCTAATTTTAATGGGTAACACGTAGCACATTCTACTACACACTGTACATATAATGGATGTAATTAATCAATATTCACACAGCAATTCAGTAAATAATGCAAAAATATCATGATAAATGAACATTACATAATTCATGCAGGTCTCGCGTGAACAAGAAACCGTCCCAATTCCACGAATTGGAGCCAAATCATTTCGAGAAGCTATGAATTTGTTGCCTAAAAATTTTATGTAGACTATTCGAGTAACTAGGTCTCTCATAACCAATTACGAAGAAATCGTGAGTTTAATTATTTTGAGAAATCCGAATTGACGAACGAATATTTTCTCCTTCAGTATTAAAAATACGAAAGTTTGACAGTAAGAATTCTTTACATAATTAGATCAATAATTTGCTTGGAACAATTAGAAAGTTTATTTTGTGCAGGGCTATTGGTCGAACATTCGGACATTGTCTTGATAACAGCCAGTGCACTTTCGCACTGTCGCACAGCTGTAATTAATTTATCACGATCCTCGGGGTCTGGTGTTGCTGCCAAAATTGTACCCAACCCAACGAGCCCTCTGAATATTGCTTCGGGCTCAGTCAAGAGCGGCAAAACGGCAAACATCACATTAAGTACCCTTGTTCTGCCAGGTGTATCGTCAAGTTTATTCAATGCCACTATTAGATTAAGCAGGTAACTCGCTATCGCAATCTGAAACAACAGTTGTAAATTGATTAATTGTAGGATTGAAAACATGTACGGATAGAAGCTCTAAGAACGTTGGCGCTGATCAAACCGTCCCGCATGTCAGAATAAATGTTGAAGTACCGGTTATACCTGGTTATGTTTACTTCCAAGAGACGAAAGGTCGAGTATCGTCTTGAGTAACTCGTCTTTATAATGTAGACCCAATGCTTCACCCTTACTATGGCAGAACATATTAGCTAGTACTCGAAAAGCTAGCATTTGATTAGCTGGAAGTGCGTCAGTTTTGATGTGCCGCCTCAGCACGGCCAACAATCCGTCATTGCATAGCTGCGAGTTAACATCTGGTCGAAGTACAGCCAGCCTTGCAAGGTCCAATGCTGGGAACACCAAGTTATTTGGCCAATTCAAAAATATTTTCAACATTTCAATTGGATCAGCTCCAACCTCGTCTCCGTTTTGACTGCACAATCGTTTTACAAATGGGTCTAAGCATTCCTCCGAAACTGTGTGAATGCCACTGTCAATCTTTTTGTTGAACTCTAGTAATTTTTCTGGAAATTTTAACAAATTATTTGTTGTATATTTTTAGTAGTAACAAAATTACTGGTATTTTATGTGCAAAAAATATGCAATCATTCATCACCAGTGATAGCTGGAACATTGGCTTGCTCCAATTTCAAATAGGTAGTATGCGGTATGTATGTCTGCGACACAGAACTACTGGAAGAGCTAGCCGACGGTGTTGGCACATTATTTGGTAATGTTCTTCCAGGAATTCCAGATCCTGGTATGTACCTATTTCCTCCTGTAAAAGGATCAGCGAACTGGGGTTCGGCGTTCAGAACTGGGGCAGACTGAGAATTATTTACAATGAAGTTTGCCACCTGCAAACAGGAAAATGTCATTGAAGGGTCTTTGTAAGCCATGTGCATAAGACATTTTGTTTGATAAAATTGATATCTTGCCTGTTCAAGAAATAGTTGACTAAGGTTATTATCATGAATAAACTTTTGGGCCGCACACCAAGGATCATCGCCATTATTGTAAGGCAACTTTAGAGGTGGAACACCGTCTTGAATGTCGACTGAGAAAACGTAGTCGTACTCCATACCATTATACAATTGTTTACCAGATGTGGCTGGACTACCACCAGAGGCACCCATCACATCTCCCACATGTTGCCACTGTTTGCTTGATTGCGACCAGCTGTAAGCCTTGACGGTATTTCCATCTCTTATCATTTTTGTCTGACCATCTCTTTGTCCAGGTTGATGTAGAGCTTTGGCATCTGGCAGACTGTGGGTCACCAAAAATCATCATTGTTAATGTTTTTGATCAAAATACATAAGATGTTAAAAATTTCGCACAATCATTCTAAAATTATGTCATTTTAGAACAAGTCAATGATGCGTAGGATTAAACGTACACCCTTTTCTTCCAGAAGTAATATTCAAAGATGAAAGAAAAATTTGACAAGAAACAGGGAAGAATACCTACTCACTAATCTTGATGCCACCCAACTCCTGCTCAGCATTAAGCTGGGTATTAGCGACGGCCTCGTCGTACTGTTGCAAAGTTGCAGCATCGGCATAACGTTCAGGTTTAGCAGAGAAAATTCTAACTAATCCATCGGAAGATCCAGTGACAATGTCTCCATTTGGCAAAATGTCAACTGACCATATGGACTGCGCAGGGAGTGTTAAAGTCTGTTGGATTTCAGCGTTGTGCCAAATCCTAACAGTCCTATCTTCTCCGGAAGTAACAACATGTGAACCGCCCAGCAGAAACGTCGATGCTATTCCATACACGTAGTTCGTGTGCCCACAGTAAGTGCCGAGGCAAGTCCCTAGGGATACACTCCAATGTCGAATGGTTGCGTCATTGGCACAGCTCAAAAACTCTTCGTCCTTGATCACGCATATTCCACGAACGCAATCTGTGTGTCCTGAGAACTTGTGGAGTATGGTGCCATTTCTCCGCCAGGCTATAACCAGCTTGTCAGCCGATCCTGAGACTATGACGCCATTGGCCAAATCTGCCACACACCAGACAGCTGCCGTGTGACTGGTCAGAGTCAGTTGTGGTGAATCCAGCTTGTTGATATGCCATAATTTTGCTGTAAGATCCCACGAACTGGATAGGAATGTTCCCTCCTCCTTACCTGCAGTCAAATTGCACACAGTGTTTTGGTGCGCCTTTATAGTGTGCAGCGGATTCTCTTCCCCAGGCAGGTAAATGCAGATATTGTTGTCGTTGCTCCCAGTAATTACAAAGCCATCCGGGAATTGTTCAGAGGGATTTATTACGCATACTGAACTCACAAAGTTGCTGTGACCCCTTAGCACTGCGGATTCCGTGTATCCGGCATTTAATCTGAAAGTTAATTATTGCGGAGGGTCAAGCATCATGAAAACCTGAGCAACGAAGCGAATTTCCGTTCACTAGTCAACTATGGAACAACGAAACGGGGAGCTTGCCAATGAAAAGAAAATCCCTCATTTACACGTTGCTTCGATCACAGGGACAATAATAATTCGTTGTGGAACATTCAAAGGAATATAGGTTATAGCTTCGACATACTCATTCGGCCTCCAAAGGCGAGCGGTTTTATCGCGCGAGACTGACACCAGACTTCCATCCTTAAATGCCGCTACAGCTCGCACATCAGAACTGTGACCAACTAACACGGAACTTAATTTATACGGTGCTTCTTCCATGATCTATCAAAATTGATTGTACGAACCACTATAAAACTGCATCTATCATCTACTGTCATCCACGCCTGTGTTCACGGGCGATGTAGTAACGCACATTGTCCGAAATTTTCATCAAATTCGTTGTCTTAGGTGTCCGCAACGCTCTGCTGGTGGCCGTGAGTCAAAACTTTAAAAAGGGCTGAAACTCTGAGTCAAATTTGATTTAATTAAACGTGAAATAAATAATTAACGTACTCCAACACGCGTGGAAAATATCATTATTTGTACGGTAGACTGCATAGCCTAGTTCGTTTTTTACAAGATGCGTTCATAATTATAGCACGTCGATTATTTATTTCACGCTTCAACCGAATTTGAGACGAATTTAAAAACTTCGAGAATTGCCCGATGTCTAGCTATTCATATCTAGCTGTAGCGTAAGTTCTCTACTTTTTACTCAACCTATGGAATACGAGTAGCAAAACACGTGTGTTGCATCGGATTTGATGCTTGTTTGACGGCAGCCTCGCAAATTGTGAAAAATAAATAACGCATTATTGTGTGCTAAAGGGTTGATAAAAACGAAAAATCGAAGATGTTGAGAAGACAAGCGCGACTGAGGCGGGAATACCTCTATCGAAAGTCAGTACAGGACAAAATGAAGACGATCCAGGACAAGAAAGAGAGGTTAAAACATAGCCTAGAAGAGAATACTCCGATCCATCACGACCTAAGGAAGAATGCATTGCATTTGCAAAAAAAAATCGAGTGGGAAGATGCAGGCCCCGAAATGGCCGTAGCGATCGGTACGGAGATGGGAGGAGCAATTGGCACGCACGAGGACGACGAATACCGATGGGCAGGTGTCGAGGACCCGAAAATAGTTATAACGACATCGCGAGACCCCAGCTCGCGGCTGAAAATGTTCGTCAAAGAGCTCAGACTCATATTTCCAAACTCCCAAAGGATGAATCGCGGTAATTACGAAATGAAACAGCTAATTCACGCCTGTCGTGCCAATGACGTGACCGATTTTATCATGGTGCACGAGCATAGAGGGATTCCAGACACCCTGGTTATCTGCCATCTGCCCTACGGACCTACAGCCTATTTCACCATGTCAGACGTCGTCATGCGTCACGATATTCCAGACATTGGAACAATGTCTGAACAGTATCCGCATTTAATATTTCACAACTTTAAAACTAAACTGGGACAGAGGACTGTCAGCATATTAAAGCATTTGTTTCCTGTACCTAAGGAGGACAGCAAAAGGATAATCACTTTTGCTAATCACGACGACTATATTTCATTCCGTCATCATAATTACAAGAAAATAAATGGCAAGGATATTGAAATGTCTGAAGTCGGTCCCAGGTTTCAACTTAAATTGTACGAAATCAAATTGGGCACATTAGACAATGCTGCTGCTGCTGATTCAGAGTGGGCCTTACGACCGTACATGAATACTACTCATAAAAGACGGTTTTTATCTGAGGAAGATGGGTGGCAACAGGAAGATGACTTTTAGATGCACTTCAAGTCAGACATGGTTTTTTATAAATAAAATGAATTTTGTATGTACAGCTATGAAATTGCCTTTTTCTCATTTACCGTAAATCTAACCTTTAATTTTTTCTAAACATTATGTAACTCGATATTCAGTGCATTAAATGGAAAATATTGAATGATTGAATCATCTGCGCTTTTTCAAGTAATTTACAATTATTAATAACTCATTGATGATGTCAGTTTCGCGCGCAAATTAAGTCGCCACGAAACAGTAATTCAACCTAGATGGACGGATCATGCGCACTACAGTTTCGGTTGCAACGCTGCAGTTGTTTTTAAAAGATCAGGGTAATTGTGTGTGTGTAAAATTGGTCTAATTTAATTACGAGCACTGAAAAAGAAGTACGATCATTTAACTAAACTTGAAGCTTGTTTTAATTTGAACAACCCCGTCATGCAGGCGGACATTCGAAAACAAGTACCAAAACTTGAGAACCCCCAAGCACAGCGGCGTAAGAAGCATTTCGACCAGCTCGACGAAATGGAATCGTTCGCGTCTCCGAAACGTCATCAAAAAACGGATGGTGAGATACGTCCAAAACGCGTATATAAGCAATTTGGTTAGCTTAGCTGCATCCTAAACACTACTGTGTCAAAATTTACGTAGACATTGGCGCATGGATTTTATTCATTTAGTAGTAACGTTCGTTTTTGCGATTTAGCCTATTCTCCGTATCATGTAGTTTCTCGTTCTCTTGCCACGTAGTTAGCGCTTGTGTATTTGTCGCGGTCGGCGTTGGAACTAATTCATCAGCGCGTAAATTGAGCGCAGTTTGGAACGGATCGATAAATTAACATTCAATTATTTAATTCAACTTTACGAATATTTAGAACAAATTTTCGCATATTATGTTACCAAATTTTTCACAATAAGTCGCACGTAAAATTTTTCCAATACCAGGGTCGTCGCAAACGTGAAAATTTCTACGGAGCCAAAGAATTCTATTAAATACCCTGAAATTTAATCCCATTCTAAAGTCAAGCCACTCAATTTGAGTCAATCATCCTATGAAATAAAGAGGGACCTGAGAACTAGATTTCTGTTCATAGGGAGTAATACATTTGTATTGTGTTCAAAAAATGCTGTCTGCAAATCAATATTAATATTATAATTGCGAATAACAAAGTAAATTGTGTAAAGTTGAAATTTAAAACAGTATTACAGGGTGCTATTGGACTTTGTTCATTCAATGGTTCCCAAATAATTTCATATCTCACTTAACTTGATAAGCATTTTCTTATTGCTAAAAGAAATTTAGAATTGTTTAAGTTGGAATGTGATAATTTTGACGTATTGAAACTGTAAATTTCTATACTTTGAAACAATCTGAGAGAAATCATCTCTTTGTTCCTGAAAACTGGTTAAACTTGAGAATCTGGAAAAAAAATTTTTGCAACAACCCTGTAAGTTTACATCGTAATTAACTTTGGCAAGAAAATTGCTGCAAGTAATACTTTATTTGAGTTACACCCAATATATAGGCCGACCCTTCATCAGTTCTGACCAGTAAATCCAATTTGCGTAGTGAATCCTACTTTTCAATAGTTTGGTAGTTTTCAAGTCTTTCATTTGGATTTAAAAGCGTAGTTAGATGTAATGCGATGTGTTTTTATCCCTGATCCTCTTTTGGCAAGATCTAGTTGGCTTTACATTTCAGATTTAGAGGTTACAGGGATATCACGTAGTGGTCGCGTGCGTAAAAAGTCCTCTAAACTTATGGACTTTGAGTCTCCTGATGACATAGCTGACAATAAATACAAACGACAAAAAGCCCAACAGTTACACGCACAGCATTTGCTAGAGCGTTATGAGGCACATCGTCAGCAAGTTACTCAAAGTCATTCATCTCAGCATGGAGACGCCCCTGTTCAACGGCAACGCAAAAACTCTGGATCCCACATCGGCAGAGTTAAGGCTGAGCCGTTGTCCGAAAATGAAGGACACTCCTCTGGCTCTTATTCTGAAGATGATACGGCAATGAACGAAGAGGAAAGATATAGCTTAGAATCTGGTAGTGATGATGAAGTGGATCCCTTATTGATTGATGATAGAGAAACTGGATTCAGGAGACTTGAACCACCCGGTCAGGAAGCTCCCTCACAGGCAAATAGTTTGTACATGCTTGAGAAGTGCAAGAAGAAATTAATTATCAAGGATGGTAAGATTATTGGCAGAATGAAGGCTCAACGAAAGGATAAGGGTGTAAGTAAACTATAATATCTTTTACTTTTCAATTATTCATGACTACTTTTCAAACCTAAGAGAGACAAATCATCCTAAAATTAACCAAATGGAATGTTGCTTTGCTCTTTGATTGATAAATGAATAAAATTTCATCTTACAGAAAACACGCTTCACAGCCTATATGCTGTGGGCAAAAGAGATTAGACACGAATTAATGAAGCAATATCCTGAAATGGGTGAGTGAATATTGATGTTGATACGCTGCAGTAAAATCGTATACTATGCTCGCTATTTGGTAGATAAAAATAATGGCTAGTTATGCTCTGAAGTAAGATATAATTTTTTAAAGATTTGGTATGATGTTCCTTACGTCTCTTTTCATTGAGAAGGTTTCAAACGTTGATAAATATTACTGTTTTTTTATGATATGACAATCTTCAATATCAATTATTTAATTGATCTTATGTATCGTGAAACTGAACAACTTTCCAGTTACATGTTGAAAGAGATCTATTGATTGCTTCAGATTTTGCAACTATTTCAAAGCGTCTTGGTGAATTATGGGCAACTGTGCCAAACTTGGAAAAGTACAATTGGAGAAGACGGGCGAAACGTCTAGCGTCAAAGCCCAGCGCAGCAATCGCAGTCAAAGATGAATCAGTATGGAAAATGCCTCCACCTTCATCGAAAAAGAAATTCATTAACAAAATTGGTAAAGGACATGTTGAGGATCATCTGAAAGCTCAATTTTTACGAAGCTGGTTTGCCAATATTAAGTTAACTTTTGGTCAATTTTCAGGAAACGGTAAAGAAACAAAACCTTCCCCTTCAAAAAAGACAATACAGCTTGGAGTACCTTCCGTGGTGGGAAATATTCCAGTTTCACCACCATCTAATCGTGGTGGTAAAGATCTAGTAAATGAGCCAGTCATTGGAACAGGAATGTACAAAGTGATAGGAATGCAGCCTGTGGATGTAGCTGCTCATTTGAAATTGCTTGGTGAAAGTCTGACGATAATTGGTGAACGATTAAAAGAACACGAGGGCCAAATAGCGGTTTCAGGTAGTCTTTCGGTTCTGTTAGACTCACTACTCTGTGCTCTTGGTCCATTAATCTGTCTTACGCAACAAGTCCCAGAGACAGATGGTGCAAAACCTCAAACACTTTCTCGAATGCTTGACAATATTGCGTACATCATGCCCGGTCTGTAGGCATAGTGTCACTAATGCAAAGAAGTGAAAATACAGCATTGTATTATGAAAAATATAGCTTTTATCGAATTAAATTGTTTGATACTTGTGCTTATGAGACGTCATACAATAAATATATGCTATGCTGAAGTTAATGAGTCGAGATGATATGTCTAGTACAATCTTAAATCCTAATCTTACATTAAATATTTACACATAAATAAATAGCACTAATTATGGGCAACTAATATTTCGGCAGAATCTGTGGACATGTACAGAACAGATTCTTATCGCCGTATATGTCATCAATTCTTCCAACACTCGGCCAGATCTTTGTATCGGTTTTCACAAATGGCTGCAACAATAAAACATTTGTTTTAAAAACGATTAAGTGCACAGAAAAATTATACTTTTTTATAACTAATTGAGAAGGTAAGGATCTGAAATTCTTCCAATGTTTGAGAAAGAAAAGTTGAAGATACTAATAGTCTATTAATTTCTTACAGCGGGAAAGGCAGCTTGTTCGCGCGTATATGGCCTGTTCCATTCTGAGCAAACAACATGCTCCTGGGTATGTGGTGCCATTTTCAAAGGATTTATTTGGGGATCTAGTTTACCATTTTCTATTTCCCGAATTTCGTTCCTGATGCCTGTAAGGGGATAGTATTATTTGAAAAATGAAGAACAGTATGTAGAATTATTTAGAGGCCAGTAAACAATAGTAACTTATTAACGAAAACGTACTAATCAAAGCTTCGCAGAATCTATCAAGCTCTGGTTTATCCTCTGACTCGGTTGGCTCTATCATCAAAGTTCCAGTGACTGGCCAACTCATTGTTGGCGCGTGAAAACCATAATCCATGAGTCTCTTAGCAATGTCAACAGCCTCGACATTGGCAGTTTTCTTGAAATCTCTCACATCAATGATAAACTCATGTGCTACGAGACCAGTGGTCCCCTTGTACAACGTCACGTAATGACCTTCTAATCTCTTGCTCATATAATTGGCATTAAGAATTGCTACTTGAGTTGCCTTCCGCAAGCCTTTCGGTCCCATCATCTTTATGTAGGCCCATGAAATTGGTAAAATCGCGGACGAGCCGTAAGGTGCTGCAGAAATTGTTCCTAAACTCTGTTTACCGCCATCCGTGTCATCAGCCAGTGGGTTGATAATGGGATGAGAAGGTAGAAATGGTGCGAGGTGTTTTTTGCTATAAACGAAAAAATCCTCATCATGCCCAGTTTGATTTTAGTCAATTTTTGAGAATCATCTTGTACTACTTACACCCCAATTGGCCCTACGCCAGGTCCTCCACCGCCGTGTGGAATGCAAAATGTCTTGTGTAAATTTAAATGCGAAACGTCGCTTCCGTAATCACCAGGTCTGCACAGTCCAACCTGTGCGTTCATGTTAGCTCCATCAAGGTATACCTGCCCTCCACCGTTGTGGACCATTTCGCAAATATCGGCAATGGTTTCTTCGAAGACACCATTGGTGGATGGATAAGTGATCATTAGACAGGATAAATTCACTTTGTATTTATCTATCATTTCCTGTAAATGAACTATGTCGACAGAACCATCTTTTCTCACATGAATCGGCTCAACACGCATCCCTGCCATTTGTGCTGAAGCTGGATTTGTGCCGTGTGCAGAAACTGGTATCAAACAAACTTGCCTGTGGGCATCACCCCGCGATTCGTGATAACACTGGATAGCTCTCAATCCTGCGTATTCACCTTGCGCACCACTGTTTGGTTGAAAACTAATCCTATCATAGCCTGTTATGGCACAAAGATCCTTTTCAAGTTCCATAAAGAGTTGCTGATATCCTTCGGCCTGCTCGATTGGTGCGAAAGGATGTATATCAGTGAAACCTTTGAAACTGGATGGCATCATTTCGGTTGTTGAGTTCAATTTCATTGTACAAGAGCCCTGCAATTCAAATTGAAAACTTATGAGCATACTGTAACGTAAATAGCGTTTTTGACCAATGTTTCACTCCAGCTTTCACTTACCAGTGGAATCATACTATGCACGAGAGAAACGTCCTTATTTTCTAAAGACTTCATGTACCGTACAATTCGAGTTTCAGAATGATATGTGTTGAAAACTGGGTGCACCAAGTAAGGTGTTGTACGCATAAATGGGGAGTCAATGATGCTGTAAATTCCTTTCGAATCACTTTCTACAACTTCTTTAGCCGTCATCTTTGAGCCAAATATTTTGAGAAGATCATCAACGTCTTTCAGTGTTGTCGTTTCATCAAATGCTATTCCAATTGACCCGTCATCGTTATATCTTGAAAATCGCAATAGTTGTAGGAAACAAGATTATACATCATCTACGTGGTCTTGATTACTATAACACTACACTTGCTTACCTCAAATTAACTTTAGCTTTTGTTGCTCTTTTTCTTACAGTTCCTTGATCATCTCGAGGCAGTACAGTGATTGTGTCAAAGAAGTGTTCGGTTTGGACTTTGTTGTTTCCCGCTTTTAATCCACCAGCGAGAACTGCAGTTAGATTATGCACTCTGCTTGCTATATCTCTCAATCCTGATGGTCCGTGATAAACTGCATACATAGCGGACATGTTGGCGAGTAGAGCTTGAGCAGTGCAGATATTACTTGTAGCCTTGTCTCTTCTGATGTGTTGTTCTCTGGTTTGAAGTGCTAGACGATAAGCGTCAACACCATTGGCATCCCTTGTTACACCGATCATCCTTCCTGGCATTAACCTTACTAGGCTTCGACGACAAGCAAAGAACCCTGCATGTGGTCCCCCGTATCCCAGTGGGACACCAAATCTCTGACTTGTACCAATGCATATGTCAATTGAAAAGTCGCCGGGTGGTCTGATCAATGTTAAGGAAAGCAAATCGCTCGCTGCACACACCAAGGTCTGTAAAAGAGAAAATTCAAGATACTTTAATAAGGGATTGCAACGACACAGCGATATCTAAATGAATTGTGGACAATTTAGATCTGAAACGTATTTCATATTTGGGCAATCGACCACATTGTTCTATGCAAGAAATATCGCTTACTCCATTAGCATGGGCCTGTTCAACAACATTTGAGAAGTCGCGAATCTGCCCTGTTGTATCTGGATACTGTAAAAGAATTCCAGCAATATCTTTTTTTGCCAAGTCAACTTTAAATACATCTCCAACTTCGATGGTGAGTCCCAGCGATGTAGCTCTTGTTACAACAACATTTATCGTTTGGGGATGTAATTTATCAGACAAGAACATTTTCTTTCTTCTAGTATGCCTGTAAGTAAGCGACATCGCTTCCGCAGCAGCAGTGCTCTCATCCAGAAGAGAAGCATTCGCTACTTCCGTCCCTGTTAGCTCACAAATCATAGTTTGGTAATTTAAAAGCCCCTCCAATCGCCCCTGAGAAATTTCTGGTTGGTAGGGCGTATACTGTGTCGTCCTAGGAATGTAATTGTCAAATATGAATACGTTTTAGTTAACTTCGATAGGATTCTTAACGTTATTCAGTTAAGATTCTTATTAATAGTTTATTGATGGATTGTAGTACACACAAACAATTGTTGCCGAAATTGATGCTCTGACACATAATAATAACCATGTACTAAATGATAAGTTTGCTTACCATCCTGGATTCTCGAATATGTTTCTCAATATTGTATGTGGGACGCTACAGTTATGGTACCCCATACCGATATAGCTACGCCAAACTTGATTCTTTTCCGAGACCTCTCGAATTCTTTTAATTAATTCATACTCATCTGGAAATGGAAAATTTGATCGTGGATACGGAATTAATAAGTATTCAAGTAATCAAAATTTCTTTCTTTCTTCGTGATTATTACCAAAAGAAATTGTGAGAGAATTAGGTTTGATATTCGGAATGAATATATGTGTAAATACGAGTCATCACCGACGAGATGATAAAATTATTTGAGTCTGTTCTAAGTTGTTATTAAATTCGACAAAATCAATTACGACAATTGTCAGATGTTGATAGGAAAAGTACGTGAGTACACATCTCAAGTCACAGTTTCACCTCTTGACCGAAGATAAGTATACTCTTTATAAAAAGTAATTATATCAGCTATGGAACATTCATTTATGCGATTAACTCAACTCTCGTGTCCCCTATCTGACCTCACGTGTTCTACCACAATTTGTTATTCGAATAACCATACTAGATTGTGTGTATTATGTTTCTTATCAATTCATTCCACTTCTCATGTTTAATGTGCAATATCATTTCTCCGCATAAATAACGCGATATTTTTACATGCTATCCAAATCGTGTCTGCATGGAAAAATTTCATTGAGGAGAAATAGTAAAACTGAATTTTTTAACTCTGTATTTTTATCGGTGATGAATTGAATCTCACCAAATTGTCAAGTGTGAAATTAGAAGAGTTTAATGCGATCGTCACGGCTCTGAAAAAAAATCTCACAGACAGACCTCTAAGCTATTCGATTGGCAAAGTACTATACTTCAATTATTACGAGTAGATCGCACAATATGTGTGGCGCAACATGAATAACATGCAGGCATCCACTTATATGCAATGCTTACGTATTAGCAACCCTGTGATAACCCAATGAATACACTTGACCCTCTGTCTCTGCTGGGGGCTCTGTCAAACTTGTTTACACTTATCAAGTACGTTTCCAAATACGTAGTTAGTTTATCACTTTCAACAATCTTGTTCCATAAAAAGATGTTTTGAAATGAATTATAATTCCATTGAGACACTGGATATGATATACTAAAAATAAGGCGTGAATTGAAAACAATGTATGTGACACAATTCTCTTTTTTCCTTGATTATGAGTTTATTAAGAAATTCAAATATATTGTACTTACTAACTGGCTCCTCTATTTTTAAAGGCTCGTTCAAGCAAATTTTTTCTGGTACAGCAGATCGTGTCAATTCATCCAAACTCTAAGATGAAGAAAAATGTTATTTAGTTTAGTTAGATTTTACAAAGATTTGAAACGTTTGTTTCACTTTTCATTATACAAGTTTGTAAATTGTATCAGTATTTTTGGAATTCAGTTAGTTACAGTGGATTTTCATCTGTGTAATATGTACATTTACATATTCAACAAAGACAGCACTGTTGCAAAACATTTCAAATAACTAATTTTGCGAAAATAATGTTTCCGTGATTATTGTAAAATATGAACGTAAATCATCGAACATGTCCATGAAACTTCAGTTTTACCTTAAACCCAATAGTCTCGAGCATTTCAAATTGTTCATGTTCCCTTGGTCCAATGTGTCTTACTTGGAATTCTTCTCTCTTTGGAAATAACTTCTCGAAATTGGATAAATTAATACTGTTTGAAACTAAGGCTCGTGCATACTTGATCGTATATTTTTGAGTGTGTAAAAGTCCGGAACAGGTAGAAACTTTAATTATTGACTGCATCGTGTTAAATTATTTCAAATTAATACTTGATAGTGATATTTAGAAACTTGTTTTCCCTGCTATTGGTAACGAGCTCTGTACTCTCTTATTAAACCGTGCGTAACTAAGAGTTTAAAACGTGAGCTGAGATTTTATACCACTTGAAGGCGATGACGCCACGTGATGTGTGCGCGTCTCTTGATTGCGATTTGAACTTTGTTGACCTTGGCACAATACGGAGATTCTTAGACTATGTCAATGAAAATGCGACTGAAATGCAATAATTTATCAGTTAATGGAGATTACGCTGTGTTAGTGCATTGCGGAATGTTATTCACATCTGCGATAACTTGAAATCGCTTTTTCAAATGAAATCTTTCCTTTCCTATTAGGCAAAAAAATATTTCATTCCGTTACCAAATGCTTGTACTATTTTATATAATCCATTTTGCTTGCAGCATCTTGTTTGGCTAATGAAATTTAGTTTTATATCTAATAACAGTACACTGATAAATTCGCAGGATATGAAAGAATTTTATTGACATGGTCTATGGATCATAACATATTACAATCTAAATATGAAGTACATAAAACTGGAAAATTGCAGGCAATTCACAATTATGGGAATCTTAAATTTACAACATATTGGTAATTGGAACACATTTATATAAGTTGTATTTTCTCTGGCGAATGTGTATTCTTTCGTGATAGTCTTTTCATTCAGAAAAGTCATGTGAAACTAATTGTAAAACTGCTATAATTGTGTTCAGAAACAAAATAACCACGTCGAATCTAAAAATTTGTTCAATAATATTCGAGTCTCAGGATTAACAACGCAACACGTTTATTTCATGTATTTATCTTTATGCTGTGTCAGGATTTTAGCCGATGATTTAGCATCCAAAAACAAAGCTCCGACTTCCTCAACATCTTCTTTCTTAATCACAGTTCTTCCATTAACTTTGGCAGTTAATGCAGCTGGTGTAAGCAACTGAACGACATATCTTAGCGTTGTCCTAGTTCCAATGTCACCCAGAGTTTGCAAAGCTTCGTCTTCAACTTGTAAGCCTTCCGTCGTAGCCCGCAATTTAACAATCTGTTCAATTTCCTTTCTTGAGTATGGCAAAGTTCTTATGATTAGTAATCTATCGAGTAAATCGAGTGGTATTCCATGTGGCGAAGCAATGTCTTCTGTGCCTCTGATGATGCAACGACCACGGTTTGTTGCAAATATAACTATTGGAGCAATTGCACTTTCTAAAGCACGATGGAGATATGTAAATGTCTCAATATCCAGCATATGTACTTCGTCTATAAACAGAACTCCAGGTACCAGTTCTGCGATACCCTGATCGATGTACTTGTTCACAACTTTGTTTATTTCCTTCCGCAGTTTATCTGAAAATATACATGTAACACATTTAAAAATAGAGACTCATCCGGTTTGTAAAGTGTCACTCAATTTTTATTATCTGCAACTTTTCTTTTGAGAAGTTCAAAATATTCGGTGACAATTCGATGAGATTCAGAACTGTCTGTTGCTAAGGCATATAACTACAGTAATCAATACTTGAAGTTTGATCAATACAATACTGATACTGATTACGAGAAAAAAATATATTTCTAAAAGAAATCTGCACTTAAGTAATCAAATTTTACCGGTGATTTCAGTTTTCTTGGGCTTCATGAGTTGTCCCATCATTGACATGATGTCCTGTCCTCCTTGTGGTTTAGAGTTAGCGACATCTAAATCATGCAGCGTGACATCCTGGATAACTTCTTTCTTTTTATGCACATCACCTTTGGGCAAAGGCACGTATTCCTCTGCCTCCAAATCAAATTCCGTTGCAAAATTGTCACTACGTCCTTGTCGTTTCACAGCCCCGCTATTTGCCTCGATATAAATTACATCACCGGTCTCAACCTTTTCTTTTTGGAGAGATTCGTATATAGATGGATCAAGTTTCAACTGTTTTGTTCCTTTAGCAGTTTTCAACCCAATAACCACATGGGAAACTGTCTTTCCATAGCCGCCCATTGGGTTCTCAGTTTCCACAGGCGTCAGCTCCGTTACTTCACCTTCGTAGACTTCTTTGGTTTCTTTTATTCGCAACCCAATAGCTCGTCGAAAATTTTCCATAAGTACCTCTGTTTTTTTTATCTCTGAACTATATACTTCGGAACCAACCATCGGACAAAATGGCACTTTGTTACCCAGTTCCTGCGCTATTGCAAGGGCAACTGCTGTTTTCCCTGTTCCAGGTGGTCCTGCAAGCAGGACTGCTCGCCCAGCCATTTTCTTCGATCTTATCATATCGACGACAACACCAGCAGCCTGTAGAATTAATGTCATTCAAGAATGAGGTAAAAATAAAATAATTCTCTGTAATGAACAATTGGTTATTATAACTCAAGCTGTGGGTTAGCGACAATGATCAATTTACAAAGGAAAGAAATAAATGATGAAATAGTTGTTTCAACAGCGGTTGAACAAATCAGTGGCACTGGGCAAGAAGTTTATTATATCATTCAGAACGGTAAGAGTATAAATACCCAAGTATCACACAGATTGTTGAGTTTATGAGATATTTCTAAACCGTTGTTAAATCTGATATTGTATTTTGCTTTTTGGAGTATGTAGTTTTCAGTGATGTGAGGTTAGGTTAGATTGTACGATGTTGTTTTAATATATCTATAAGACGACGACACGAGAAGGAACGGGTTTGAATTTTAAATAAAAATGAAAACACAGGCACACAACATTAAGTTCAAAGGGTATCCACGGGTAGAAGTAGGTGTGGAATAAATAATTGAAAATTTTTTTTAACCTCTCTTGCCATTTCTTGGCCGACGAGACCGGCAGCCATCTGAATTGCAATACCATTCTCGTCAAGACCGAGACCTTTAATATGCGTGTGTGCAGAAATTCTCTGGGTTTTTGCCGTACTTTTCACCTCCTCAATCTTCATTATTGATAATTAAATAAATTTTGCAAAATTTCAAGCAATTTCAAATCTCTCACGCGGCGTGCGGTGTTACTACGTTCTACGTTTGTTTGCCGCGGTGAATTATGTTTTCACCGTTTTCATGCGTCGGTAGGCATGTGACGTACATACGACATCATCCAATCGGATTCATCCCGTCAAGTTATGCCTTTTACCAACAGATGTCTGCAGCTTTTTACATTAATCTCGCGAGTACTATGATCTTGCTACATTCAGTATATAAGCCCAAATTGCAGCTAAACCATCGGGTCCGATTTACCTGGGATAAAAGCTAATAAATCGATATAATTTGACAGTACCATTACATTTCTTTGAATACTGCACTCAGTGTTCAGCCCTAGGTATGTCTTCGACCTGCTTTTGCAATAATTTTTAATTTTAATGCTATTGGCGAATAGAACAGACACTTTATTTCACCCAGTTTAAATATATTTGAGAAAATAGGGTGAAGGAAAAAAAATTTGATTGCTCCTAGGTGGGGAAAATTGTAGTTAAAGAATTCAGAACAGATTGGACATATTTTGAAACTTTTGTTATATCATCATTATAAAAGACCTATTTGTTCAATATTCTTAGGTTTGAGTAAGGGAAATATTAAATAAATAATAAAATCGGCACGTTGTATCACAATTTTCTTTTTATTATTTTTCTGTTCAAGTGCTACGTCTTATAAAGTGGCTTGCCTTCTTCCAATGTCAAACGTGAAATATTCGATATGCCGTCTTTCATCTGTAAACAAAATGATCATATTTGATTTTAATTTCACACCGTAAATTTACCAGCACGGTCAAAACACATACTTGCCTTGACTCGAGCATATAACACAATTCCAATCAACGTCAGAGTAATTCCGATAGCCTGATTCAGTGCAAGTGATTCGTGGAATATAATAGCGCCACCAAGTAAAAGAAGGCAAAATTTCGAATGTCCAACCATATTATAACTGGAAAACTTTATGTAAGAACATATTGCGAATTGCTGTGCGCATGGCAAATAAATTGGGTAGATAATAATCTTTCATCGAATTAAAAAATTTCATTTAAAATAATAATTCCTTGTTTGAATAAGGATACGTTAATGGTGATGTGTATCCTATTATCCAGTACGATGTTAAGTTCACAAAAAATGCTACGACGCTCGATAGCAGCACCATCAGCTGTGGAAATAAAAAAATTATCCCTTTAGTTAGCAAATGTTTAAACTTTAGTATTGAAAAGTAGTCAAAGTCTCTTTCAACTTACAATATCTGTAAACGTCCAGCTATGCTGGAGGGTGTTACCAATGGGTTCCAGAAATGGTACGATCACAAACAGCATTGCTGCAGATAACGGTGCTTGATAATAAAGGAGCTGCATAGGATCCATTTGGAATTCCTTTTGCTTTCTGCTGACCCACTGGAAAAAATGTGCAAAACCATGAGCTTCGAGTATGAAACAGGTTACGGAATTCATCATAAAGCAATGAGAGTTATTCTACTTACAACTTGATACAGAGATGTAACAATAACACCTAGAGTAGCGTAAATAGTCCCAAGAATATTAAACCTAATGTCGTAATAAAAGTTGATGACAACTCCAGCTATGATCGGTATTAATGTTAGTTTAACAAGCAAACTGAATTTCTTTTTATAACATATTGCCTGCATAACAACGACGCAGGGGGTTGTAAGCATTTTAGTAACTTGATAAGTGCCGATCGTGTTGTGTTCCAGACTCAGATTAGTAAGGACAACAAACCCACAGAAAGTTAGGGCGATAGGTACCATTTCTTTAATGGCAACATCTTTTATACAAAATACATCCAATTTTTCACAAATGATTAGCCCAAGAAATGTTATTGCAAAGTGTATCATGGACAGGGTGACATTTGGAAATCCAATCCTCACGTACACCATTTTATTTAACAATACAATAAGTATTGAAAAAAATATATTTAGTACTAAGCAGAGAAATGTTAATACTCTTTTGTTCATTTTCTCAGACTATTATTGAGATCTTTATGCCGCGATAAATATTCTCTGACATTTACGTCACCGGTTACAGGTTAGGTTGAGCATCTTTACTTCATCCAAGTTAGGGTTATGTATTCAATTGTATATGTTTTGTCGAACACTGCTGCCATCTACCGGGGTTTCCATGACGACGAAACTCCCCTCGAGCTGCGCGCCAATTGATCTGAAAACCCGCGCGCGGAAATTTTAGCAACTAAAAGCGTCTTTTTTGGGCATGAAGATTGGGCTAAAGGTTTTTCAAATATTATTCCTTAATATGGTTAATATCTGAAAGAAACTTGTAGCAACCGACAACATGGAGTTCCCTCTTGGTTACAGGGAAGTTATACCCGATCAAACATTACCGGAGAAGTGGAAAGAAATCGTGATAAATGCCGGTGAGATAACCTAACCTCTATCACACAAACTTCCGATGAAGAATTATTTTTCGCATTCCTTGTATGAACCGATTAATAATTACGCTCGATAAAACATGTATGACATTCAAACACTCCGTTTATCTACGGACACGTATTTTTCCTTTTATGTTTTACGTCCCAACAAATATTATACCTCATTACTATTGTTGATACTCTGATGATAAGCATTATTGCATTCAATAAAAATTCGTACAGTATAACTGTCACAACCCTTAATTTTTTTTCTGGTTCAATACTATTCAGTAACTCTTCGCTTATTACAGGCGGTAGTCAAAGTACTTTACAAGATATAAAAGTCCCTGAGAGAGCGGGCGGATACTCTTACAAAGACAGCACTAAGCATTTTACAAGAAATCGTTTCATCTACTGGCGCATATCCCACGACGTTCTTGAACTTGTCGAGCACAGTCTAGATGTGAATCTTGCCAACTGTAAAGTAAGATACAAATTTACGGACCGGCCACTCTTGGATGGAATATCTATACATGAGACAGTTAACTCTGTTGTGATATTAGTGGTCACTGTATCCAGTGTTCACAAACTCACTTTTCCACATCCAGATAAAATACATCGACAGGTAGGACCAATATTTTGTCACACACTTAATTTTAATCTTCTTTTTCTGATACCTTAAAATCTTCAGTTTTATTCATTTTCATATCCTTTGCAGGAACATGTATTGGGCTCTCACCCGGACCTTAGTGTTCCATCAATCCTTAACGATGCATCGAACAATATTGTTAATGCCAATACAGGGACAACGAGTAAGCTGACATTTGTACTTACCAATATTATAATGTTTGAAAATATTCATTTGAAATATTTCTCTATTCTAGACACATCAGTGCCACATGCAGCAGCCTCATGGCTGACTTTACCTCAAGAAGAAGCATTGTTTGCGCTCGCATACAGCACTGGAAACATTTTATTAATCCGTCTTGATACAATGACTGGGCTTACTCATACAACTGAATTGAAACAAGATTCAATTGTTCCCCGATTTCTGTCCGGCATCGCGACTGCTTTTAGAGGCCGTAATTCTGAAGGGCACGTCCCAATGTCGCTTGTCCTACATTCGTATGGTCACGAAATGTACCTTTTCGCTCTATGTCGGGAAGGAAATGTCAGGATGTGGGCCTGCAGTAAAGCCCAGTGTGTGGCAGTTGCAGATATTGCCATGGACAGCAGAGTTCCTTTGCAGGGAGTGCAAGGACACATTTTGAAAAAAACAGTTGGAGTCAATGACAACGAACTTTATTTGGGAACATTTTTAAAATTTGGAACTGGATGCGAGTTTAGCATCCTTAAACCACTGCAGGATGCTGGACTCTTCAAATTTGTCAGGATTTGTACTTTATTTGCGCCAGATGTAAGTATACAATCATTGTTGCAAATTTCTAACTTTTTCAAGATGAAGAATTTCACGCGCCACTTGAACATCTATTGGTGAATTAGTTAGTTTTTCAAATTCATTATTGCCATTTAAACATAACACCCTAATCGTTATTGTGTAGCAACATTTGGTCGATTTTTCCTTCACACCAACTCGACTGTGGGCAGTGTGGCGAACGACAGACATGGACACAGTAGCCGTGACACATGCAAGGCTACCATTGAATGGTGCACAAGTAAACTCTGAATGGGAAACTGCAGTGCTAGTGCAACCGCCAGACAGAGATTACATCGTGAGTGATCCTGGAACAGATCCAAGGCAGGCATACATTGGCTATATTTTTCATCCTGGTCAATTTCCGTTAGCGGACATAACTCGTGCCTTGAGCATTTATCGACGCTCTAACATTATAACAGACACGTCGCTGTCTCCTGCAGTTCTGAAGGAACGTGTGTGTATGGCAGTAGAAGCTCAAATTCAAGCAGAAGTAATGGATTACGAGCTTTCAGATGATGACTATTTAGAGATAGCCAATCGCTGCTGGTCCAAATTCTATTCCTGTGTAATCCAATACTACGCCAATGGTACAAAACCTGTTGGGTTGTTGTTATTACCAAATGTATATGGGGCAGTTTTGCTGAAAAAGTCAGCGTTTTCCCTGTTACGGCCAATGGAGGCGCTTGAACATTTAATGTTATGCAATGACAAATCATATGTGCAAAGATTCAGTACTACACCAGTCTTGTCCCAAGATGAAGATACTTGTCAAAATTTAATCACATTGATGTCCGCATTAGTTTTGCTCGACAATCAATTGACTGAGGATTTGAAAAGTGGAATTGAACGCGAACTATATCATTTACGCAGTCCAGACATTATTATTGAAGATTTGTTATGCAAACAAGTACTAGAGACTGAAGACCCTGTGAGTAGTTCTATTTAAGCTTTTGTAACACTACCTAAAGCCCATTTTATTTATTATCTTTACCAAGTGAAGAGAATTGAGACTTACTCTGCGAAGTTCTTAAGTATAACGTCACCTAAGCCATTTTTTTTATTCCAGTTATCCGATTACGATTTTCAATCGGAATTAAATCGTAAAATAGAGAACATCAATGACATCTCACAAGCGATGGCTATGCTGGTAGAAGCACTGACTTATGATCTTGGTCAACCAAGTAAATTGCAGCTCGATGAGGTGCAGGAAGCCTCTCGAATCCTGCTGAATGTCAGTCACTTGTTCAGCAGCCAGTTAGGAATGTCAGCCATAACTGAAAGCGTATCGCAAATTACTCAGCTCAGATTTTCAATCTGTAGAAATCTGCTGATCCTACAACAATTAGTTTTGAAGCGGCCTGAAGCATTTGATCCAAGGTCCTTACACTCCATAAATTCTTCACTGGCACCTAGAACGGTTGTTCTAACACAAGCGTATTATGCAGTTATGTGGATTTGTGAATCAACCGCCAGTTCGTCACCAACTCAAACTTTACTGTAAGTGCAAATTTTTATGTAACTAAGAGATCCTAGCAGAATCTAGTCTTTTCGTTTGCTTCAAAGTCAATTTCTTCTATGCTACATCATCCAATCCATTCGTACCTAGCATTTATGAAACCATGTCTGAAATTAATATATTTCAATTTGAATTTCAGAGACACCAGTATTCAGCATCTAAGCCTTTTAAAGCTTTCAGATTCTGGAGTAAATATTGTTCAGAGACAACAGAGATCATTGTCTCTTTTAGAATTGTTTATGCATAGCGGAGGTGCAAAACATGCCCACACTTTGATGGCTCATACAATAACTGATACGTGTGGCCTTGTACCATGGCATGAAAGTATGCTAACACATGTTACTCTGATGGCTCAGTTCGTGTATCCTTTCAACAAAGAGTTTTCTGAGAAAATAACTTCTAATCACGCTATAAAACATATGATACATTAATGAAATCCAATGAATCACGTTAGTTCTTTTTCCTTGACTTTTCAAAACAGTTGGCCAATATCAGGAAATTTTATTTTTCCCGAATGGCTTTTATCAAGCTGTCAGCATTTGCTTGTTCAAGAGTACGTTAGAATGTTAAGTACTTGGTGCGAATGGAACAGTGCCTCTCGCAAATTTATCATGGCAGTGTCTTTGCTTGAAATGGGTGAAACACACAAGGCCTGTGATCAATTCCTTGGAGCGTGCAACGGGATTTTGACAGACACATTTTTGGCCAGCACCTTACTAGATGCCTGTATAGTGTCTGAAAGTAGCATGCGAGTTAATTACTTCTTGAAGGTGATCCAGCTGTTTGAACATCATAATGCCGCAGATTGTATAATAGAGCTGGCAGAAACTGCAATCACAATAGCTGAAGATGACAACCCAAATTTGCCCACGCTCCATTCAATCGTATTTAGACAACATCTGAATCTCGAACATCATACAGAAGCATATCATTGGCTTAATTCTAACCCAGATCCTTCCCGAAAAGTTGACTGCTTGAGGCAACTAGTAGCAACATTATTTGAGAGGAACAAATTACTGGAATTAGTTACATTTCCTTATGTCGAGATGTACGAAGATCTGGAAAGAATTATTGAAGGCAGGGCACGGAGTATGGATCTTATGGAAAATAATTACTATAATTTTCTCTATAGCTTCCATATAAATAAGGGAAACATGCGAAAAGGTACGATTCATTAGTATCAAGTGAAAATACATTCTTGCTCCCATTTGTGCATCATTTCATTTCGTAATGTACACATATTTTTTCAGCTGCTTCAGTGATGTACGAACAAGGCATGCGACTAGGACAGGAATCCCATTCTCCTGCAATTATACTGAAACAGTCTCGATGTTTGTTGGCTTGTATCAATGCACTGCATCTTGTAAAGGAAAGATATAGATGGATTGTGCGCCCTGTGGCTGATCAAAGGCAATCGGGGGAAACTGATCCCGTAAAAAAACGGAGTATAGATGGCAGGGAAGTTTTGCATTATAAAGTGAAGAAACAAGTAGAAGTGTTAGAATTGAAAGAGATCAAAGATGAGTATTACATCGTTACAGCAAGATTAAAATTAGCCAAATTAAGTCCGGAGTTACAAACAATCGCACATGCTGGTGAGTTTTCTTAAAAATATGTACATCGACTTTCTTTGGAGATACTCAATGAATAGTCCACAGTTGAATATTTGATTAATTGTTCTTATACAATTTCATAGGGCCGTCCGAACTTGTCGCAATTTTATCCAATGTTGGTTTGTACACGACTGCTTTACACTTGTGTGACCGATTTAGTTTATCGAAAACTTCTGTACTTGAAAATCTGGCCTCACAATGCGTAACTCTGAGCTATCAAGAAGACATTGACGCTTGGGATTGGCTAATACATAACGAAATTTTTGGTAAGTTAAAATTTATTTGTTTGCTAATTTCACAATGTCTTTGTGTATGGAATTATACATTGAGTGTATAAGGTCGACAAATTTCAAGGAATGCATATATTTCTTACAGATAAAGGTGTATCAGATTCGAATGTCACAAATATTGCTTGGAGATTATTGGAGCATCTCACATTGAAACACGAACGGGATAATAGCAGTGAATTGCACAAAGCTGTTACGAAAAATCTACTGCATCACGGTGCCTTTCTTCCACAGTGGCTAATGTCTTCTTACAAAGTAATTTCTCTTCCGAAGTGTTTTTACTCATTGACTATTATTCTTCTCACAGTGATAGACTGCAGAAAAAATGGAACTAACTATGTTAATAGCGAATTAAGTTCATATCCTATATTTTTATTTTCAGGAACGCAATGCGGCAGAAATTCTGAGACTTATTTTAAATTCCGGTCGACTTTTAGAAGCGAATGCAATAGCTCTTGAATACATTGGTGCTGTGTTGGGTAGAGGGAAAGAGTATTTTGGTTTGACAACACCACTGGTAGCTACGTCACCTGCTGTGTGGCTTCCATTGAACACATTAGAATTGCTTCTACTAGAACTTGAACATGCTAGCAAAACAGATCCCATGTATATAGAGGTAGAAACCAATTTTCTTGGAAAATATTTACAAAAATAGTTTTTTCTACCTTCAGCGGTTTTCTGATCTTCTCCTATTATCTTAGAGTTACTTGATCACAGCTGTTGGTAGAGCTGAAGTATACTATTGTTATTGATAGTAAGCTTTTACTTTTCATTTCAGAGCTACGAAGAATTGAAAGAAACCTTAGACTACTACATCGAAACAGTTATCAGAGTTTCAGAAGATATGATACAAATGAAAACAAACAGTCGAGTTGTTTAACAGTAAGTATATTTTCGGAACATTGTAGGATAACAATGATGATCAGTAAATCAGCACCACATTTTACCAGTGAAAAAGAAAAAATCGCAACCTCTGGAAAATGTGGGTGAACACGTTTTCTTTTCTACATTTTTAAGAGTAAAGTGGTGTGTTATTGAAGGACGTGATAATTACGAATATAACAGTCATGGCAAGTAGTGATGTAGCAACTCCAGCTATTACGTATGGACATCTTTTAAATAATACCTACAAAGAATAACCAACGGGTTAAATTACATTGATCACCTATGAATCGATTCTAGTAAACATGGTTACCTAAGGTTTCTAACACATTTTTTGATTACAAGAATTTAACTTCCTAAAATATTTCCAATAATTCGTTTTCTTTTAACAAACATTGCAAATTGTTTTCACTAACTTCAAGGCTAAAATCAGTATGAAACGTTTGAAGATTGAATAATCTTACCATTAGCAGAACCACGATAGCAAGGACAAAAATCGAGCCAAACGGTAGAAAAAACGATGCTGCCCAGTAATGATGTTTCAATTCAGCATCTGTCAATTGATTAAAAAAAAGCATTAGGTTGTAGATAGAATTCACATCAGGAACAATTGGAAAGAAAACAAGTTGGCGTTGGTTTCAATACTATGCAATTTTGTAACATACCAAAATTAGGATTTGGCTCCACCATACTAACAATGAAATTCAGAATTATGGGTTATAGGTTAGGCTGATTAAATGTTAATTACAGTCAATGGTCAGGACTGATAAATTTTGTGGTTTATTTCCATTACTTTCTACTTGAGTATCTACTGTAAAGTTTAAAGTTGAAAGTAAACGAACCACAGTAATACTAGCCATTGTTGTGTCCACTGTACCCTGGCTCACTAACTCTTCATGTAACACTGGTGTTTATTTTGATTACAGAGAAATCAGAGGTATAATACCTCAGCGTCTGCTGCTCACCTTTCAACCAGTCAATGAAATAGATTTCAAAGTGATTGCTTTGCAACGATATCGTTGTTCTAGAGATTTGTTCATATTGTTGAACAGTACACATTCTACCAGTTTACTAATGAAGTATAAAAAGTCAGATAGTATCGTATTTATGGATTAAATGTTGATAGCATTAAACGGTATTTAATTTGAAATTTGTACAAATTTTGTAATAGCCGTTTTATAATCATTTCTCATTGATATGATACAATAAAAACATAATTTTGTAAACGGTTTTGGTATACATTTATAAAATGTCTGTGCCACAGCCAAAGAGGAGTTTTATATATTTTACGAGTATATTTAGAATATGTAAATCAATCAGTCGTTTTAAATGAAGTGATCATACATTACAATAAGTGATAATTCTAAATTAATGATTGATGCTTAAACACAATTCGGCAATGTATATTTTTACAATAATTATTGGTAATTATTCCAAATTGATAATAACTGATAAAAAATCTTTAAAAACAGTTCTGGCTCGATCTACCTTTGTTTTTCATGCAAACTTTCAATATAGCGTATTGTTTCTTCGATCTTTTGTCATAACTGAGTTCGGATGGCTACATTCTAATTAATCATTTTGTACCATTGTAAAAATGATACCTCCGTACCAAGCTTGTCATATGTGTTAATAATACATTATATCAAATATACATGGTTTATAATGCATCATTTAATTCACTCGGACATTTTGGTGACATAAGTATGTACTAATAATTATCTCTACTGTAGTTACATCTAAAATCGTAGTTTAAGAATTGATAGACTGGAGTTACTGGTGATGATGACGCGTTTTTGCGTTTAATTTATGAGAGTTTAACTGTATTGAATTTCATCTTACCCCATGATATGTACATTTCCTCAGCTCGAAACACTCTTTATTGGAGTATTTGTTTATTCTACAACGAGTCATATGGCCAGTGTGTGACATAAAAAAGTTTTCTTTCTCTTTTTGTTTAATTGCACAGTTAGTTATAGTAGAACTCATGAACGATGTTATACCAGGCAGTAGTATTTCATGTCTCAGCTTAAAATGACATCAAACATTATATTTTATCCTGTTTTCCATTCAAACAAGATAAGTGGTGTCAAAGGTGCTATTGTTTTTATTTCAATTGTAAAATCTATTCCAGTTGGCAGATAATTTTATCAACCAATTATCTAAGTACAAAATGAGGTGATTTTACATATTTATTCTTACTGATGTGATTATGAACTATAACAGGTATGTATTACTTGTTTTCTGCCCATAATTGATAACGTTATTTACACTCAGTCGTGTTTAATGACGATAACAAAATACTTGGAGATGATATATTCCATTGAAATCGCATTAGTGGGAGCTATACATTTTTCAAAATATGTTTCTGCCTCAGCATATATTTCAACGTTTCGAAGTTATTTTTATTTCACTACTAAATATTTATTATAAGACGACAAAAAAAATACGTCTCAGTAAGATTTATTTACTTATGACATTCACTAGCAACCTATTAGCTTCATTTTACTGTTCCACATGTATGTACAGGGTGTCTGTTAATGAAACTACAATATCAAGAATAAAGTTCAGAAAAAATAAGACCCTGAATTGAATCATGAAAAGCCTTTCCCATGTGAAATAATCTTCTGGCTTCAAATCAATAAATCTTAGATTAATGAAATGTTATCAATTACCTATAAACGACTATTCATGAATTTTTTAAAGTTATTTCAATCTCATCCCTTATTACAACGGGACATCGCTGGTTATAGATGACTGCAGTCTGACTGCAGTTTATCTGCGAATTATCTCGACGCAGGCCAATCAGAATGCACTCGTAATATGAAAGGTTGACTCGAGTTTTGGACTTTTTGGCACCCGGTGATTTGTTTATGAAGGCACGAAAACCGTACAATTGTACATAAAAACAGTGATGGTTATTTGGTTAAATATAAAAAATGATTAAAATATCCGCATTGAACGAAGATTCAAGCGAGGAGAGCGAAGACGAGGATGTACCGACGATAACTAAGGAAGCTCAGGTAAACTGTAGCATATAATTTGGTTTATATCTGATTTTAACCTCTAAAACGTAACCTAACCTAACCTAACCTATCAAAATAATAAAAATGACAGGAACAAATCGCGCTCACGGAGTACAACAAAGCCTTGGACCTACTTCGACAGAATAGGAACGAAGACGCCTTGACGCTCCTGAAAGATCTTCTTGACACTGAACTGTTAGATCAAGTTGAAAAGCCTGAGATTCCCGATGGCAGACCACGGCCAATGCTGTCCCTCAAATATTCTTGTTTTAAAAACATCGGCGCGATACAGGCACAAATGGGAAATTATCAAGACGCGATAGACAATTACTGGGAAGCTACGAATCTCGACGATACAGATGTGATGCTTTGGTACAAACTGGGAACTCTGGCTACGAAGACTTACAACCTTGAATTAGCCTGTTCATCTTTTAAATATGGTTTAAAATGTAATCCTAATCATTGGCCAAGTCTAGATAGCATAATAACTGTCTTGTATGCAGTTCCTGATTATATGAGTTGCCTTTTATATATTTCAATGGCTTTGGAGAGGGATTCCAGTTACATTAAAGGACTGGCCTTCAGAGATAAAATTTTCAAAGATATTCCTAGCTTTGAAGAATGCTACAAGGTTTACAATAGCGATTGGGAATTGGACCCGTCAATAGACACAGAATATGATCGCGTTGTTGGAGTTAAATTATTGGCAGAGGCTAGAGACCTGGCTGAAAAATGGTCTGAAGCTTGTAGACCAGAATTTTGCCTTAAGCCACTTCCAGATTTGGTCTTAAACAAACCCATTGCTGAGTTGACGTGGCTCAATTTAGGAGAAAGCTTAATCAGCATGCATTCACACATTACAGACAATAATTATAACTTTGTCAGCCACATTAAGCTCCATATACACCAGGCAGACACAAGAGGAAAAGATGATGGAAATGCCACAGGTGCAAACTGCATCGATGTTGAACCTGGAGGGATTGAGAAACAACAAAACACTGAAAGCGTCATAAATTTTGTTAGGATCGAAGAAACGCATAATCAAATTTTTGAAGATAAAAGCATTATGCTTGTCGACGAAGATGGAGATGAAGTTCAAGCGTTAGATAGTGAAAATGATATCCAAAACGACGCTGATCATTTCGACAGAAAAAATGATACGCCGACTTCTGACCTTAAAGATAACATTGATACTGATATGGAAGTCGATATGGAAGATGAAAGGAAATCATCTTCTAGTGATATTCAAATAATAGAAGATGAAGATCCTTTAAAGATGTTGGATCCAGAAGACCTGCAACTGGAAGAACCAATTGTTAATAAAAAGTCGAATCAGATTACCTCAGAGACTGAGACTGATTTAGAAAAATTCTCATCTAGTAAATGCAGGGAGCAAGTTGTCAGTTCGGAAGATAAGTCGAGCGAAAAAGAACCGCTCAACGAAAAGTTAGATGAGAAACTAAGTCATAAGTCAGATGGTGCAGCCACAGACAAATCTTTGGACAAACCTTCGAAAACTGAAGATAAATCCAGCGAAAAAACAGACGACAAAGAAGAAGGTAGGAAAGTAAAGAAGCGACGTAGAAGTTCACTTTGTTTTTTGGAACAATGGGCTTGGAGCAGTGGAAGTATGAGGAGGTCGGCACGAGTTCGAAGTTCAAATCGACGCGAGGCGGAACGAGATGATGTTCAGTTAGAAGAATCGCTCAAAAGAATATTCCCCAGTACTTTATTGTACGTATTTTTATTTATTTTATTAAAGATTCTAACCGGTTCAAAGTAAAGGAGTAGTAGCAAATTGATAAACATGTTGCAGCTTATATTTAACCTAGTTCTTGAAATATTGACCTTAGCGCAGCATGTTGATATTTAAAAAAAAAAAAAAGACAAACAAAACTACGATCACTTAAGAGATTAACATATAACTTTGAATATGCAGACCAGACACTGTGCGCCTCAGAAAAGAAAATCCACTGAAATCTATGGAGGATTCAATGGATACAATGGATTTGTACAGACTATTTGCATGTCGTGAAAATGGAAGCAACACTACGGAAGGTTCCAAGAGTTCAGAGAGCTCAAAACCTGGCAGTCCTATATCTAAGTAAATATTATTTTATTAAAGTTAATCAATAATATGGAAAACATGAGCTTATGATCCACAAAAATAAAGTTCTGAACTGAGATCGGACAGTGAGCAACCAATTTTCTTTTTAGTGAGAATCAAGAGCTGTACTTTGGCACGGACAAGGAAAAAGCTGATGTGGCAGCATTCATCGCTGAACATACCGAAAAAAGTAATCTAATGATTATTATGGCCAAGTTTACTGAATTTTTGTGCACAAAATGGAATCATGTCTGGCCCAAAGGATTGCCTGAAGTATATTTGGAAACATATGTATTTACCAGGTAAGAGCACTATTAAAAAGCACATTAAAAAGCTTGCATGTATTCAGAGTATGTCGGAGTTGTCTTAAAAAAATTTTTAAAAATGATATAGTCCAATTATAGAAAAAAATGTCAGATAGTAAATAGGCATATTACTTAAAATTTTTTAAATGATTTCAAATTGCCTCTCCTATTTGTTTTACATTGATAGGCAGCACATTCCGCATCCTTCACCCTTCAATGACGATGCGGACGATAATATTTTAAAACTTGATGCCGAGATGACACTTTTGTATGGAGAATTGCATACAGATAGATGGCTGAATAATAAACCAGGCATTTTGCCTAGTTCAACGTAAGTTTTTGTATCTATCTCGATAGTAACTTTGTGAGGTACAAAAACTTATCAGTCAACTTTTGTTGCAGTGTTGATAAAATGGGCACTGGACTGCCATCCGAGGAGTTGGGTCAAATAATATTCACGAGTGTTCGAGATGATTTGTTCAATGAGCAGTACGTGTTATTCTTCTTCAGAGTCCTCTGGTTAAAAGCTAACTTATTTTTGTGCCAAGGGGACACTGATATCGTGATTGAAAGCTTAGAATCGGTAAGATGCTGAATTTGTTAGTAGAGAGATTTGTTGCACCATGGGGTGATATTTAAGCACATAATTAATAGACAAACTCGACCAAATTTAATATAATATTCTATCCGTTTATTGTAATTTCAGCTATTATGTCATCTAAAGGAATTACAAGGCAAAGGTGACAATATGTTTCTGAAACTTCCGAACTGCAAACATAATTCGTATATAAGCGTTAAATCTGTTGAAAAAATGCTGATTTCAGTACAAAGGTAATTGTTGTGCCCAAAATATTATAATTCAAGTATTGTTAATTTTCAGTTCGTCTATAAAACTATCTATAAGTTGTTACAATATTATTAAGCAAATACGGCGAGTAAAGAATAATTATTATTTTGTTGATGATTTATTATCAAGTAACGTTATGTTTTTCGTTATTAATTTATGCGTTTGTTATAAATTTATTGACATCCTGCAATATACGACTTTTCTTTTGACTTTGAACTGAACTTTTTTTTCTCAACGCATTAATAGCTGATAATATCCTAACCAACTTATTTGTTTCATAGAGGCAAAAAACTTCGAGAGATTCAATACTTGCATGAAGAGAAAAAGTATTTCGAGTTAGCTAGCATTTTGCAAGATACATTCAAATTTGCGAAACAACAGAACAAGCTAATGGTAAATAATGATGAAGTTATTGATCGAGCTGAGCAACTTTCGATGCTACTTAATAGCTTGTGGCAGCTTGGACAATATGAGGTATGAAAATAACGTGATGATTGTTTATTTAACAAACTTCTGAGTTCTGAACAAGTTGTATTTGAAACCTCTTGGACAGTTCTGAATAATATTTTAATTTATTATTATTTTGTTGGCTAAGATTTGTCAGCTAAGCTGTTTATGTTTGCAGGATTGTTACATCTGGTCAGAGGCATGTCTGAATGAAGCATGGCGCAATTATTTAAATGCCACCGATGAAATAGAACAAAAAAAGTGGACAACGGCTGTATTAAATTGTCTCACAAGACTCGAGGCTTGTGTTTCAGAAGTCAGTACTTTTGTAGGTAAGTCTAAGTTGAAAGTTTGAATTCATGATTTGAAATCTAAGCCCTAAAAATTTTATTTTAATATATTGTTTTCATTGATTTTCACAGTACGATATCTACCTGCCTCGCGTCTTACGAGATTGGTACAAAATTTGGTTCATATAGTTTGCTACCAACTAGATGTACCGGAAAATGCTATTGAAATGCCTTTGGAAACAGTGTTGCCCTGGATTCTGTTGCATCATATTCTGCAACAGTAAGTAAAAAATTGTAGTAGATTTTTTTTGTTTACTTATAATTGACTTGATTGCTTTCTTACATAAAACTAGTGAGGAAGACAAAGAACGGGCTAAGCCAATAGTACAGCAAAAAAATAAATCGCATGATTTTAACAACTCCGACTCTGATGACGAAGAAGAAGACATTCCTGCTTCGTTGATGCTCTTATTCACGGCTCATGAATTTCTTGGACGACGTTCTTGGTGTTGCATCAACGAAGCAAAGCTATTGCTATTCGTTATGAATGTCACAATACCACGGTTAAAAACGCCTCAACTAAATCATATTAGAGATAAACTTTGGAAATATGTTGAGCAAGTTCTCTACTGCTTGTATGCCTATCCGAGTAAAACCAATAAATCTAAAGCAAAATATTTGGAGGAGCACGGAGTGCCGCAAATGAAATTGACCTGGGAAGCAGCTCAACAGTTATACGATTTCTATAAACTTGATGTATTACCTGCTATAGATGATTACAAGGTACTGTCAATTTCGTCAGAAATGGAGAGCCTTTTCAAAAAAATAACACGCTTAGTTCCACCGGAGAGCGATCCAGCCTTAATAGCCGATGACATGTTGGCATATATAAGGAGAGACAGAGAAAAAATGCCTACTGTCTCAAAACCTTTGCCATATCAGATATCCTCGATCTATTATTTGCTGGGAGACTACTATTTCAAGTCGAGCGATTGGTCGCATGGTATTCGATACTATTTATTGGACTTATGCCTACATCCTCTAAGATTTAATTCATGGGCTGGTCTCGCCATGGCTACTGGTACGCAGCTACAAATCAGATTAAATAGCTGCCAAACCCTTAAGTGAGTATACTTTTAAAGAAATTATCTTCATATGTTACAAAAATTTTTAATATACCATGTTGGACTCAGAAACTCTGAAGAGTACAATATTTTCGACGTAACTGATGATTTTCGCATGTGTTATTAGGAATGAAAATAGCTTTTTGGACAAAGCTAAAATTGCTCAATATAGTTATCAGCGAGCTAGTGAATTAACTCCTGGACACTCGGTTACCTGGATCGAATATGGAAATTTTGTGTACATGGTTCACTCCTTCTGTTCTCGAGTTCTTAAACAAGAAGCTCACAAGTTGAGTATGGAGAAGTTTGAGATATTGGAAACAAGGAAAGATACGATGCTTGAACTTGCTGCTCATTGTTTCTTATCAGCAAATAGGCTGTTGAATGAAACTGCGGGATTACAGGACGACAGATGGTTGACTTACTATATCCTTGGAAAGATTGCCGAGAAGAAAAATGAAGACCCTCCTGTATTTTTAGAAAATTATCATAAGGTTGGTAAAAATACATAAATTGATTGATACAGTATTGGTTATAGTGAACGTGATTCTAGTCGTTTTATCTTTTATTTTGATTATCTATTTTAATATCAGGGTATCATTGTTTTAGGCCAGTTTATTTCTGTATGAAAACAACGCAAGCTACCCTCGAAAAATCAATTACAGCAACCCTCACAACCTTTCGGTTGAAGCATTAGAAGTTTATTATAGAATACACGCGAGTATATTAAAATATCTTGAGCAGCATGAGGGAAAACCTTTGAAAAAATCTCTGGGTTTATTGTTCCAACAGTATTTAAAGAACTGTGCAAATAGTGCCTTCATGAGGTATCAGTCAAAAAGCAATCTTAAGAAAGGGGAAGAAGATGGGTCAGATTCTGATAGTAGAATTATTTCTAAGGATACAAAGAAAATTATCGAGTATCCTCGACACATCACAACATTAGAACAATGTTCGAATAGTATCGAAGAAATTGAGATTATTGATAAATCCAAAGATAGATTAGAAGCTGGTAAGCTGCACGATCAAACCAAGAAACGCTCTAGAGAGGACACAAACGATCCTACAAAGCGAGTAAAATTAAATAATATCTCGCATTTACAATTAATGCAAGACGTGGTTGCATTGATAGATGACTTGATAACAAAAGTTTGCGAAATTACTCATTCTCAAGAGACTTCAGAGGAAGACGTCGTCACATTGACATCTAGCGATGAAAATGAGGACTTGAGATCTGAGAAGCATAAATTAAATGCTGTGGAAAGAGTTGACACAGACTGTACACAGGCAAAGACTGAGGAATCCAAAGACAATGTTGCAGACTCATCAAAGGCAATGGGAGAACAGGTTGATAACGTAGTAAAGGAAGAAAATATTCAGGATTTGATGGATGTACTAATGAAACAAGCAATGGAAATAAGCCAAGAAGAAACCCAACAATCATCTCCTGATGATGAAGATATTAGAAAATCTGAAGGAAGGTGGCTACAAAATGAAGATTCCTCAGTATGTAGTTACTTTAATCAAATAGTTCAACACACGGCATCCATATTTTTGATCTTTCTTTTCAATTAAACCAATTTCCAATTACTGTAAAGTTATTTCAAACAATTCCTCGATGTATTATATAATGTTAATATTGGTAGTAGGGTTACAAAAATATTTGAGGCATCTGCTGGATAATCTCAGTCACATTGTAACACAGTTTTGCGATTACCTAATTCAGCCATGTTTCCTACTTAACAGGGCAAAGAAATCAAACAGAGACAAGAAGAGAAAAAAAAGTTACCGGTTGAAGTAATCAAAGATGATGTGGCTTTGCGCCGCAGAGGATCGCAGGAAAGTACAACTACAACTCAGACGACAACTACAACTGAAACTAATAACTCAAGTTCAAGCAGCAGCGATGATTCGAGCAGCAGTGACGATAGCTCTGATAGTGATACATCCAGTCTCAGTGACAGTGACTCTGACAGTGATGCCGAAAAGAAAAAGAAAACAATCGAACAAACAGGTCAGAAATGTTTCTCATGTACCGTCCGATTAGTCTTCACACATAATATTAATTTTTTAGAAGTTGTGCAAGGTGATTAATGAATAGACTAACCTCCATTCACTGATAAGCACTTTCTTTTTCAGAAGAATTTTTAACCGATGAAGAAGTTGGTACTTTAACGGCCTATTGCCTAGCAGGTCTAGAGCAATGCATACTGCGTTTCCCACAACATTACAAATCTTTTTATCGTCTCTCGCACTTCTTTTTTAATAATAAAACTAAAGATATTACAAAATGCAAAGATCTACTGTTGGGCACATATAATTGCCAATTTTATCCAGGAAAATCATTCCAAGGTCTTTTCTATGAAAGAAAAAGTTCCAATTTTTTTAATGTAAGTACATATTGCCATTAATTTTATAGAATCAAATTCTCAATCGGAAAATAATGTGTATAGGGTGTGTGGCGAATTCCTGTCGAGGAAGTTGATAGAGGTGGCAGCTTTGCTTCACACATGTCCAAGTGCATTACGCTTCTTATGCAAGTTCTGAAGGAAACTAATGACAGCGATATGCTTATGGAACTGGGATCACAGCTGTCTAAAAAACCTGAATATGATAAGTATGAAATACTTTTCATTGCATTATCTAATTATAATAATTGTTTTATTTTTAAGCCATTGAGACATGTTTCTAAGTTACGTAAAATTAATAAAATAACGTGTAAACATTTTCAGGAAATATTTAAGAGACTCTGAAAGAGAACAACTTTCTGATCAAGCAATGACGTTATGCTTACAATCACTACGCACAAGAGTTTCAACAATGGGTCCTCCTACTGGTGCCGAAACCACATCCTCGTGGAAAAACAATTCTAGAATACAAGTTCTTCTTGATGTTTACAAAACATATCAATGTGTACAGAAACATTTCACGAATATGGATGTGAAGAATGTTGCCGATCTCTTGTCGGATACTTATAAATCATACATTGGAAATAGGGTGAGATTTTATTCAATTTGCAAAAAATTCACAAATTAGAAACAGAGCATTAATAAAAAAAACCTATTTTTTCTAGAATCTTGAAGGAAATGTTCTGGACACAGCAACTAAATGGTGTCAACAACAAATAGCTTTGAATAAAACTGCAGTGCCCATTAGTGCTCCGACTGTCAATGCACAAGCTGCGTCAGCTGCTATCGCTAGCCCAATTCCTGTAAGTTTAATTCTGGTTCTATGATGTTTTTTACTAAATTTTAAACCTACTTAAAGTGTCATTGTGAATAATTATAACTTATTGTACCCATTACTACATTCCTTGATTATAGGTCACAATTACTCAGCTGCCGGTTACGACAACTTTCACGCAGTATTCTCAGAGTCGTAAGCCTTACAAAACTTCATCAAGTAGTTCCGGTCGTCCAAGAGGACGACCACCAAACATCAACAAATATCACCAAACGATGCAACAAAATGCAAACATGTTTAACCAATTCGGTGTGAAAAGCGGTTTTGGCAACTACCTTGGTCAACATGGCAGCTCTGGGCTTCTGAGTTCATATTTCATGAATCCTCTAATGGATACGAATGTTCTAACTGCTATGCTAGCTAACATGAGTAGTAACATGATCGATCCTGCTACTTTGGCTACTTTGAATTATCTGAATCAAGTAGGCGGAATCGGAGGGTATCAAGAAGTTATCAGACAGTATCAGAATAGTTTATCCACTATGACTAGTATGGCTAGTGGTTTGAATGCGATTTCAAGTACTGTACCAAACATCAGTAATGTCACAACGATGAGTACCGCAAGTAGTAGTGCTAATTCTGCAGGTAGCTTGGGCCATGTAGGTCACTTGGGGAGTTTGGCAAACCTGGGAAACCTGGGCAATCTGGGCAATCTGAATAATTTGGGAAATCTTACGATGCAACAGTATCTAAGTTTGAGTAATACGACATCGTCTATATCCAGAACTACTCCCATTTATCATCAAGCCACCCCAAAAGCAACAACAACAACCACAACGACCACAATGACCAAGGAAAAGCCCAATATTTCAATAACTCCTGTTAATACTTCATCCACTCACAAATCTTCCACTAAATCCTCTAAAAGCAGCTCCAGCAACGATACATTGTCAGTTCATACTTCCAAGTCTCAAATTGTCCAGCCACCCAAAACAGCAACACAAGTGTCGCTATTAAAACCTTCGGTAATTCAGCAAGTTAAATCCTTACCACCAAAGCAAATGAGCGCTCCGCAAATTCGAGTTTCCAAAACCCTGACCGAGCCTCAACCTGCGCACAAAAGTTCATTGTCGCATTCACCGGTTTTAAAGAGTGCCAGCTCTACAAGTCCGTCCTCTCTACCCCAGGCTGCACATTCTGGAATCAGCTCATCCATGGCAATGAAACCTCTGATTCAGATGAACTTGCCGTCTCAGGGTTCTGGCACGTCCTTGCAGCATAAATTATTATCTAAGAAACAACATCAACAGGCCCACCTATCAGCAAACATAGTCTGTCCACCCAAAAAGCAGAAAACAGCAAAAAAGCTTCCAGCAATTCCTAGCAGCTACCAAAATTTGATAAACAGTATACCCAACATCTCGTCTATGTCTCAAGCGCCTTATCTTTCTGCAGAATTGAGTGGCATTTCACTTAGCCAACTGCCTCCACTATCCGGATCAAAGGGGTCGAGCTCAAAGGGAACTGGGTACAGAAAAACATCTAATAAATCAAAATCAGCAGTAACAGACGTAGCTAGTACTCTCTCCAACCCCATCTGTCAATCGCAATCCGTAGAAGCGATGTCCGTACTGTCGCAACTCCAACAACATTCCCATTTGGAAATAATTCCGCAGCACAAAAGCCAACCCAAGCCCGGTATGGATTTCCCAATAGGACTACCATCGTCGCTTAGTGTTACTCAACAAAAAATCATCGCTTCCGACCCACTCAGGCCCCCCGTTACTGATAACATGTCTGTATACGAACTCAGTAGAGGAAAACCCATGACTACATCTAGTAGTACTTTGAAAAAATCAGAAAAGTTGAAAAAAGACGGTGTTGAAATAATCACTTTGGATGATTAGAATAATATTTTTTTTATTAATTATTATCATATGAAAAATAACTGCCAACTAGTAAAGTACGATAATAGAGTAAGCTGCATTGTGTTTTACATTATCAATCAGGTCACTTTTGGACGCTACCACAATTAGTTGAATCAGGCGGAATTGCGCCATTATATTTTCACAAATTGACTATCGAAGTAATCACGAACTCATGTTTTTATAATTTGACGCTTCATTCGAGAGAGCTAATCAACCTTAGTGTATTTTTTTTCTGTTTATATTAGTATATACGTATTATATGTTATTATGTTTCAGTAAATTTCTAAAGCTAATTATGAATTGCAAATGAATACTTATACCGTCTTTCATCGGTACATCTATGTTATTAACTAATGCTCAAGGCTTCTAAGTATAGGAACTCCCACAATTAACTAATCTCATATTTCTCAAAAGAGTATAACTTCCTTCGCAAACAAAGTCTCAATTATCCGCGAATGAATGTGTTTAAATGAATAATCTGATTGTAAGAATATAGATAAAATTTTTATAAAACTACATGCATATATCGTGCTCCTTAAAGAGCATATCTTGATTGTGAGAGAGCAGAAACTTTTTAAATGTGATAATAATATTCTCCTGCGTTTAAAGTGTAGGTGAAATAAAAAAATTTGTATCTTAATTATTATGAATTAAATTATATTTTATTTGATATTAAATGAAGGTAAAAAAGACGCCTTAGAGCGAATCGCTTATTATTACATCCATAACATACTCATACATTATATTCCAATTACTTTATAAATTGAAAATTTCTTGAACTTTTTGTTGATCCTCGTGCAGCTATTACCTTTCTACCATAGAAATATGAAAGTATACAAAAACAATCAGTGTTTTGGAATACAAATCTGCCTTACAGAAAATTGAAATAAATTAACAGATCCATAGGATAGATGTATGTACATACATGTATATTGTCACAGTTACCTGTTGTATAAAAAATATCACCTCTGCGGAACTTTCACGAGAGTAATATATGCTATGGTCAGTAATGTGTTAATTATTAATTTAAGAACTTGTTCCATTTCGGGTGAATGTGTTTGCTGGGTAACCCTTGACTCCCAAGCCTTTTACTGCAAAAACACAGCCAGCCCTCGGCTGAGTTGTAATTTCAGCATCTGTCATGCCGTACCGAGAAGTCGTCACATATAAGATATCCATCGAAGGACTACCAAACATTAGACTTGTCACTTTGTCAGCTGGAATTTCAATGGCTCGAAGCAATCTACCTTCGACTGGATCGATGTTAAGTATCTATACATACACAATTGAAAGTTAAATTGAAGGTGAATACAGATTATGTCTACATTAATATAGTATCCACTGTTTTGTATTGTTTATGGACTTTGTATTGTTATAGTGTACATATTTTATTTTGCTACAATATCTACTTACATGTCTTCCACCGTATACTGCTATCCACAGATTGTCGTTAGTATCGATGGTCATACCATCAGGATGACCACCGATGTTATGTTTTTCTAGATCAAATGCGATCCGTTTGTTTGCTGAAAAAGATATTTCACTCATTATCGCATCAACCGAAATGTCTTAATTACTTACAAATGTTTCCTATATTAGCATCGAAGTCATAAGCAGCAATTTGATGCGTTGGAGTATCAATGTAATAAAATTTGTTGTTTCCATGGTTCCATGTTAGACCATTACTGAGGCTCACTGGTACGATGACTCTCTCAGGAACTAAATCAGACGTTATCCGATACAACGATGCTTGATGAAGCACAATATCACCAGCTGAACTTTCTAGTCCCATAGTTCCTTTTTATGAAAAGAAGAAATTGAATCCTTAAAAACTATTGATTCCAGGAAATGGTGTGAAGATTTTGGATACGTAGTAACGAATAAGTCCTTATGGGTGTTCTTTGAAAGAGAATTAATTCTCCAAAATGAATGCGTTGATTATATATTGCATGATATATTGTTGTTTATATATTGTATGTATAGTCACCAGCCCATAGGCGGCCATGTGAGTCGCATTTTGCATCATTGAAACGAGTTCCATTGCGATCACGATCGACGGTGAACAAAAGTTCAATTTCAGGATTGGATGAATTAGTTTCAGAATCCCATGTAACAAGCACAAGATCCGTTCCAGATCCTGCTATGAATTGGTCCGGCGAAGATTCAACGGGAATTGCAAATCCGACTGGACCATTGGCTGGATAAAAAATAACAACATAAAAATGATAGAAATTAGTGGATTTATCAAGCCGGACCTTGTAGGCGGGAGAATGCATAAAAGATTAATCAAAAATACCTATATAAGCAAATGTCAATTTTCCTGTTACTGTGTTCAAGTGATAAATCCTCTGTGCATGAATATCAACAAAGATCAATGTTTGGGATTGATAACTCCAGTGAGGCCCTTCTGCATGCTGTACTGGTTCAGTGACCTGTTCCACTGTAACTACTTTTGAAATTTGAACGCATTCTTGATCCCTTGGATTTGATCTATGCATGGAATTGTAAACGTATTTATGTTTAGTTACTGAAAGTTTGATGGTTTCCGAAATATCAGTTGCGTTGTATGCTTTATGCGTTGCAACATACTTACCACATCATGGTTCTCTAAAATTTACGGTCAAGTGAAAGTGTTTGCCTCAAAAATTTATAAAAATTCATTTTATTTCACCTACATAGCAAAATTTATCCCTGGATTGCCAGAAAATGCCAGTATGCTTATTCACGTACGGTCATACATACAATTGCATGGTTACCGGTTTTCGTACGTTGCCTTATTTTTGCTGTAAGCTATATGTTTACCTTCCACACTGTTACTTTATTGCTTTAAAATATAACTGTGACGTCTGGCCACAATTTTTTTTTTTTTTTTTTTTAATACAAATTACGATTATGTCTCGGATATTTTTTACATTAATCTTAAAATAAGAAAAGCCTTAAATATATGTATCTACATTATTTCAGTATTATAGGCATTCAGTAATCACCCGCCTACAATAAATCATAAATTGTGTGAATATTAAATATTTACACATACGTTCATCTCTTCGAACGGGATCATCTAGTTAAAGCAAAAAAAAAAAAAAAACAAGTCACCAAATAATAAAATTACAATTACATTTCATCTACCATGTAAATTAAACAGAAGTTTGAACAGTACCAAACAATGAAACGCAAAAGAATCACATATATTTAGACTGCTCAACCTATGGACAAGATATACACGGGTGAAATGTATCAAGAATGTTTTCGCATCATGGTCATGACCTTCGTGCACACATTAGCATACATTTCGAACTGATTTCATCATCATGCTGTGACCATCATAGGCTCAATGATTTTATACAATGATCAAAATGTCAATCTTACTCTGCAATAATCAAAGTACCCTGCGAAATTTTCGTTACCAAACTGACGAGTTCGTCAGGTATATTTCACTATTGCTTTAATATGCATTAAAAAAAAAAGTGTACTGTTTGCGTATATAAGATCATGAATATTCATGGATGCATTTAATAATTTATATAATGATGGGCTAGTATTCAGGTATTGAATTAATACGTTCGAAGCGTAATATTAGTCTAATGAAATGTCTAATTAACACTCTTCAATATTTATACACTGTGTCATAAATATTCGTGGCCCTACAAATTCCAGTTTTATATTATTCCCGTTAAAATATAGCAGTATGATAACTGTTATTTAAAATTAAATTGAATGCTTGATCAGCGCGATTATCCCCAGACAATACACAAAGATCTATTTTATCTTTAATACTAGAAAAGTAAATGTGCAGTTATAACAACTTTCACTTACAGTTCATCTGGGGAGGCAAGTGCAACGAATGGTAGAAGAATTATACCGAAGATAAACACTGTACTGTGAGATTGCATTTTTATAAGTGATTGGCTAGAGCGGCATACGCTTCAAAATCAACTAAAGCCAAGCTAGCGCGCGTTTGCCTTTTATATTCCCCAGAGCTATTTCAATTTTCACACTTAAAAATAGGCCGCATCTGGTAATTCTTTGATCAGTATTCGATTGACACAGCAACAAGACGCATTACCAACAAGCTATTAATAATAATAATTTTAATATAAAATTTTACAAGTATTGAATAGTACAACGAAGCTTGCGAACATTTTCATACCCTTTGAAAAATATTATGAACACATGATGATATTTATAAACTGTTCTCTACTGAGAATTATTTTATGATAAATCACATAGCGTTAGGACCGAAATGCTCATGTATTTTATCATGCAATTTAAAATATACGACCATTTATCACGCGTAAAGGTATAGGGCTTTTTCCCTTTTTATATACGCGAAAAACATGTGAATACGTTTAAAAACGTTGAAATTGAAAAATGGATCAACTAACGGTAGAAGGTCGGATGTGCCGACATATGACCTTACGCAGTTACGTTCGATATCATTTTTTGAGAAAATATAATTCGAGAAAATGAGAAATTATAATTTTTTCCTCGAAATCGATAAATTTTTATGATTCGAAGGTTAAAAGAAACAAAAATGGCCGTGCGATGTACCATTCATAAATGCGATAAATGAAAATATATTTTGGTGCTGAAAGGGCGTATCCACCAAACATAAGGTCTTCTACATTTATTTATTTTTTCGACTTACTTTAGTGTAGGTATGTGTTTTGAGTGGTAGTAGCGAATGCAGTAAAAAAAAGTATTCGCTCATTTATCGACGCGTACGCCTTTTTGGCGCATACGTCCTTATACGATTACGCACATGATATATTATTATAATTCTACATTTAAACTCTATCCGTTAATAACATCTTGACAAAAATTATATAATAATGCAGTGTAATGTATCACTGTTCAATTCAATTGGATATCATCGAATATATTGAGCAATAGTAATAAAAATTTTATAATCGTTAACTTCCTGATTCCTATGATTATATATTTCACTAATCGACTCACTAGAGCGAAAAGCAAATTTAAAATTGCCAAATTATATAAGAATCACTATTTATAATTCGTCATCCCGCCATCACAAATACTCAGAGATAAAACCTCGAATAAGGGGCAACGAGTGCAAAAAAACAGTATTAATTTAAATATACGCACTGCTGCTTGCATTTTATCAAAGGTAAATCTTTATTTATTACTTGTCCATATTCTGTCTCATTTATGATAAATCCTTATATTTATTTTGACCTAATAATTTGTTTAGCAGATACTCTGATATTCGGGTGAAATATTATTTCTATCAATTTTTCGTATCAATATGTTACTTTTATTTCAGCAAAAAATTCATACGAGGTCTCTTAAGCATATGAAAAATTAAAGGTACTGTAAGCATTTGATAGAAAAATAATGAATTAAGTACGAAGAAAGTTCGACTTTTGAAATTTGTGAAATTGAATTTTTTTAGATCTAGAGTGTATTTCATAAAAAGATCGAATAATATAATCGGCATTGTAACTCTGAACGTAATTTTTAAATGCTCGTTTTTATAGATCACTGCTTGCGGTCTACCTGAGCAAGCGCAACCCGCAAAACATAACCGGTACTTCGGGCAGTAGTGATTTTGCGTGTATTACGTATGCAGGAAAGAGAGCGGCGTGTTCTTATGAATGCAGTTTTTCAGCAATGACAGTTAACCTCGTGAGCATGATTGCGAATACAAAAATATTTCCGGAAAGTTAATTTTATCTGTAGGAAACCCGGGCGACTAAAATTGAGATAAAAACAATTTCATAAAATAATATGCTGCAGCATTTTATAAGCCTTATAGTATATTTGCAATAAATTTGCCATTCAGAAATATAAAGGGCAGTAATAACGAGCCAGATGCGCTAAACAACCGTCATTCATTTTGATTCATTCGCCTTACTGGCATTTAGATACACGATCAAAAGAGTGGGGAGTTGAGAATGATAAAAAATAATCGATTTCGATTAAATCGATTATTTTTTCACGATCAATCGAGTATAATCGATTATTTTCAAACTCGGTTAATCGACTGACTCCATTATCTTGATTCACAATCGGTTTTGTTTTTTACTCCCATGAACGACGCAATGCAATATCAATTTATGTGATTGAAGTATAAATTATTATCATTGTCCTACTTACTTATCCTATTTGATTTAATAAGCGAAAGATAAATGAATATTTTCACCCGAAATTGCAACATATTTTGAACGAAACTATAAATTAACACAGAACTTTTCCGCTATTAAGACTACATACTGAAATTTATGAAATTTTGGTTTGATATGCACCGTTTCAAAAAAAAAAATACGAAATAACCGATTAATTGGATAGTTTTTACTGATTTAAATGACTTAGTAGCCATTGTTACCAGCTCCAGCTTATACTGTTCCCTCTCTCTCTCTATTCTATTCTATTCTCTCTTTCTCTCTCTCTAATTATGACGGTTTCAACTTTGTGCACACCACAGATTCCTATAAAATATAAATCTGTGTAAATATGCAATATAAATCTGTCGTACATATTTGCACAGACCGTGCACAGTCTTTTACATACTACTTACCAGCTTCACCATCCAGATACAGCCCAGATACAGAGAGAAACCTCCAGATATTAAATTTGGTTGAAAAATACTTCGATGTTGATCGACTTGAAGCGAGAAGGATCAAATCACAATAATCGACTATTTCCAAAGTTGATTTTCGACTAAATTCAGAGTTGACTTTGCCATCCCTACACCAGCCCCCTGACACACGCTGCTAAAAGTGGTTCGCAAAATGTCCTTCGATTCTGCCGCCAATTTCCACCACTAGTGGCGCTAGTAGTTACCTGACGAGCTTGCGCGCTGTCAGCGAGGGCAGCGAGCGTGTCAGAAGTCTACTAGCGCCACGTAGAGGAACCAAAAAACGGGGACAAGACGCGTACAATTTTTTAGTATACGAGCAGTGGTGAGTGTCACGGGGCTGCCCTACACTCGTCTGCCATCATCCGCCACATGTCATATGGTGGTATCTTCAAAAATAAGCCTGTTCAAAATTTTAAACAGATGCATAAATAAAACAATCTTTGTTAGTCAAATAATGCCAAAGCGGCTTTCTCACAAGCAGTCGAATTCACCCAAGAAAAAGTTCAGACTAAATTACGATTCAGTTAATATGCCAAAGCCTGTCTGCATCACGGAAGATCCAAACCCCCTTCAGGCTGACAAGCCTCAGAATAAGCCTCATCCCGTCGAATCCCTAAATATGGCTGAACTGGAAAAATGTATTCAGAAAAATTCTACCACTTGCGAGTACCTCGACACACCAGTCAAGTCTGAAAATGACAAAAAGGACTACAGGTATTCGCACCGAGATGTAACCTAATCTGGCACTTTCCTGAATCAGATGTTTTGTAGTTACTGTTTTTATTTGATTTTATACTGACCTGGATCCAATGTGAAATTCATATTTCAACTATTCATGCTCGTAATCGGTCCCTGATTTATATTCATTACATGTTGTAGAGTTATCAAACTGCCAAATGGATTGACAGCGCTGCTCATATCTGATGTTAGATCCATCTCTGCTGATCAGGTTGACGATGATGACGACGACGATGATTATAGTTAGTCTTGTTAGCATGAGTCGACAGAGTATTTAGAATTTTGGAAAACCCATGTTCATAAAACAAATCGTTGTTTTCATTTAAATAAATTTATAACATAGTGCATATACAAGTCATCTCATAGAAAAAGGATTTTTATAACAATTTCGTTACTAATACAAATTTGAAAACATACTCTGTTATGATTTAATATATTCAACTTTCGATTTGGAGTTCCACTAACAATTGCATTTTAATCATAGCTGATGAAGAAGAAAGTGGGTCTGAAGAAAGTGGATCTGAATCTGACGAAGAAGAGGAGGATAACGATGCTGCGAGTGATGTGAGCGATGGAGATATTGATTCTCATGGGAATAAACGTCCAAGAAGAGAAGAGAAAATGGTACATATTTAGTTATTTCGATCTTGTTAACCCAAATCTGAAGTCATCTGTGTCTAGTGCCGTGCCAGGTTTGAAAATACATACATGTAAACTTAGGATGAATTATTCTAATAGCGTTGAATTTTTTTAAGTCAAATATTACCTATCAACGAAATTTTTTATTTCAGGCAGCCTGTGGCTTGTGTGTTGGAGTTGGTAGTTTTAGCGATCCCTCTGAAATACCGGGTATGGCACATTTTTTGGAACACATGGTGTTCATGGGCTCTGAAAAGTATCCTCAGGTATGTTAATATATCATACGAGCTCATTTCGTGCAAAGGCTTCATGTGGAACTTTATATACGGATCTGTATTTTCATCTGTCTTCAGTTGAACCGAACATGGCAGTTACCGTGAATTTATTGCACAACAAATACTACACACGGTTCCGACTTATGATGCCCTGATCACTTATGCTAGAGTCTCTTACTTTGTACACTATAACGACCTATGAGGCGATCACAGATAATCATATGGGTTATATTTAAATATCTGCTATTTGTCTCATCAACAATCTCAGATCTTGAACCTTATGGATAAAGTAATGAATGCAATATTATATTTGATTTCAGGAAAATGATTTCAGTTCTTTTGTTTCGAAACATGGTGGGTCTGATAACGCTTCAACTGGATACGAGGAGACAACATTTTACTTTGAAATTCAAGAAAAACAATTATTTTCCGCGTTAGATCGCTTTGCTCAATTTTTCATAAGCCCTCTGATGAAAAGAGATGCCATTACCCGTGAACGTGAAGCGATTGAAAGTGGTTCGTCCTACATACCTATTCCTGTTCTAAAATTTGCTGAAAACGTCTATGAATGTGATGTCATTTATCGTATAATAATTCTCTTGTCAAAGTTATGGTAATGGCCTCTACCATTTTGTAATTTTTTTTTTAATATCCAGTCTGCAGTAAAGCCCTCTGAATATAGAAGTAACTATATAACACCTTGATTTAATACTTTAGAATTCCAAATGGCCCTACCATCTGATTTTTACCGAAAGGAGCAACTATTTTGTAGTTTGGCCCAACCCGGTCATCCAGCGTCTAAATTTGCTTGGGGAAATCTAATTACCTTAAGGGATAATGTCGTGGACGACAAATTGTACGAAGAACTTCACAAATTCAGAGAGAGACATTACAGTGCTCATAGAATGACTTTGGCCTTACAAGTGAATATACAATTTTTCATTTATCTAGTTCCTCTTAGGATTTATGTGAAATTGTACCAAAGGAACAAACAAAATATTTATTTTTAACAGGCCAGGTTACCTCTGGATACATTAGAACAATACGTAAAGGATTGCTTTTCAACTGTACCAAATAATAACTTACCACCCGAAGATTTCAGCAGATTCAAGGGAACCCAATCATTTGAAACGCCTGACTTCAAAAGGATATATAAAATTAAACCAGTTAAAGATGTCTGTCAGGTAATTTAACCATCTGATCTACGACTCTTAGCCAGTCATTTTTAAACAAAATTCGTTTCTGGGGAATTTCCAGGTAGAGCTAACATGGGCTTTGCCTTCTTTGCATCATTTGTACAAGAGCAAACCTCACCAGTATGTTTCCTGGATTATCGGTCACGAGGGAAAAGGATCTTTAATAAGCTACTTGCGCAAGAAAATGTGGTGCCTGGATATTTTCAGCGGCAACGGAGAGAGTGCGTTTGAGCATACTTCCTTGTATGCTTTGTTTAGTTTATCGTTGGTGCTGACGGAGGATGGGCATAAGCACTTAAAGGAGGTTTTGGATGCCGTATTTTCGTATATTAAGTTGATGTGTAAATCTGGACCACAGAAGCGGATTTACGATGAAATTCATCAGACTGAAGAAAATAGTTTCAGGTAATCAATATGCTCTGAATCCTCTGACTTCTGAAGCTAAATAAAGTTATTAGTAAATTTTCTCCTTTAGATAACATACTGCTAGCATTGCTGGATGTCTTTGAGTTACTTGATATAATTGAATAAATTAAATTTTATCATATTTCAGATTCACAGACGAAATATCTGCCGTAGATTACGTTGAGAATTTATCAGAAAGTATGCGTTTATATGCATCAACTGATTATATAACCGGCAGTGACTTGTACTTTGAATACAATCCAGAGGGTATTAAAGCTTGTATGGATGCTTTAACTCCAGACAATGTGAATATAGTACTGTTTGATAAGAAGTTCAATGACTCTGACTTTGATAAAGTGGAACCATGGTTCAACACGAAATATACAGATACAGAGATACCAAATGACTGGATTGAGCACTGGAAAACTATTGAGCCGTTACCAGAATTCCATTTACCTGAACCCAATATATTCCTTACAGACGATTTTACCTTAGTTCCATTGCCAGAAGATGTACCCAAGTATCCAACAAAAATACACAGTGATCCTATGTCTGAAGTTTGGTTTAGACCAGATCCAAAGTTCAAAATTCCAGAATGCTATATGTATTATTACTTTATATCACCATTGGCATTAACTTCTCCTGAAAAGTGAGTCTCTTTCACTTTGTATATTACATTTAATTCTTTCTAGAAACGTAAAGATCATTTTTTACTTCAGTGCGGCGTTGATGGACTTATTAGTCACGATATTGAAACAATTACTGGTCGAAGAACTTTATCCTGCAAATGCTGCTGAACTTAATTATTTAATTTATACAGGCGACAAGGGTATTATTGTCAAAGTAAACGGATTCAATCAAAAATTGCCGGTAAGAGTTTGATTAAAATCGAGTTTCTACGTTTCCTACGAATAAATTGTCTTATTAATAAATTATCCACATTCATTATGAACAAACCTTATCTAACTAATTATTCACTCGTTCCTAGCTCCTACTTGCTACAATAACAAAGTACATAGCTGACTGCCCAAATTTAGCAACACAAAGTATGTTTGATGTTATGAAAGCTGAGCAGCTAAAGGTCTACTACAATACGTTTTTGAAGCCTGGGAAACTTGTAAAGTAAGAGATATATACGATACTATCTGCATAAAATGTGATTTGTAGTTTTATCTTTGAAGTTCTGGTTAAATTTGACTTAACATTTATTTTAGAACTTGAAAAAATCAATACCATATAATTTACAACAGTTAATGAATATCCCTTTGGTTGCGTAACGTATTAATTTTTTCTAGAGATGTGAGGCTGTCTATTTTGATGCTCGTACATTGGGCAGCTGTAGACAGACATGCGGCAGTTTCTGGTATTGAATTTCAACAATTCCAAACATTTGCCAAGGAATTTACTCGCAACATTTATATACAATGTCTTGTACAAGGAAACATTACGGATGAAGATGTCATTAACCACACGCGCAATTGTCTTGAGATTCTACAATGTCAATCATTATCGCCAGACACTATGCCTCAACTGAGAGTAGCTCAAATACCTCTTGGAGTCCGGTGTTGTAGGGTGAAAAATTTTAACACGACTGATACAAACTCAGTGGTAACTAATTATTACCAATCTGGAATCGGGTCTACCAAGATTTCAGTCATTATTGAATTACTAATAGTAAGTGTGAATTCTAAAATATTAAATTACATGAAAATTAATTGACTAATAACAGCTATAATAACTGAAATAATTCATTCAACTCCACACGAAACTTAAATTTTTTTTTTCAATCTATTTTATTCAGATGTTAATGGAAGAGCCTCTCTTTAATCAGCTTCGAACGCAAGAGCAATTGGGCTACAATGTTTTTTGCCTCATGCGCGATACGTTCGGTATTCTCGGTTATTCTATCACCGTTTGCACGCAAGCCGACAAATTTACCACCGAGCACGTAGACGAAAGGATAGAAACATTTATCAAATCGTTCTTGAAAGTCTTAAACAAGATGTCTGAAAAAGAACTAAACAATATTAAAGTTGCTTTAGTGAAACTAAAGCAATGTGTAGACCTTCATTTAAAAGAAGAAGTTAATCGAAATTGGGCTGAAATTACGTCTAGAGATTACATGTTTGACAGACAGGATAAAGAAATCAGTGCAGTTAACAGCACAAAAATTGTCGAGCTTAGAAAATGGATGGAAAATCACGTATTAGGTGGAAATAATCTTAGAAAATTGAGCGTTCAAGTTGTTGGTAACCCACGAGAGAAGAAAGAAATTGAAAATGAGTCTGGTGAACAAATTGAGGTAGTGAGGAATGCTGAAGAAAATAAGCGAATGAATGGGACATCCAAGAATGGTATCGCCAAATCACGTGAGTATATCACTTTAGTAGTAATTTACCCACCGGTTTTTTTAGTAGTGAATTTTCAGTTCGTAGTTTATTGATTAACATGTACAATGAATGCCTTTATTTTTCTAAATACTTTTGCAAGTAGAGAGAGTACAATTTAAATCCCTGCAATATCGTGGGAAAATTTAAAAAATGTTTGTAGTAATACGTAGTTCTTTTTGCAGGTGATTCTTTTGTGGAGAATAAAAGTGATTCTAAATTCCCGTTGGAGTTTTTGACAAACCTAACAAATGACAAGACGATCAAACCACCTGAGTATTATATTACAGACATTGTGGGCTACAAGAAAAATCTTCACGTATATCCAGCCAATTGCAATGCCAAATAACGATAGGCTATTTATTCCGGGGAAATAATATTGTAAAAATGTGAGGAAATTTTTCCCATGAATTGAATGTTGGTAGAAAAGAAAACAATTCATACAAAAAATAGAATCATTGTTTGTTAACGACTGCTGCTATCCGATTCGTAATAATTTATGTAAATTACGAAAAGAATTCATTCTAAATAATAATCTGTAATGCGGCTCAGACATTTGTGTATTTTAATGTAATATAAAACAAAAAAAAGAAGTTATGGCGCAAAACTCCAAGCAAGGTCCTCTCCAGGGACTTACTGCTCAGAGATACTTACTGCTCTCCTTTTATATCGTTGATGTTAATTATTTGAAGGCTCTCTGGATGTCGTTAATGCGCCCTTACGCACGCAGTGACATCGTGACTCATTTATACGCTTTATATTCCTATCTGAAAAGCAGTGACACCCGGCCTGTCTCACAATAAATAATTCGCAGTTATGTTTCAATAATTATCCGTTTATTCTGATATTTTGTTGCTGAGAAAGTGCTCAAGATGTTTCAATAATTACATGAAAACGTATGTATACCGAAATATTAATATTATTGAAACTCGTAAAAGATATATTTTTTTTAATTCGACATATAACGGTTAAAAATTAAACAATCTTTATATGACTAGAGTTTTCTTGTATTTTTGAATTAGAAAAATTCTCATCTATCCATTGTTTTAAAATGGTATGCGTCTTCCGCGCTGGCGTTGACTTAAAAAATATAGTCAACGGCGCTGGGCTTCCCGGGTTAGGGTGGGAGAAATAGTTCAATGAATCCAGGAAGACTAGAGGGAAGGAGACCGAACGCATATGGGGCAAGTATTGAAAACGTGGTAGCCAAAAGTGGAGAAAATTATTTAGTTAAAAATTCAGCCACGAGCGCTCGTGTTCCTAAGATAGGACGTGAAGTCTGTCGTTTGTATTGTTCGGAACATAGTGAAGGGAATCAAGTATTAATTGGCGTCTGTTTATCGCATTCTTGTCGGAAATGATGTTTTCGCATAATTGCAAATGAAGGTTAAAATTTCATTATGGCCCTTTTTTATAGGTTTTTTATTTTACGATCTAAACAAAAAATTAAAAACAAATACCCAAACTAATACTACACAAGGGAGAAGGCCCTTATTATTATTATATTATTATTATTTATTTATTATTTAATATGTGCTTTATTTTATGACGGTTAGAATTTCATTATGTCCCATTTTTTTTAGGTTTTTTATTTTACGGTCTAAATTTAAAAACAAATACATAACCTAAAAAACTGCACAAGGGACAAAGGCCTTGACCTGACGTATTCTTCAGTTCGATTCAGTTCGATATAGCGTTCTCTCTCTTTTCTCAGTCTCTCTCTCTGTTGCCCATCTTAGCGACAGCAGCACCCCTATCGGATTTAACGATAAAAATTTTCTCCACTTTCGTAGACCACATTCCCAGTATAGCGTTCGGTCTCCTTCCCTCTAGTCTTCCTGAATGAATCGTTCAAAATACCCCCAAACCCCGCCGTTTTGAACATTTTGAATGGTTCATCCATGGAGACTAGAAGTAGTTAATCGGAAGGTGAATGCAGCCAGCACCATGTTGAAATCGGTAACTCTTTGATGTTCTGCTAAAGTTCTCAACTCTACCGTTGGAACATCTCAGGGGGCGCAAGCGCACGAGGATTTTCGGTTGTCACACTAAAGCCCATTAGGGCAACTGTCTTTATATTCTTCAGTCAACGACCTACCTACTGTAACTTAAAAATATACAAGAAATATATATTTTATATATGATAGTAAATAAATAAAATGGTGTAGATTGAATTCAAGTTTGATTTTGAATTTGACCGTATCTTCGTCATGACTCTAGATGGGAAATAAGATACCGTGTGAATAAAATAAGCAAAATGCAACAATCCACGGATATATTATCACCCCAGGACCTTCTAGCGGAGGTTAGAAAGTTCATTTCGGGGGCTGTGAGAAATACTCATGGTACGAACACCCTGGAATTAGCGAGAACGGCTCTATCTCTTCTGCGAAATTTACCTGCTGCAAGAGATGCTGTACTTGAATATTTTTGTACTGTATTCTCTGTATGCGTAAGCAAACACGTTAGGCAGATCGAGGTAGGTACGCATTTACTACGATAAATAAAATAATTTCCCGTAACACTGGTGTCAATTGCTTAAACGAACAAAATGTATAAACAGTCGACTCTGCTTATAGAAAAACCAGAATCAACCTATACACGAAGAAACGACTATAGCTGAGATACACAATGTCTTGTGTGCGTTTGTCAATGCCAATCCAGAAGCCTGGGCACCAATCATTTCAGCATGGTCCCTAGAATTGCTCGGTAAATAAACTTCTTTCACTTCTATTACTTTATTAAAGATCGTCAGCCTTCTTGTAAACTAAGGGTACAATTTTCTCAGGCAAATTATCATCGGATTATGCTAATCGAGGTAACTTGCCGAAAAATGCTGGTATTAACGATTTCCTTCAGCAATGGATGTCATGCCGAGCGACACGGACGTTGATTGACATAACGACGCAGTGTCTGCAATGCTTGATGCACCTAGAAACCGAATCATGTATCAAAGCCTTATTGGACACCAGCGTGTCCCATAGCCCCCACTTTGATTGGGTCGTAGCTCATGTTGGTAGCTGCTTCCCAAACACTGTTATAACTAGAGTATTGACCTGTGGATTGAAGGATTTTTGTGCCATGGGATACGATCAGAATATTAAAAATCCAAAACTTAATTCCGTTGTCGGAATACTCGGACATTTGGCAGGCAGTCATGTCAATGATATTAGGACTGCACTGCTTGATTTGTTCAGGGTAAGTTCTTCAAGAAGATGACTAAATAATTTTTTCTATTCATATAACACAAATTGCAAATTTCCAATCACAGTGGAGTTTGGACGAAAATATCAATCTGGATGAGAATACCAAATCACAAAAACTCGCTACAGTTCCATTCCTATTGAATTTAGCATCCCTGTCACAAACACTCTTGAAGGCCCTTACGACTGATGTTCTACAAACTTGTAATTATCTTGGTTTCAAACAATTACTACTTAAAATATGAGTAGAAATTAATAATACACATACTTTAATATTCGAGTACACATGGGTAAATGGTAGTTAAACAAATGTATGAATTAATGCTGATTATTTTTAGTGAGGCCTGACATAATACCACAGTTGGCTTTGTTTGCTTCTGATTGGTGCAAATATTTCAATGATCAACCAGAAGCGTTGATAGACTTAACAGTTCACTTAGCTCTGGGATGTGAGCAGGGTGCATCCCAAATCGTGAATATTTTGTTGGATACGAGTTTAAATCAAAGCAACGTTGGTTACCACAGTGTGAATGCTGCTCAAAGTGTCAAGAATGTCTGTAGAGAAATACTTGAATTAATTCTTCAGGAGATTGACTCCCTAGTGAGAGCACACGGCCCGCAATCATCAAACATAGCTTTGTTAAATTCTGTGAAACAGGAACTATCCTTTATTACTCCGTTACTTCTCAATCCGAATCCATTAAGGGTTCAAACCGCAGTTCGTATCCTTTCTCTTCTGGGTGCACAGAGTCCAAATGTCTTAGTATCATCCGCTTCTTTTATGTTGCGAAAAGGAGAAACCAAATTTCACCTTGCTGCGCTTATGAGGCTCGTCACAGATAATGTAAATACTTTTGCCATCAATACAACTGATAATGAAAACACTGTTGTGGGAAATGGATATTTTTCACAAGCTGTTGAGCAAGCAATCAGGGAATCGCAGTTCACAACTGCATCAAATGATGGTGAGGGAAGGCAGTTGTTCAAAAATCTAATAACACTATTGAAGTAAGTCTACTTTAGTCATAAGCAGCTGCATCCTGTATACCTTTGAAAGAAGTTGAAAAGCAACTTCTGACATTCATACTTTCAGATGGGAGAAAAGTGATCAAGTGCTTATCCTGAAGTCGGGGATTGTTACACGTGCTGTTAGATCAAATTTACAACAGATCTCCAGTATGCTGATGAAAATAGACAACCCTCTCCTTGCTCACGATATAGCTGGAATATTAAATCTAATTTGCATTCCCGATAGAGATCATTATGTTCCAAGCATTCAACTCGCCTTACAGCTCACTAGGTCAATGATTCGATATTTTTTCATCTGCATTGAGGAAAATGGTAGGCATTATCAAAACATAGATCGAAATAATTATAAGTTGTTGGATCACATTGTTCATTTAGCAATTATGGTATTTGTGGGTATCTCAATTAACAATTATTATATTTATTTCTTCAGATGTGATCAAGAAAGTGAAGGGTGTCAAAATTGTCTGTCGTTTTCTTCATGTTCTTACTTGTTACTCTCAATGTGCAAGAGTTTTAGCTCTCAGAGAACTTTTAGAGCAAAGTATATATAATGAACCGGCTAAATATTTTGGTGCGAAAGTAAAGTTTGATCCTCAGACCGAAGACATCCTTTTATTACAACAAAATCATAAACAGGTAGAGTGCGGTAAAGCGAGATATTCTTGTGCTGCTGATTGATGGAGTCCTTCATGCAGGATTATTATTTCACCTTATTTGTTGTAGGGCACCAGTGTAATGCTGGCTCAAAGACATTCTTCTGTATTTCATGCTGGCGTGATAGGCCAGGGTCCGCGAAAACCACCACCAGAAAATCTGATCGATAAGGAAACTATAACTCTAAATACAACTCTACTTATGGATGCAATAAAGGTAAAATGATAACAGTAAATAAAGATACAGGGTTTCAAACAACCTTTCTTTCATTTTTCTTTCATTGAGTCTATTTGAGTAGAATATTAATCCAGATCATTCAACTTATCATATTAACAAATGACTTATTTTGCTAAACATTTGACTCTGCCACCTGTTCGCTACAGTCTTGCTGCAGCAATCCAGAGTTAGGTCAACATCCAGTAAATTTGGATGCTATATCTATGGTCAGTTTGCTCCTAGTGGAATTGGTTTCCCCCGATGTTATGTACAACGGACTACCTTGGCCTGACGAAGAATTTACCAAGGTATAGCGTTGCGTTGATAGTAACATTTACTTAATAAATTTTTGTGCATTTATTAATAATGGTGATATGATTGCAGGTAACAGTTGAACGAGACTTGCAAATACGGCGTACGTTCAAAGATGTTCCACTACTGTGGTCACACCTAGAACTGACGGCTCGCTATCGTCCTGCTCTGGCTTATTGCTCTGTACTTCTAAGAGCTATTGCTGCAACAGTTTTGGCTAACTGGAGTCCAGTAGAAGGTGTCTTACTTGCAAATGTTATGGCTCTTGGATTGCTGCTACCTCCTCCGTTATCGAGTATCAGAGATGTTTTGCCTAATATTAAACAACATCAAGTAAGCCATACTATTATTATTCATAAAATTTATTTGAGAAATGTGAACGGCATGTCATTTATCAAATGATGCCTATCCTTAGCAAAACTGAAGTCACTCAATAACTAACTAAAAACAATTTTATTTACAGATTAATCTGGTATTGAGGGAGTGCATATGGGCTTACATGCATGAAAACGTACCATCACCAGCCCTGTTTACACGCAGTGAAGGAAGCAATGTTGCATGGCGCGATCCAGACGCCTCAACATTGAATCCTCGATGTATAGAAACGCTTCGCCTCATTGTTTTGGCGAATATACATCGAATGGGGGCTCTATATTCCGCTCTGTTTTTACACAACCGCAAATAGACCTCATGTACTCTAGATTTTTGGGTTTACTTGAAAGTTTTGATCTACAATGATACTTTCAGTGATGAGAAGACGGCATCTGAAAATCCACGCAATTAGACAATCTTATTGTTAACCGAATTGTAAATACAGCTGCAGTAAATTAAAATCTAATCTTACCCTCCGATATATAGAATATATCTATGTCTATATCACGTAATGTGATATGTCTATATCTGAAAGTATTGAGTAAGCTACGAAGGTCAAGTTGTAAATCTCTTTCAACAGTGCCTGTGTATATTTTTGCAATTTAATTATCTGCTAATTTAAGTTTTGTAATATACCATTAACAATTACAAAAGTTATTTTTGCATGTTAGAAACATCGTTTATACAAAAGTTCACTGATTTTTAAGTTTTCACTCGCTATACAATTCACTAATCTAAAATTGTTTTAAAATTATTATTTCGATCTTGCATTACTTGTTCGTTCAATGATTTCATTATAATTGAAAGTGAGAAATTTGAATAAAAAACGTTGACAGCGGTGGGATTCGAACCCACGCCCTTTCGGACTGGTGCCTAAAACCAGCGCCTTAGACCGCTCGGCCACGCTGCCTCTCAACACTGAGTGAGTAAAATTATTATATTAATTTTACGCAGTTTAGGTTGTTATTTGTTCATTTTCTATTAAGCAACGTTATTTAAAATTAACGAATCCCAAGCACAGTTTCGGTGACAACTAAATCACAACCAAAATTTTGAAGATCGACGATTTTTGCTGTTGTTGAATACAGTTTGAGTTGTCCTCTGATATGATTTTCCGATTTTAAAATCAGCCCAAAATGGGTTGAAAAAATCCAAAGTCAATGTTTCTTTTTTTCGAATTTTGGAGCCCACAAACCTTTTGTCTTCGATTTAAATAACCCTTTTCAGACTAATTGAACGCCAAGAAATTTTAAAAAGGTATTTCAAATTATGTAGGACTAACAGCTAAAGAAAACGGCAAAAGTACAAACAAATTTTCCCTTTGTGGGCTAAAACTTTCGATTTACTGTTCGCAGCGACTTTATGTTGATTGAGCAACTAAATGAATTGATTCTACAATTTTTCGTAATTTTTGGACTAAAAACTTTTTGTCTCAGAATCAATTTGTAGGACCTTTTTTTTATTGATTGTACCCCAAGAATTCAAAAAAAGATAAGTAAGTCAATGTGATAGCTGTACATGTGTGACGCAGGATAAATGTATATGTATCCAAAAGATCAAGTCATTTTTATTTCGTTGTTTTGTTCTGAAGGGTTATCAAAACAAAATCAGGTCATCTGTAACAGGTAAGCTTGTATTATAACTTTTCAGAACAGGTATTTAATAGATAGATTCCAGACGAACTGTCTGTAGAATTGGATAAAGAGGTAATTGAAGAGGCATCCAAGTAATTTCAAGATTTTATACAAACACATTCTCGCAAATACAAAAGACAATTAATTATTATTATCATTATTATTGATATCGTATTATTAATGATAATACAGGAATGATGGTACCTAAGATGAGCGAACACGTTTTGTTCAGTTACTGTACGAATAACCTAGGTGGGTGTCTCGTCCTGTCTAAATTATTACACTGCATTCAATGTTCTAATATTTATAAACATGATGTGGCCTCTCACTCACACACGCACCTAGTCTTCAGTGCCGCTCTGTTTGTTGTCAAGACAATGATTATAATGAAGGGTCACTGCTATACTCCAGTAATAATTCGTCCATTATCCTAACATTGCGAAGCAATAAAGACAAATCTCATACGTACTGTAACGTGGCGTTTTAGAGTCGCCCGTCACAATGGCACACAACCAAAGGAAATCTCTAGAAACGCGTCCTCAGCGGGGTACTCCAACCGAACTCTATACAAAATAGGCAATACCTACTCGTAACTAATTCTTTCTTTGTAAATTCTGTATTTCGCGCTCCGGCGCACGCTGATAAGGCACTTGGACGACAACGATCCCGGCCACTGAGGGATCAACAGCTACCGATATCTACCGTTTCCAGCTCTCTACGACTTCGCCTACCGACGATCTAATAATACCACACTGGCTACCTTGGTGCACTTCTAAACACCTGGGATAGCATTCACCCGAACCTCTCGTATCGCCTCGACTGCCGGTGAACAGGGAGGTCAAACTCCTCCCGACAGCCGAGGGCACCACTCCTCAAGGAGAATCCAGCCGCCCGCCTTATCGGATGCCGTAAGGATGGCATACAGGGCAGACCGTAGCCTGCCATCTTCCGAGTTACCGGCCTGGTACCGGACTGACCCCAAACCACTACGTCCAGATTGATAAGGCCCTCGTTCCGAGGATCGACGCAACCTTCCTATTAGCAAGGACTAATCATGTGAGTCATGGTCCACGGTTTAGAGTCGCGGTAAGCCACCGTGTGACTGCATGATCTCCTCGATATTATGGGCAGCCGGCCACTGCCTATACATTATAGTCTAGTCGATAAGCTCAAAATGGTCTAAAATAGAGATACTGCTCTTAAAATTATGTGCGATAGCTCATTGGATTCGGAATGACGCCTAGATAAATGTACTAAAAAAGTTTATCAGCACATAAAAAATTGCAAAAGTTATAAACAATTAAAGATGAAAAAAAAAAGTATTTCGTTTCTCGCCAGTATCTCATAGGCTATTCATATTTCTGAAATTTTAAAAAAAGATTCTTAAAAAGGAGGAAATTTCCAATAAAAAAGTCCCAACTCCCGGAACTCTATCTCCATTATTTATAATTTTTATTTAACGCTGAAAATGGGTCTCCGCTCTTCGTTTTTAGGTCAGGCGCGCGGGGTCAAAAGCGAGTACGACGCATTGATTAATTTTTTTAAGGTATTGAATATTTTTTAAAAATTTGAAAAAATTATGGAGTATTTTGAACACTTCAAAAAATTTATCCCCGTTGGAAATTTTACTTAAAGTTAATTAAACAAGTTAATAGATTGTTAAGTAACAAAATTTTCTCGAACTTCCGTCTTCATTGTAAATGAAAAAAAATGTTTAAATAATTGTCGCAAAAATATTTCGCTTCGTGGAGCCTTTCTTATATACATACTCAACAATATCACGCCATAATAGTTGAAGAAATATTCATACTTTGTTTAAAATAATTTTTTTACTCGAACAAAAACTGAAAAATCCAAGTAATACTGTTAAAAAAAATTTTTTTTTCTTAATCATGATATTATCGTTTTTTTATTAATACAAGATATTAATTTATTTGCAAAAAAAATTTTTTCCGCTATTTGTTCATAAATTTTTTACAAACAAATTGATTATTTGAATATTTTTTCAACATTTTTTTTGACAACTGTATTATATTATAATTATTATGATTTTTGAAAAAAAAATTATTTCTTAGCAACAATTTTTACTTGATTATAATCGTTTTTTTTTTATAATTCTATTGTTTAAATAATTAGTTAAGAAATTATTTTTCATCTAAAAATCATAATTGACAGTCCTCTATAAAGTAACAAGAAAAAATTTCAGAAATATGAATAGCCAATGAGATATTGGCGAAAAACGAAATACTTTTTTTTCGTCTTTAATTGTTTATAACTTTTGCAATTTTTTATGTGCTGATAAACTTTTTTAGCACATTTGTCTAGGCGTCATTCCGAATCCAATGAGCTATCGCACATAATTTTAAGAGCAGTATCTCTATTTTAGACCATTTTGAGCTTATCGACTAGACTAATACAACGAAACCGGTGGATGTGAACAATGAGGCGTCACTCTCCGCTCGGTAACTTTGACCGAGAGGCTCCCTGCGTATGCTTATGTTAAAGGAGTCCCCAATGATAGGCAACCTGGACAATAAATTGTACGAGTTGGTGTCAACGAGGAAATCACGAGCAGCACATCACGCCACATCCAGCGGTAATCTTCGACAACGCATGACCACGCCGTAACCGATTTTCGCCACAGGGGGATGGCTGGGGATGGCCTATTTGCGGTGGGGGTCAACCAACCAATCAAAGGGAAGAAGAATCACCTAACGACAGCGGCGAGATCGGCGAGCCGAACTCTGACCACCGTCTATCTACGCAATTCTACGCTTGACCCGCTGAGTGACAGATACGAGTTTACGCATCCTCCCGATTTAACTCTCGATACTTCCTCCTCTATCGCTACCGTTTCATTATTAGTATCGTTTTGCTCTGCCGTTAGATTCTTCCTGTAAATTCAAGTTCTTTCCTTCCTTCCTGTTTTCCCTTGTTCGGTATAAGTTTGTATTTAAGTAACTTCAATGTTGTGTACCTGAGGTCATCCCCTAAGGTAAGGCTTCTGCCTTTGTATTGTATCGTTACGAAGTTGCTTATAATTTCTATTCTTTTTCTTATTGTATTTACCGTTTCTTGGTTGCATCGTATGATGCCGATTTTGTGTGAATCATGGTCCACGGCTTAGAGTTGCGGTAAGCCGCCGTGTAACTGCATGATTTTAGTAATTAATAATCTTCGTGTCTGAGCAACCTCGTAACTGCCGAATAATTAATTCTTTTGTATTTATGAATTTCTATTAGTCTGCTTCTGTAGTTTCCATCGTATTTTGAGCCCTATTGGCTTTATCTTCCGTTTCATAATTTTTTGTAATAGTAGTGTGTCTTATATTTTATTTCTGTTATTGCTTATTATATTTTTATTTATTTCCTGCCTATTGTATCATATATCGAGTTCCTTAGAGTATAACCAAGAGTAGAATCAGCCTCTAAATACTACTGCATCTTTTTCTATTGCTATTGGCAATCCTATATTATTTTTGCTTGTTATTCTTTTCTCTGTATCTGTCTGCAGTATCGCATTTCCGTGTTAATTTAAGTTCTGCGTATTATTCTTACTGAGTATGTGCTGAGGTGTATTTAGTGTATTTCTTTATTTTGCGAACTCTCTGAATTTCTCACTCTCTCGTAATTTTGTATTCTCTCGAAAGTTATATTTAAGAATTCATTGTATAATTCTTCAGAACTATTGTAAACTTCGTAACTATTGTAAATTATCGATTCAATCGTTTATGAATAATCTCCCGAAAATTATCTATCGTACTTGATCGTAAATCTAGTCGATCATTTACCCTACCGATTTTGTAAATTATTGATGAATGTCAATCTTTCGTACTGGTTAGAATCTATGGTAAATTCGTCGTATTCTTCCGTTATTATGTCCCGATCTATCATTACTTTGTTTTCTACCGAATGCAATAAAGTTCGCACTTTCGTTTTTTTTAATTGACAAAATAATGATTGGCGTAGCGTCATTTGCAACTTGGGTAAGATCACGTCGCCCAGTGATGTGTAGTTTCAAGTAAATTCTTGCGTTATATCGCTTCTCCCGACCTACGCTCATTTTTCACTGTTACCTATCGTCTCTCGTTTCGAAGCTACCATTTAATTCTATTCTATCGAAATTTTGGTGAACAATTATTGCCTATTTTATTAACTACCGCTATCCATACCATTTCATTTGCCTGTCTTAACCCTGTAACCTACTCGACAATATATGACTGATTGACCTGTTCATTTTTCCCCTACTTGAGTTTATTCTTTATTTCATTATTTTCTTTAATTCTGTAATTATCGTTAGCTACCTTGAATACCGTTACTCTACCAGTTCGTGAGTACCTGAGCCTAGCCAGCCATACAACGGGTTCTCTAGTTATTTTCCATATGGTTTCGCATTATTTTTCTTGGTTCGTATTATTGTTTGAAAATCGACGCTAACGCGTCTGGCACCCAACGTAATTGTTTTTTTTATAGTTTAATGTTCAGAATAAGTGGAGAACCGCGCCAAAGTGTCAACAGTAAGTCCTTATCTGAGGGTATCAAAATTTTGCGTTACAGTACATTGCGAATGCAATTAATATGCAATATAATTTTAGTTTTCTTTAGGTATTTCATTGTTTAATTCAGTTACCTGAATTTTCACCACGCGCACTGTAGGTAAATAGAATTGCACGTAATACAGAGTTCTATCAATTAATAATTTAATACGAAATCTGTAAATATACATACATATTTCACCATCTTTTCGGGTAATGCAGCCCCTTACTTTTTACGCAATAAGCCCCACGGTTAAACAATAAACAGAGCGGGCAGTGCCGACTGGACTTTGTTGGCAATAAATTATTATTCAGTTCTTGTGAGGTTTTAAAAATTTACGCCCCAAACCTAAGCGGTTATAGCTTAGAATAGTAGCGTGCTCATGCCGCCCATTTCACTTTGTTCCTTCACAAAGATTTCGAAGTACTGGTAAATTATCGTCACTGCGAGCAAAATACCAGTACCAGAACCTATAGCTCCCAGGAAATCGGCCAAAACAGAGAGAGCTCCGATACATAGACCTCCAAAAGCTGCAGCGGTAGGTATATAACGATTCAACTCACGAATCATCGAATTATCTCTGTGGCCTCGCATCACCATCTGTTGTTCTTTGAGCTGCTTAGCGACCTATAATGTAAAATAATTAAATTCGCAACATTTTTTCAGCTATTCCGATATCTAAAACCTGAAAGTTGATGTAACTGTGACGTCGAAATACGCGAAAAAGATATTTAATTATGGTTTACTACTTGTTGATTAGTGTACGTGATATATGGGTATTAAATATTCAATTTTTGAAGATCTTCTAAAGCATCAACAATACTTACATCCTTGGCAGAGCTTCCAGAGACTTCAATCCACGTTTTGGAGAAGAACGCGCATGATCCAAGCATGAATAAGATGTAGAGAAAGGCATGAACGGGGTCTTGAACAATGTGGCCTACAGATTCTGGTGGAGATAGGTAGTAGCATAACCCGCCTACTGGATACGAGCGAGCAGGACCACCTCCGCCAACGTCGGACCAAACACCAAGCAAATTGACTATAAGATTACCCTGGAACTTGACAGCCAACATTTGCGAGATGACATAAAGATTGGAAACCAATGCTGATTGCAGGATGATCGGGATGTTGCTAGTGTAGAACAATTTTATCGGATAACTGCTGTACTGTCCACGATATCTGGCAGACTTGATTGGCAGATCTACTCGGAAGCCCTGCGATTAGAAACATAAAATAGTTGTGAGTAATACTCTGTTTATATGTCAATGAATAAATATTGAAAATGTGTGGAGTATTTGTCTCAAAACAATGTGAGCATAAATAAGTGTTCAAAAAAAATGCTATACATTGATTACCACCCAATGGCTTAATATCCCGTTATGCTTTTAGCTTTAGAAAGTGAAAGCTTACCTGGAAGTAAATGACTATTGCGAAAACTAGGATAGTGGCAAGTAAGTTCATTAAATTTGGAAGATTCTGTCGGTAGAAGGCTTCGCGGAGAGCTCGCACTTTGTCTTGCCTGGTGGCCAAGAGATGGAAGAGTGCAATGACCGCACCTTCAAACTCAGTACCACGACCTGGAAACAGAAAATAATAAATTAGTTCAATCATCAAGCAATCTGTCTGAGTTTTCATATATGACCGCCGAGAAACTGTTTCACCAATTTTCATTTGAAACAATGACTCATTGAGATAAATTTTTGTGCAATGCTTAAAAAATGTAATACATACCAGTGTTAACAGTTGCTGGAGAGAATGCTTTCCATACAATAGTTTCACAAATATTTGTGGCAATGAAGAGAGAAATACCACTCCCTAGACCATATCCCTTCTGCAGAAGCTCATCGAGTAACAACACAATCAAACCGGCAACAAATAGTTGGATGATAATCAACAGACAAACTCCAGCACCAATTTCGGCAGGATCGCCATACATGCCAGTCATGACATAAACGATGGCTTGACCAACTGTTATTACCATACCAAATACTGAAAAGTGATAAGAAAGAGAAATGTGAAATTCAATTGTAAAACTGATAGTATCACTAATGTACAAAAGTACCAAATTGTTTGACGTGCAGATTCAGGTTACATTCGTAATTGGAAAAAGTATTGCAGAACTCCACTTACATTTTTGAGCTCCGTTGAAGAGTGCTCGATCCTTAGGGGTATCACCAACTTCGATAATTTTTGCACCAGCCAAGAGTTGCATAATCAAACCGGATGTAACTATGGGGGATATTCCTAATTCCATCAACGTACCTCTGTTTGAGGCAAGAATAACACGAATCCAATAGAAAGGATCGGCACTGTCTGAAGACATAATACCAAAAAGAGGGATCTGCAAAAAATATAATTAAATGATTAACTTCTATGAAGGAGAGGCACTCGCCTCAAAACAACTCACTCATTTCATTTGTCAAAAAGAAGTAAATCTGATTCATGAGAAGTATCTGGTGAACCACAACTTCTCCTTCAAATGGAAATATATAACAATTAATCATTCCACTAATCTTGCTGCGATTCTACATACTTTGAATTAAAAAATTTTGAATTCTATAAGTCTCGAGTATTAAAATATCAATATTATGTAATACAAGATATTTGTGCTAAGCCTAAAATGTCAAAATCATGTGCACCATTCAGAAGTATGTCAGTGATCCACTGTCGGGAGAACCATCTTGACAATGAATCCCATATGGACAGTATCATTAGTAGAACATCATTTAGATGGTAATTGAGTAAGTTTTCAGTGATGAGTAATAGAACCATACTGATATCTTTACAGAGGTCACAATTAAGATTTATCATTGGTAAACTCACCTGACAGCATACTAAGAAAATGAACAACGTGATGGCAGTCCATAATACTTTTTCCCTGAATTGGATCTGCAAAAACAAAAAGGAAAATTACTTAGATTTAGGTGTAATACTGTATAGTACAATGCTGAAAAATTTGCAGTAACTGAGTTGAAGAGAATATTAATATATCTTACTATATGGAATGGGTAAGGCTAGCTGATTGACAAATATGTGTGATAGTTGGAGATTTGTATCTAGTAGGTAGAAATAATAGGAAGTATGTGCGTAGAGGATCAATTTATGTATTATAAAATATGGCATGTATAACGGTTATATAGAAACGGTAAACTTACCTTTCGCTCGGGCTTTGCTATTTCCGGCAGTATACTGCAAAACGGTTTGATCACCTCGAGGAATTTTACTGAAAATGAAAAAGGCTATATGCATAAAACATTTTTACAACGACTATCATAGAAATGATAAATCAACAATATGTTGCGTTGCGGTTTCTGGACAGACAGCAGCGAGTATCCGTGACAACAGCATTTCAAGAGGTTACAACTCCGAAATTGTATTGATATTATGAATGAAATTATTTCTAGTTATCACAACTATCCTTTAATACTCACTGCCCATGATGATTTCTGGATTGATATTTCTTATACACTAAACAACGTTGCTTTTGCAAGCGTTAAACGGTCAACACTGCCACTCGGGCGAAGCCAGCAGTCGGAAACTAAACGAAAGTCGACCGCTCGGCTGGCAAATGGCAGCAAATCGTGGCTCACTCCAACGACACGTATTCAATACGCCGCGGTCACGTGATCTGATCATGTTGGCCGTGTTGCCTTGCATTCGCCGCCAGATGACGGATATAACCGCCCAACTTCAAGCTAGAGCGACATGCGTATTACCCGTCACCCCCGTCCACTGATATGTCACATTGTTGGCCGCATGCGGTCCGAAAATACATAGCTATGTACGTATGCCACTGATTTCAAATATCAGTGGTATATATATATATGTACCGCTGAACAGTTATATGCATACATACCATACAAAGTTTGCCTGTGACGACAGTTGTTGGTTATGAAGAACTTTCTCTACCAACGTCGTCGATAATTTAAGAAATTGCGGTTACCCCAATGCTCTGAAATAGTTAAGGCTTAGTCACAGAGAATGCGGCGCTGCACACATAGACTTATGACTTATGCTTACCTTTATACCTTGCCTATTCCGTTTCATCGAAGTCGTATAAAGCTATTACCACTAATATGTATAGTATCGGTATATATCAGTGTTTCCATGCCTACGACAAGCGAAATGAAAACAAGATACGCAGAGTTAGGTTAGGTTCGCTCCACTACCATTGGCCAAATTCAAATAGGGATTAAAAAGCGCCAGAAATTAATTGTATACATAAAATTCTTGTTTTTTAATTGTTAATTTTAAAAATCCGAATTTGGCTTGGGCTTGGCAAAATTTCAAGAACAGAATACTGGTAATTGACGTTTTTTTTTTTGGCGCAATTGAGTTTTACCGTCGTTCATTATCACTGTGTACATTTGAAATTAGTGTCATGAATATGAGATGTCGTTATAATGCCATATCTGTTTTATTACTTTATTCAATAACCATGTCCAATTGGCTAATGGTATAATAATAATAATACTATATAAATTTTATAAACAGGTACAAAATCTACTAGACTACATTTTATTACAGAAGTTCATCTAAACAATGTGTACTCCATTATGTTCATCATTTTTATACGAAACTACACATTATACGTACATTGTATATAATATGAGTTATACATGGCATAGTTTCGTAATCTCCAGCCAGCATTTTACATAGATGAAAATTAATGTCTAGCACTTTATAGCATAATTATAAACTGACTATCCCATGCTAAGTTGATTTGGAAAATTCCGGTTTAACGGAAATTCATTTTGAAGCAGTCAATTCTTTTCAATTTGTTCCAATCCGGAATTTTTCAAATGTCGAATTTAATAATCGAACTCAGTTTACTGGGATAACTTAAACTATTTCGTTCTTGTTAGAGAGGAATTCATCATTCATCATTAAACATTCATGGAATAGAAAAAGTTTAAAATTATTTCTTTTCAGGAATAATGGGAAAACACTTTCTAGCACTCTGTAGCTCGTCTGCAAAACAGCCTTTTGAAGAGTGATTGACAACTTTTGATAAAACACAGCATTCCCAGGAGATAAAATTAAAATAAAAAAATTTCAAAGAGCATGATACGATACAACATGATCGTATCAGTGTATCATTGTTTTTCGTACGATGCACAGAATGTGAATAACTTTTTTCAATTGCTAATTTTCGAGATATTTACTCAATATTGCCACATGTACTACGATTTTCGTTACTCCTATGAAGAAGATTAGGCACCTTGAAATTTTCTAGCGTTTCAAAAATTCTAATCAATTGATTGGCGGCCAATTCTGGGTCGTAATATACATCCAAGTAGCTTCTTTGCTTTCAGAATATTATAGCAAATAATGGAAATACAATCTTGTTGTTCATCAAAATAAAAGTATACAAGTAGAAAAACGAAGAATATCAAGTGGGTCACGGTTTGCTTTAAAAGTAGATGAAAAAAATGAATGTATGTGTATAAATTAAAAACTACACGTGTTTTATTCTAAAAAAATTATTTACAACAATACAAACACTGGCTATACAAAATCTATTCCGTGTTAAATAGATCCAGATCATACTTATGAGAGTAAACTTAAAAAAAGAACTTATACGATAAATCTGTAACTAATCGTAAGAAACAGTTCTGTGTGGTTGGTCCCATTTTAATGCTAATTTATTTGCTGAGACTTTGTACACCATAAAATTAAACTCTGTATTTCTCACAAGAAAAATCATCAGGATGTCATTATTTGTGCAGCACTCCTGAAATAATAATTGTTCTAAATACGACCTTTTGGAGTTGTGAGTCAACAAGTCACAGCTCCAAAATGTCTAAATAATAAGAAAACATTTTGAAATTAAAATGAAAAACACATATTATTGTCAGATAAAGGTAAAGAACATTTACTGCATCGGTTTCACCATTAATTGTCATTGTCGTAAATGAGATCACGTTTCAAAAGTTATAGTGAGATATTAATTACGATTTCTATCTGCATGAAAATGAAACCGTATTATCGTCGCCGTTATTGACTGAGCGAAGCAAGTTGTTCCGTGACGAATGATTTCGATAAAATCTGCCACAAAATAGTTAAATGCAAGTCAAAGTTCAATTGAAATTTGATAACGTGCATTCAACGATTGTAAGACAGAGCTAAAAAGTAGCTGGAACCTTCCACGTCATTGGAAATTTTATAGCATCACGCATGCACTTGATATCATATTTTTCATGATACAATGAATGCATCCTCTGATATTACATACCTTGATTAATCATCTAGAGTTTAGATGTTTACCATCTTTTGGTTACCAGGTATATACAGTTTTGCACAATCTTATTATTAGTAATACATTTGTAGCACTCTCTTTTGTAGTTGCTTGACGACCAGTGACTCCGACCTAACCAAATGCAACATTTGAAAATCATTTTCTAGGTTTTAATTAGTAGATTTGTACTAAGGGGTGTGTGCAGCGGTTGCCTATGCTCCATTTTCTCGTATACAATTTTAGTCGAATTTCATTAGCGGGGATTTTACAATTTGTAATTGCTTTTCATCACAGGCGTAAAAATATAAAATTTGTCGGAAATATTAAACCCAAATAACGATATTTACGATCGAAACGTTGCAAGTGGTTTTACAAACTCCTACCGATGTCACCTATATTTATCATACTAAAATGTTAAGTAGTATCGTAGGTTTAGACTAATAATAAATGATCTTTTTTCGATATCATAATTTTTTAATTATTTAACATACCACTGGCCTAAAACTGGATGATCTGTTTTCAAATTAGACAATGGACATTCAAATTAACTTTCAAATTCCGACAAGCAAAAGAAAGAAATGGAATTTGATACTTATATGTTTAAATCAGGATTAGTGGATATATATATATATATATATATATATATATATATATATATATATATATAATCATTCTTGACTTGCTATGCTACAAAACTTTACAATTCAAATTTTTCCCTATAGCTGTCACTTTGTACTCTACATATAATAAGTCAAGTCGCATTATGTATCCAGTTATCTCTATGTTGAAAAAAAAAAAAAAAAAATTAAAAACATTTACACTTTTTACTTAGTCCAGCAACATATAAAAAAATGTATAATACATCAGTCTGGCCAACATATTTGACCAAATACTTATTGATCTACAATTTTTTTTTTCCAGTTTTGAGTAATTTTGCTTAATCTATATCATGTGTCATTTTGCCAATTATATACAGTTGTTCAATGCAAACGATGGAGAATAATAACTGTAAGAATTGAAAGTACTAACTCGTGAAAAAAATTTTTGACTGTAAAGACAATTTGTGTAGTGAGATAATGCAAAAAAAAAAAAAAAAACTTATGTAAGAATTTGAATAAAAGTTGTACTTTTACACCATTATGATGTAAGTATTCTTTCACACTATTAGAAGGTAAGCGTTATTAAAAGACAAGATTACTAACGAACCTATACACATATTACAAAGTGTTCTGTGAATTTGTCTATATATTTGGGTTCAAAATTTAATTGGATCGGATTCAACATGTCGAAGAGTGACAAGACTGGTAGTAAAACGTCCCTCAAATTTTAGTATTATTTTCAATTTCACTAGATATGGTAAACATCCGATATACCGTGTTCGAATTAAAAAAATGATACACTAAAATCTTAAGATTGCTGCCGTTGAAAATAATTTTTTTCCAGCTAAATCAACCAAACGGATTTGAACAATAGTACAAAATCTATATTCGTAAGACTTATTAATAGCAATATATTATTGCATACACAATTTGTGCGAATAGGGAATTCTTGAACACTGCAAAATTTTGCTGTGTAATGAATTGACTGCATGAGCACTAAATTGTTTTTCTTTTTTGTTTCTTAAGTAGTATCTACTAAATATACTTGCTCATCATCCAAAGTTTCAAAACGTTACCATGTAATCAAAATCTGTAACTGTTTTTACCCAGTTAGATGCATAATTATAGAAAGTCTTGCTATGTTGAAAGTGAGACTTGATTTGCATGCTTTCAAAATTGCAGTAGTTCAGCTGTTTTCCATAAATTTAATACAAACATTTCTGTTTCATTTATTATTGTGAGAAAAAAAAACTAACCAATCAATAAATTCGAACTATATAATCATTAATTTTATCAGATCAGGTCACGATCCTGACAAATTAAAAAATTTGTCAATACTCTAATTTGTACCCATTGCAATTGTTTCTCATCTAATGAAATCGTTTTGTTGCTAAAAATGTGATAAAAGAAAATATCAGATGAAAAAATGATATCTGGATAAGTTAAAAGTACTGTGAACTTTTTTGGTTTGGTCTTCGATGTTCGAGTTATATTATTATTGTATTAGTCATTTTAAATAAAAGTGAAATACGTAAAAACGGTAGTTAGGTACAGTAAGTAACAAGAGGGTAATTAATAATGAATTAATTTCACTGAACTTCCAGAATACGACTTAGAGCAGAAAGTCAAGAGTTTTAAGAAAAAAGACAATGAATAGAAACTGGTAAATTAGATAAACATGGACACCTCAAATCGATATTTCACAATAGAATTCGACTACCAATGTGAACGGAGGTAGAAAAAAAATTGATGCATTTTTTATACAGTGAAAATGTATGAATTTTTTTCGTCAATTTCATTCTAACGTTTATTCAATCTTAAGGTATGAATTCGGCGTCGCTCCTGGCCTTAAGAGTAGAGGAGTTTTCCTTCGTGTCGTCGTAACAGGTTGGTAGACATAGTTTCTTTGTAACGTTCCCGTCAATGTTTTTTGTCTCTTCGTGCTAGGACTAAGTTGATATTTAAACGTTGGCTGCTTAGCGATATTTAGCTGCATGTGCAATGTGTCCTTATTATCTTCGATATCAATTTCATCATAGATATGTTCAGTAATATCTATGTCAAAATCTTGACTGCTCTCGTCATAACTGTCTGTTACAGAATTTGCTGCAATATGATTATGAACAGGTTCATCATACGTTGTATTCTCTTCCGCGGTTTCATCGCCAGAGCTTTCCGCCTCTTCTGACATAAAGCCGCTCCCCGCATACCTCATTTCACCCCGTTCTAGTAACTCTAAGTGGTCGGGATAGATCATTGCCTTCTTAATTGCAAGAGGATCCTTTCTTGACCATTTCTGCACTTCTTCGTCCATTTTCGCTATCTTCGCTGGATTTATCGCCCACAAACATCCTTTTCTCTGATTGCCATTACCTGCAGGCTTCTCTATCTTTTCGAAACATTTATTCAGCGACAAATTGTGCCTTACAGAATTTTTCCAACCATTCGGTGCTGTCTTGAAGTAAGGAAAATGTTCACTGAAATAAATAAAAGAAAAAAGCTTGGCTTAGAAGAATACTTCCAAGATATTTCAAGAGATATTAGTATTTGGGATAGACGAATTAAACAAAAACTACAGAGCTGCTTAATTAGTCATGAAAAGTAGAATTTTAATTTTCATAGATCAAAATGTTGGAAACTGGAAACTTTGAAACGTCCGCAAGCATTCTTCATGTAATTTTTTTTTTTAACATCTATTTTGAGTCGGACTTGCTCCACTGATTTAAATATTTTTTAAAACTAATATATAAGATAACAAGTGTATTTGAAAAAAGTATCAATTTGAGAATTTCTTATTATCAGACTCACTATAGTTATCTTACGGAAAATGATAGCCTAAACAGTAAAGATTGCCAAAACTACTAGTTTTCAAAATTCACAACAATTATGAAACTGAAATTGCTTGGTCGAAGAATCAGTATTGCGATAATAATGTAGATGGTGATAGTTATAATTATACATTCACGCGTTGTGACGAATTATAACGAAATATATCATGTTAAACAGCATGGTAGGGTTCGTAAACAAAGAAAGAAGTGAAAGGTTTTGAATGGGACTGTACCCTGACATGCACCTGGTGCTCCAAGGGCCCCATACAAAATGGTTGCTCCCCCCTTAGTAGCCTGTGAATAAAGGGACATGGACAATAATTTTCCATCTCATGCCCCCTCCACACTTACAGGGTTTCAATCTATTTTGCACCATCAGACCACATGGCAAAAAGTTCAACTGCATTAACAGTTTAAAGAAATGCGATAATAAGCGTGTAATTATTAATCGCAATTACTTTCGTAATTTGTTATACTTGTCAAGCTTTGAATGAACAGCTCTTTAGCTTTTTGTTTAAATAATTGCCTTGTTTAATCTAGACTAATTATGCACACCAGTTTCCTTTGTCTAATGATACGTCTATTTGAATGTCAAGTCATCATAAGAATGGTTCTAATTCCAATAATTTTTCGATAATAAATGACTTGTAATAACGTGAGGCTTCCTGAGTAATAGCCCCAAAATAATAGATAAATAGATGTACATACGTAAACGTATCAAATCCCAAAAATGGGCAGATATGTTACCTAATATGTCAATAGATACATTACTTTGATTCATTTTATCTAGATTTTCCGGTTTGACTTATTCAGACAAGTAATGAAATCCTGTTTCATGCACGAGTAATTTCAGTCTGAGTTACTTCCTGATTAAAAATAACAGTGCCTTATCTTTTAGCAAATTTAGGGTGCTGTAGAAATTTCAGTAAAGTTTTAATGTCATGTTTCACATATCACACTTCTTTGGACATTATATCAAAGTCTGAAAGGATTTTTACATCACCATCTCACAGAGCAAAATTTAATGAACTGAAGAAGTTTATCAACAGTTTATCAAGGAAGCTAAATTGAGTTGAAGTTGTGCATGTAGCTTGCTCCACCAATTAATATAAATAAGTCTCTTGCCTTATCCGAGTGATAAACTGTTTTCACAATTCTATAACGTCTCAGTAATATCGATGTGTGTACATGAAATTTATTCTACACGGCCTTGATTAAGTTGCACTAATTTCTGCACAAAAGAGCGGAGTTGAATCCGAACTAAAAAGTTTTCTAAGAGATTCATCGTTGTAGCCTAAGGCAGCATTTACAAGACATTTACGTAATTCTGTACAAAAGCTGGTATGCAGCTTTTATTCTGTCGTGTAAGTCTTACAATAAACTCTACAAATAAGAAACCAAACTCACCACATAAAATTGTAGATTTCCGAAACTGGCAAAGATCCTGTGTGGCTATTCTTCAGTGCCATCGCTATGAGACAGGAATATGAATACGCTGGCTTTGGATATGGTCTTTCGTCGTAATCTGAGAGGTCAAATTCCTTGTCCCTTTTTATTGTCGTAACTGTGTTGTGAACGTTGTTATTGTAGTTTTGTTTTCTAACGTGCTGAGCGTGATGCGAATTCTGAAGTAGTTTGAAGTTTTGTACTTTTATATTCGTAACTGTGTTTAATTTCTGTTGCATTTGAGGTTTCGGTATCTGAGGAGATATGGTTTTTATCATAGTGTTTGTAGGTAGCGAATTTTGCTTTAGTTTGGGCGGAATTATCGTCGTTGTAAGTTCTTGCTCGTCTTCCGACTCCTCCTCCTCATCTCCGTCCTCTTCTTCCTCCTCCTCATCTTCAGTTTCTGTCATATCATGCTCATACTGTTCTCCGTCCGAATCGTTCTCATCTTCCACATTGACTTTCTCTTCTTTGATATCTTTTTTCACAGAGAGAGAACAAGAGCGATGATTACTGTGCGGACTTGGACTTCTCACAGTTATGTGTGGCATCACAGAGTTGGGATTGACCATCACCGAAGCTGCTTCTCCTCCAGAAATATCCAAATTGAAATTGCTGTGGAAAATTGTTCAAAATAAGTATATACAAACATAATTGTCATCCAAACTTAAGTCGTTTATTGTTATCAGCGATAAAATATTAAGGAGATTTATTTCCCCAAAGTTTATATTGAACGATTTTTTACCTCACATACCTGTTGGAACTATTGCTATTTCCATTCAACAGACTAGCTGAGCCAAACCAGCCATTAATATCATCCTGACAGCCGACGGGATTGTCATCCATCTCAAGGGGCGACAAATCGGTGAAATTGAAGCCTAGCTCTGGATGGCCTCCGATGACTCCTTCGACTTCACACTTTATGTCAACATCCAGCATCTCCTGCAAGGATACGCTGTCTGTCCCTAGGTAGCAGTCCATCGTGAGCCAAGGATCCCTTGTGGACCCTTGATCCAACCCGGTACTGTGCCTGCTCTCCGTGTCCAACATTCACGCGACTGGAAAAAAAAACATTTTCAATCATGAAATATTTCTCTAGCAATTCCTCCAGTCTGCAAAGGTATCAAATACGACTCGACGAGCTTACAGTTTGACAATACATTGGCGGACAAGAAAATAAATTTTTCAGCATATCTGCCAGCGGTTCGTCTTCTCATCAAGATTTGAAACCGTTCAGCTTGACATCATGTAATAACAAGGTGGGTTGATAATATAGAAAATTTATCGGCATCGGCAGACAAGAACAATGTGAAATAAGAGATGGAAAAAAAGGAGGCGCGGGAAAGAATACTACGAGAATTTAAACGGACTAAATATCGCAAGTAAGGAATTCCTGAAGTTGGCTCGAAGAACTGATATACGAGAAGTATAAGGTAGTGCTGTGGTACAGTTAATTAGGTGCATAATATTGTCTTGCTCCTATTTAGATTGCCAGGTAATCTTGTAACGTGATCCGAGGTATAGTCAATAGAATTTCAGCCAAGGGAGTTCAGGTATACAGTACAATAAAGTAGTATACACGTGACCTCGCATGCGGCAGAGAGGAGTGAATGTGTGCTGAGAGGGTCTTGAACTCCTGCATCAGGCTAAGCTTGTGGGTGTGACTGACTCATAATACTATAGCCGATTTACTATAGAATGTGTAGAGTTCTGTAGTACTCCAAGCGATAGTGAGTTTACTTCAACGGAGGAGGAGGAGGAGTGGTACCTCTACGTACTGCCACGTAGTAGTGTAAAATGCTAAATAGCCAACTCCTCGTAGAAGCAGCAATTACTAAGCGTACTAAACTTGTATCGTCGACTAGGGAACTGACCCTGCTTCAATTGTATAGGTACATGAATAATGCATATCACACAGTATATTATTGATAAGTTGATTGACAGACCCAACCCAAGAATGGCGAATAAATCATTATTTTGTATCGTATTAATTCAAAAATTTCTCTCCGTGTCAAAAAATGAACATACATTAGCATCATATGCAAAAAATAAATTTGTTTCGACATACGACTTCAAATTGACATGCGTTTGCTCATTAGAACGCTACATTGGGTAAGATACAAATATTCCATATTTATTCACAGCTTTCTTTAGAATTATTCGAGTCATAAATTAGGACTATATTCAATATCTATAAACATATGGATATATGTGGGAAAAAGAAAGAAAAAACCAACTCTGGCATCAAAAGGAGGCGAAAAAAAATTGTGTTATCCTTGACGGAAAGATTGAAGTTGGTAAACAGTAAAAAATGCAATGAAAAAATGAAAAAATGAAAAAATAATAAAATTATAATTAGTAACGACATGGATATTCGAATGTTGAAAATTGATGTTTTTAACTCGGACGTAACTTTTTTTTTCTTCTTCATTTGCGCTTCTTAAGACGGAGCAACGACCTTTATTGATAGTGAGAGGTTGAAAAAAAAAAACAGAATTTTTTCGAAGGTCAATGTACGCGTACAAATTTTATTTTTTTTTTTTCTTTCTTTCCTTTGGACCGAAGCCAATAGTAAAATTGAAGGGGATAAAAAAAATGTTGTTACGTATGTCGGGTATTGCAACAATTACCGTGCATAATTTTAGAATCTTTTGTCTCTCTTTAGAGACGAACGTCGGCGGTCTTTCACACTTGCTCTCTCCGCCAAACAAGAACAACCTTGGGCCTTTGGCTGTTTAGTTCTTTTCTTTTTTCGTCTGTTTTCAAGTCTGGCCATTCAAACGTGTGCGGTGGATATTACCATGTGGCGTGGTGCCATGCCCTGCGTACAGTAACTCGACTGACTAACAATAAGCTTACTGTCGCAACTTTTTACTACATATACCCATTGACTGACCGTCGGATCGTCTATACGCCTCTGCAACGTATAACTCTCCGTGTTTGTGTATCCCCCCCCCAATTCTCACACAAGTTTAACAACGGACAATGTTTAACCGAAGGAAACTGAATCGGCAAGAGATAATTAGATTTTCTAACGTAGTACAACGAAACTGAAATGTATAATTTTGTTTGCAAAGTAATCATCGGTGATGAAAAATGATTACAATAGGTGGAAAGAAAAAAGTTAGAAACATTCTGCTGTAATTCGGTGATTTTTGCAGACAACAATTTCCGGGACCGGAATTAAATTGCGGTTATTTGACTCAACGTCGAGGCTCGGTTAAAACTGACTTGGTAAGAATTTGTTCCTCGAATATCAGAGAGACACATGGCTTATAGCCGCTGGCTGATTGCGTAGCAGCGAAGGAAAAGAAGAAGAAGCGGTTGAGTCGACGGGAAGTAGTTGATGGTAAACTATATAAAAGCCGCGGTTCGAGGATATTTACGGTACGGATTTAACTTCCAATTTCGTTGATGAATATTCCTATTTCTAATTGGTTTTTGGGAACGACTTTAAAAACTCCAGGGAGCGGAACAAGGAGAATTTAATGTACCATTAATAGCATCGTGACACTTGACCTGGGCGGGTAATTAACGGGATAGATTCGACTCGCAAAGCGTAACGAACCGTCAAGTGATCACGAAGACTTGTTCCGAGTTTCGAGTCAGAATTATAGTATAGAAGAATGGAAATATCTCTTCCCGCATCGCTGGACAATCCCTTGCTGTTTATTTATTTATTTCAAAAATATTTTTATGCCCTGTATTCCTCTCAACATTTTACACGTGATCAAAACTCGTCCAGTACGTATAGATTAATCTGTCGGCAAGGTGAGATAAGCACAAAATTAAAGGGGGAGGGAAGTAACCGAAATAGAAAAAAAAAACGAACCACAACACGAAGATCAATAGAAAGATCCGAGATACGGATAGAAATTCTTCGGAATGTTGCAGCGGCGTTGTGCAGGCATTGGGAGAATAAGCAGATCAGAGCAGATCAGAGAAGAGAAGAACAGAATACATCTCCTCCATAGATGTAATGATCCCTGAGATGAACCGTAATAAATCAATATTACACCAATAGTACCATCACTGCGTCCGAAAGCCTAGTTCACACTCGGTGAACTTCACAAGCTTCGTGAGTATCCCGAATGAAAACCGGTTTTCTTGATCACAAAGAAGAAAGAAGAGAGAGAACCTGCCTTCTTCTCGAGTATACGTTCATACGACGACGACGACGATGCCTCGGTCCAATCCGACATACAAGAGTCTTCTTCGAGCATAAGTATAATACGGTAGTAGATATGTAATGCATACATATGCATATACGCACATACAAATATATATATATATATATATATATATATATATGTATATATATGCATATATATACATACATATTTACAAAAACTGTAAAACCAGTACGGTTATTCCTAGTTTCGTGCTTTCCGCCTTAAAAGCACTTTGTATTCGCCTTTTACCGATTCTTATGACATAGGTATAAACGATGAAATGTCGAATATGCAGATCGTGCAATGAGCAGTAAGTTTGTCAGATCTATATTCAGTACACTTGAATGATACACCACCCGCCGACCTTCCATCCCCCGAAGCAATAGCGTCGAGTCTGGATTTTCGAATTTTACGACTTCAGGCATACCAAAGCCGACGAAAAGCCTAGGACCCGGATTCCCGGAAGTATTCGAATGTTAATCTTTTTCTGGGTATAACGTGGGTCGGATTATCCTTGCTAAATCGGGTAAATGACAATAGAAAAAGGGAGAGTATTCGAGTGAAACTTTTCGCCTTGCACCCTGCTAGTTTATACCTAAGGTTTGTTTCAAAGGACTCGAGTCCCTGCCCTTGCCGACTCACCCAGTTTCTTATTCTACCTATACTATAGAATTTTCTGGGGACCGCAGGTATATGCCATAAATTCTAACACTGGCCCGACCCCGAAGTAAGGAATGATTCATTATCCCTCAGTCGGTAAGGCAGTCAGTCAGGTACAGCAATATTCATTAATGCCTTAACCTTCCGAGTATCTGTCTTCGGTCCGAAACAAAATGCGATTTCGATTTTATGCCAATTATGTGTCAACGGACTCCATTCTGTGAACTCATCGTTATCAACTCGCATTTTCTTTCCGGTCGAAAACCAAATAACCGTAAGGGTAATAAGGCATTAATGATTATTGCTGTACAAAACAGATCCTCAATTTAGATAGAGACTCAGGTAAGCTAAAGAAATAAACGATCGTGCATACGAGGAATTATTATAATTGTACAAATTCTGATTTTCATCGATATATTACCCATCGTTGTACCTGTATAATAACTCGCGTATGACCGAAATGATGCAAGTATTTAATAACCGCGGAATATTATAATGTAGAGGTATATGCGGGAAGACGTCGACCGCGAATTGATAGTATTATTACATCGCAGGCAGATATATATATATATACGTACACGTAGATACGTATATTAAGGCGGTTGACCACTTCCTGCATGAAGGCGCTCGTATATTAATTCGAAAAAAAAAAAATACGGTAGGGAATATGAAAAAAGAAGTAAAAGACGAATAATCTCAACGCCATACACGTGTTACGCACACTGTATATTTTACTGTTTGGCTGCGCCGATTTATCGTGCGATATTATTCGTTATATCATGAATATACTTACTATAAACTTAGAAACAATGTATAATGTTTGTCATCGGCATCGATTGATAAATTTCGCCGATTAGCATACATGAGATGCATATAAAAATATCTACCGGCTATATTTAGAGTATAACGGTATGTAGTTTGCGGTTCGCAAAAAGAAAGGCATCTTTGTTTGATTAGCTGTTGATTAGCCGTACAGATACATGTAAATGTGTGTACGAGGGGATTTCGAAGCGAGAGTTATAACATGCTCGTCATTTTACATACGTGTACGTACAAACACCATAAGTTATTGGCATACCATATTGACCCGAATGAAAGTAAGAACGGAATGGATTTCTGAACAAAAATTTGATGAAAATTAACTCGTGGAATTTTTTAAAAACAATTTTAGTCTGTCAAACATTCCTACAAAATGAATTATACAAATAGTATATTCTATATTGCGACGATGTATACACGGGAGCCAGTTTTAACTGCAAAGACGCAAACGGAAAATGAATGATCTCGGGTTGGACCGACTGTATTTTCTTTAGCCTCTACTACCCTCTCGACTATCGATCCGATTTCCCCTGCTACATGCCCGACTGTCTGCACCCTCTCTGCGTAAAACGACGAGGGGACGAACGGATGGTTTGAAAATTTATATGAAAGGGGATTGGTTGTTACGTTTGGATAAGATTTTCGTAAATGTATTCGTAAGACACGATTGACCGAGAAGTCGAGAAATAACTTGAAAATTACCAAAAAAAAAAAAAAAAACGAAAAAATTTCAACTCATAGTTAGTCGAGATGAAAGAATGTTTTTAATAAAATGTACAAGTACCGCGTACGTGAAAACATTAAATACACATTTCGCAACTAACGAATCGCAGAAAATGAACCGCTACTTCGTGATCGAGCTTTGTCTAATATCGTGAATAATATCAAAGTCCTCGGTAAGCGGCGGTTCATGGAACTTATAATTCAGTGTTTGCAGCTTCTTCGTGGGCGCGTGTCGTAAATGATGTTCGACACGTACCTCTGCCTGTGTACCGTACTCAATATACACGTTACAGGCAGACTCGGGGTGTAAAAATATTCGAATATAGGTGGGATATACCGCGTTTACGGATATAGATATAAATTCGTTTAGGTAGTTGAACCGGGTAATGAAAATGTAAACATCGGTAGGTATATAATGTGTGTAAGGTCTGCGCCGAGCAGCATTTCCCTCCTTCTAACGATGATTATTCCGACGCAAAGAACAAAACTCCGCGCCTGAGGGTCTGAGAGCCTGAATTATATAGGTACCTTAGGCACATAACACATGAGAGACTGAAAGTCTATTTGTACATACATGCATAACTTTCTCAATTTCCTGTCTGCCTTATTATGGAAACTATGTATAGAGGCAAATTGTATTGTCCGAGAGAGACAAGATCGAACGATGAATTTGAATAATCTACCCGATAATATTTAGTAAAAGATGAAAGAAAAAAGGAAAAACTTCGTTCAATGAACGGGATTGTGGATGGGAAGGAGGAAAAAAACTGCTAAGATAAACACGCAATTTGTGCAAAGAAGGCAATAAAACTTTTATATATATATATATATATATATATATATATACACACGAGCTGGCAAGATTATATTTCGGTTTAAGCCCGCAGGATGGGTCCGGTGTTGGGCATATGGCGAGGGTTGGAGTTCCCAGAATGTTTCTCACGGTCAAAAATTTCCCGACCATGGGTTGGATTGCCGGGAGAAGGACCCCTTGAAATGCGTTCAGAGCCCCCCGCCTTTTATTTGGATATTATACTTTTGGAAAATTTCCACTTTGAGGTTGAAATAACTATTTAACTTGAAACGTGTCTGACTTAACATTTTTCAAAAACGAACGATCTATCATCGAATTTTATTTTTCCTTTTTTCATTGAGTAACATTTTTATTTATTTATCTTTACTAAATCTACGTCAAAATACCGAAATTAAATCTCTGAACGCAGTTCAAAGATATACAAAGTAAAGAATAACTGCGATTTGAAACCGCTACGGATTGAACGATGAGACTGAAATCAATTTCATACAAGGTTTTAATTTTTTCAACGTTATCATGATATATAGTTAACGCGTGTTAACTATATATTTGTCAATTTTGAATGAAAGTTAACGGTGGGAAAAGAGAAGAGGAGATAGAAAAATTGTTAGTAAAGATACTAGAAAACGAATGGGAAAGAATTAAGAATAAACGTATAGCGTATAGCGGGTATTTTTTTGTTTTATCAAATTACAAGTGTCAACAAGTAACGAAGCGGTTATCGTTCGTAAACCGGGCAATGCGATAAGTCTGTAAACACGCCACACGGTGTATTACGGCAGATTAATCGATGCTTTACGCGGGAAAGCAGTAAAATCGTAATGGTAGACAAAAAAAAAAAAAAAAAAAAAATCACACACGTACGTACACAGAGGCAGACAGGAAGAGAATAATTCTTGGTAAATAATCAAGTAATCTTACTCCGAGCAAACGTAAATGTCGAATTTAATCAGTCGCGCGTATAATTTACATAGTTATTATATCTGAGACGAGAGCTACGTGTCGAGAGTAAGAATAGTAAACTATTTAGGCGGGCAAATCTCCACACCGAGAGAAAGGTAAGGAGGGAATGACCGGTCTTCTACTCTTTTTATTGCATGTATTTTTCCCGCCGAAACATCCGACGATGTGTTCACGATATGAAGAGACACGCATTTCCGTCAAATCAGAAAAGAAAATCGTATCGATTCTTTGTTGTTTAACAAATGAGTGGTACGTACACCCGGTTGCCATGACGTTTGATGGGATATATAAATTCACAGAAATGAAATTTATTAACTGTACGTGTCCAACACCACAAGCTGTTCCCGCCTTGAGGAAAACGATGACAAATAGAATAACGTGAGTAACAAGACTCTCGTCTCGGCGGTTAAAAATATAATATGCACTGAAAATTCCGCACGACCAACGTCAGGTTTGACACGTAGTTATATATTGGAGAGAGGAATTGTAACAGGAAAAATAAATTGTACAAAATCAGTGATCACGGTGTAAAACGTAACGAGACAACGTGACATTCGTCGTAGACTTTAACGTGTAAACAGATCAATGCTCGAACACAGATAAAAGTATCGAAGGTGAAAAAAAAAGAATCGAAACGATCCCAGGTATGCGCGTAATAGTATGACAAGAGCCCACCGAAAAAAACCGGCATCTTCCTTCGACCGCGTGATTATTTTGTGTAAAGTAAAATACGATAAATACTTCGTGATTAATGTTAGGAATTAAATATCTTCACTTACCGGTTGTTAAACAGTCTGGACGAAACGTTGTTGTCTTATGAAAAAAATCACAACTTTCACATATAAATTTTTAGCCGAAAAATATGCGATTTTAGGCAGAGACCATACATAAACGAACACTGACACAAGGCCCTCTTTACGGAACTGAAGTAACGTTGACGGGGGACTCGTGAACAAAGACCACGCACAATTTCAAATCTCTCTACGCCTATTGGCTGGTTTGTGTCACGTGAACATACCGCTCGGCGTTTATTGGGCCACTGGTATTGAGGTATGAGATCATTTTAAATTCTATACCAATGCACATGGCTGACAAAATACATTAAATACATCTTGATTTCACCATGTATAAATGACCCGTGCACTTTCTCAGGCTTATTCCGATACAATTTTCGCCAAAACTAACGTCTTCGATGCCTACTCCTACCGACAACGTTTTACCGACTTGACAGGTGCGGTCGGGGCGCGCTACACGTCGCTACCCCCCCCCTACTTCAAAATGGCCGAACCCAAAGTGCAGCGTACAAATAGATAATTATTAGAGAAATGAAGAGTTATTTTGATATATCTGCAACATGAATAATATTTAAAAAAAAATTTCAATCGATTCCCTTCAAAATTTCTAACAAGTTAACCTTCCCTGAGATTTATTTTGAGGAGGATATACACATGCCACAGACGAGTCCATTATCTTTACGATAAAGGGGAGTCGGGTTGCCCCGTTAAGAATGAAACTGAGCCGCAAAGGTATTTACCGTTCGTTCCTCTCTTTCTCTCTCTCTGACTCGCTCTAACGTGCCGTAAGATAATGGCGGGAAGACGAGACACATTCACTTACACATCGAGATACAGCCGACGTTGTATTCCTTGCGAAGGAAAAGAGAGAAAGAGAGAAGACAGCTGAACACCGTCACCTGCACACTAGGCAAAAAAAAAAAGAGGAAAGAAAACGAAAAATAATTATTGTTGTGAATTCTGGTATTATGAAGAGAAAATTACAGCACAAATTTTACGTCTCTTTTTTTTTTTGTTGCGATGCCAACGACGCGATATCAAATCTATCAACTCCGGGTTCAATGCAGATGTCTTCGTTTGTTGATATGCGTTTTTTTTTTGTTTGTGTTTTTTAATGTAATAACATGTAATATTTCAAATAAGCTTAATGATTATTATAACACGCTTAAAATAACTATTTCAAAAATATATGAATATATCTATGTGCACGTACGCATACGTAGAAATATAATTTTTTTTATCTTTTCTTCCAACATATTATTTCTTTTCCTCTTTCACTGTTTCATCTCTTTCTAGACATTGATTTCCATGATTTTGATTTTCTACTTCATCGTTTTCATGTTGACATTTTTCGTTTTCGCATATTAGAACTTCAGCAAATTTATGTTTCTTAACTGCATTTTTAGTGCACAATGGCAAAATTAATGTTCAACATTTTGCCCCATCCAAAAGATAATAATCGATTACACATTTCTAATTTTTTCGTTCAATCAACGTATGATATTCACATGATTATATATCTTTGAAAAATCGTTCAAAAACGAAAATAATAATGATCAAAATGAAAAATCAAACCTTGCATTGTTTGCATGTTTGTTCAAATTACACCGGGCTTTGTTTTAATCAGGTTTTTTTCTTCAAGTTTCAGTTTACCATTACTCATGAATATATTTTCATTTAATTGAGAATAATTTGAATCATCCATAGAACTTGGGATGTACCTCGTGCTGACTGTTCAATAATGTTTTAAAAAACGATTTTTCATTACTGGAATTACCTATTTTTTATTATTGTCTCAGTTCACTTCAGTCAAACTGTGTTTAACGTCATCATTAAATTAAAATATTATATATCTGAGCTTTAACAAACTTTTCACCCCAACTATATTTCATATTTTCTTACCACACTTCATGCCTCATACTTCTCACTCCGTACTGCTTCATCTTCCTTGGAATATCAGGTCATGAAAATTCATATTCAGACGATCTGTGATGAATTTTAAGCATTTGCCACAGCTGGTATCAATTCCGTGTAAATTTCAACACCACGCAAAAATACATCCTTATTTAGATACTCGTTGTGATCGTGAAGAAGGATCGGCGTATTGTTCATCGGTGAAAAACCAATCGCTGGGATTCCAACCTGGTTAAATTCAGTCAATGTTATTATTTACATACATTAAAAAACGGAAGTGTACGTGCACTTAATAAGTCATATAAGCAATTAATAACGTCTTTTGAACATGTAGAATTCTTTTTCCCTTTAACGAGGTTGAATTTAGTTTCAATCAGATCTTATACAAAAATTGTAAATAAATGTACGGATGTGTGGTCTATATGAAGTCATGGAAATTCATTTCCACATATCGGTCGAGACAGTTGTTGGAGACGCGAAAAATTTAAAAAGACGAATTTCGAATGCATCATAGATCGCTTCTGAAAAGATATGTCGATCTCGATCTCTGGTTTTCTTTAGCGTTATATTTAAATCTTTTACCGATCGCACAAAGCGACTGTCAGTCGCTCCAGGGAAGATTCCGATGTCGAGATTCACTCCCAGTTTATCACTGGCTTTTTTAAATTCCACCCAGAATGGATTTGTACTGTCTACTTTAGTGGTTTCGATTTTCTCGTTTTTCTGCTCAAATTTAACATGCACATCATCTCCAGCCTCTTTGCACCATCCCATCACCATATCTTCGAATTTTTTTTCATCGACAGTAACAGCAATACGAATATCAAATGCAACTACCAATTGATCTGGAATTACGTTGGTTTGTATACCTCCCTGAAAAATAAAGATTGCATTATTATGAAGTGCATCTTTTTCAGAAGTAGGCTGCTATTGAAATTATATTCGCACAATTGGACACAAAAATTACCAAAAAAATATTATAATATCGTCAGAAACGTTTCATATTCCAATCAATTTCAAAGCTACTCACCAATATTATCATCCTAGTGATCAAGGCATGGTAAAATAAAACAAAAACGAATTCTTTAGAGATTCATTGATCTTGCAATTGATTTTTTAGAAAAACATTGCGAAAAGTAATTTGACCAACGCCTAAGAAATGTATGTATTTTCAAGCATCCCGTAGCTTACTCTCAAATTATTGTACGATTATTATCAAAAATAATGAGAGATTTGAGAAAAGTTCATTTCACACACTATATCTGGATGAATAAATCATATTGATTCAAGTGCCTTTTTGAAATTTATACTGGAGCCTAGAATCTTCGAAGATTTGATCTCAGGCTGGAATTATCAGATTAAACTTTCAATAATATGTCATATAAACTTTAATTGCCAGTTCTCGTAATACTTGAAGTAAAACAGCGTTTATATAAAGTTAAATTTAAATCAAAACCAACATTATTTCGAAGAGTAAGGAAAGAAATTAAATTGAACGAAATGCAATGACATGAACAGAATTTAAAGAAATGAAAAAAATTCATTACGTTTCAAGGCTTACTTGTAATTGCGTGAGATTAACTGAAGTCACATCTCCCAGCTTGACTTTTGGATCCTTGAGCTTGGCTTTTTCTTTCGCTCTAAAGTCCATGAATTTGTCAATAACAATTCTGATTTTTTCTCCAGCTGTATTATCCAGCATTAGCGATCCGTGGCCCGGATTACCTGGGCAATAGATCCATAAATGCCACAAAGATCGCTCGCCATTGTAGAGAAAAAAATCATTGGTCGGTGATGCAACTCCTTCGTCCAGAGCGAAACCCAAATTCAATGCCTGGAAGTCTTTTGTGTGGACAAACTCTCTCATTCCAAGTACTCCCCCGATTTCTTCGTCAGGTACAAAGGATAAGTGAATCGTTCTGTTGAAACACTGACCCTTCAACTTTAGGCGTCGTATTGCTTCCAAATATTGAATCCCGACGCATTTCATATCCTGACTTCCGCGTGCGTATATATTTCCTTTCTCATCCATGTGCGCACTAAATGGCGGATACGTCCATTGATCCTGAAATAAATTTTTCTAATTCATCTCATGGCTTACTCCAAGCCAAAAGACTGTAATTTAGTGACAGTTGTTACAAACTTCCAGTATCGTAACAACCGAATTGTTACACAGTTTTACATCATTGTACAGAAACTGTTACAGAAAGTAATAAAAATTGAATCAAAAGTGATGATCGATTAACTTGAGCGCTTCCATAGACAATTACACCTTACAGACATAATTAGTACCCATACTAAGTATTTGATCAAGTTGCTTGAAATTTTTGCGATTTGAAACAAGAATAAGATGAACCTGCGCGATGGTAAAAAGTCAAATGTAGAAGCATTACTTACAGCAAAAACTGGCACGACATCCATGTGGCTGTTTAAGAGAATAGCAGGTAAGGATGGCTTGAGTCCCTCCCAGGTGATGATGACGATTGGCTTGTCAGGATGCACATGATACACTTTGAGTGGCAGGTCGAGGGACTTTGCCTGCTTTTGTAGAAAAGCGACGCAGTCATCTGAAATCGAAAACTTGCTGTAGAACGGGTTCCCAAACTTCATAATCTACTTTGTTAGTTACACCAGAATCATTGATGGATTAATTCAAAAATAAAATTAAAAACTATGAAGTCGTAAATTTATTATAAAAAAATTTCAAATACATATATACATGAAAAATTTAGCCAACTGACAAAATATCGCCAGAGAATGGCTTATAACATTGTAGCAAAAGAATTCTCAATCTGAAAATATGGTATGTTGTAGAGCAAGATCGTTAAATAATTGTGTAGAAGAATAAATTGAACGTAAAATGGTGGTAAAAATTGCACAATCATTACAATCAACAAGTGTTGCAACTACTACTAGTACTTGCATTTTATTTCCATTTTATTGATCATCAGAACGAGCTTGCTGTCAAATTTTTATAATAAATTAAACTCGCGAACTGTAAACTATGATTTAAAATTAACAAAGGTATTTGTTTTACTTCGTTTATTAAAAGGCACTTCCAAGACTAATTTGTGATAAAATATCGAATGTTTGTAAATAGCAGAGTAGTTCCTTTAATCCCATTGAAAAATTGAAATGCAAATTGCAGTGTAGGTATAATGCGGATGTAACTTCAGATCGCATTTAGCACGATTATAACAAAGAGAATAGTTACTTGAATGAGTATGTTATGAAAAAAAAATAAATAAAAAAATGACCATTAGTGATGAAACTGACGTGCAACCAATATTGTATACGTGAATAGAAGTGACGCTGTTGTTTCTTGGCTGGCAAAAAAATCAATTTAACGAAGCAACGCCTTACCACGAATCAATAATCAGTTGCGATTTAAAAAATTTATATACGCTCGACATGAGAACCTGTTTTCACGTTGAAAATCTCTTATCGTTTCACCGGCGACCGTAGTGGTATACGAACGCAAAATGATTGCGTGAGGCACAAAGGTTTTCGCAAATGCGTTTCACAAACTTAACGAAATGCGCGAATATTGCAAGTATTTCAGAGTGTCTAAACAACAGATCGCGAAGTATCCACCAATGACTTTGGCGACATAAATCGTAAACAAAGATTCCGGGTCCGGGAAAGAGGCGTGAGGATAAAAAAAACACGTAGCGACAAAAAAAGACACATCACGGACTCTGAGAATAAAGAGTTCGGCTGTGCTCGGCGGGGGATAATTTTAAATCGACCTTAAATAAAGACGTATGCCGTTTAAAGCCGGAGGAATTTCGCAGAATGCTTTTTCGATAAAACGGATCGGCTTTCTATGGATAAAAAAAATGACTAAACGAGTAATATACCATTTCTTGATACATGCAGGGTGGGGCAGACAATGGCTGGATAGCGTCTTGGACGCCGCGTCCTTTTCAGAGTTCACCTTCGACCAAACTGCCGAGATAACTACTATCGTGGCACAAGCAACACGCCCACATTTATCTGGCCGTGGTTGAAATCATGACGGATGTTGGTCTCCGGTAATGATCGGCTAAATTAGCTAAGGAGGATACGCGTTGTTGGACGACCCCGTTCAATCGCTATGCACGCACTTTTAAACTGTTCAATTTAAATTTATAATTCACACCAGATTATCGGCCGGTAGAAAATTTCAATCTTGGAATACGAGGCTTTATCAGTGATATATCGCCGAATTACTCACCGTAATTTACGTTGGGCTGGACCGTTGGTATTCGGAGATATTCACAAAAATTCTCTACAGCTGTTGCCTCCAGCTGAGACTGTTTCGGGTACAGCGAGGACATTGCGTGACCTGCTGATCGGATCGCCGCGTCGGACGCCGTGAAGTCGACTGTCATAGCAGACGCTTTGCGTCGATTTAACCAATGGAAATATTCTCCTGGTAATGACGTCACGGCGTTCAGCCAATTGCGTTGCGCGATCTCGAGTGGCGCGTTGGTGGGGCACGAGATGCAATAATTTAAATCCCCGTTCAAAAGTGACTCTGAAGGCGTCCTCTTTCACGAGATAACAATTATTAAAACTGGACCATTATTCACTTGTATTTTATTAGGTCAATTACCAGTTGCGTCTTGCTTGCATTGAATAGCATATTGTTCCTCGCGAATACGCTGCGTAAGGCTGTTTACAATTAATACCTCAGTCGTTCTACACAGAAGATATTTAATGGATATTTATGGAACTGGCTAGACGTAACAATGCTTACCCGTGTTGTTTTATACAGCACACGTATCATGTAAGCTTGTGATAAATACGACGTTAAAACGTTTATTTCACAGTAGTTACCTTCTGATAACGTATTGCGCGTAGATACTCAGACCAATATATTGTCAGAGATAAGACAAGACGATGATTTATAGCACGTTATTTATCGAGTACAAGTTGCCAGATCCAGCACAGATGTACACATTGCATAATTTTGTAAATGAATTTGCGTGAATTAATTGAACAACTAAAATTACATACACACACGTAATGAAAATAATTTTAAATCGTCATTCTCGTTCCAGTTACCCAATTTTCGGATACGAATTAAATTCGTTCGGATCTAATTAATAATTAAATTAAATATTGAGGAATTTGCAGGAAATTATTAAGAGTTTAAATGATAAGCAGTTATTGACTCGGTTGAGATAAGAAGTAAAGTGTAAACATTATTTTACTGAAGTTGATATCACGTTTTGAAAAATATGATGGTACAAAGTGAAGGGCTATCTTTCTCTGAAAAAAACTATGAAGAAATTGTTACTTTAATTCGTAAAATGTATTTCGATTTTATTAAATTTCATGTATGCCTAAATATGAGCTCTTTACAATATTGTATAATAAATTTATACCATATCCAATATCTGATATTGAAGAACTCGTTACACTTATTACTTAATAACATGAATTAATTTATCATATCATATAATTAATATAACATTGCTATATCTAGGCACATACATGTAACAGCGAATCGCAAATAAAAAATTATAATATGTGTTCTGATATTATTTTTAATATTAATATTTCAAATTTTTATGTATATATTTTTATATATATGTATATATGTGTGTAATTATTATTAGCTATATTCTAATTTATTTACAACAAATTATTTTGAAACAATTATTTTAGACCACTTTAATTCTTTCTCTTTTATGCTACCTTATGTCGAATAGTATGAATAATTACTTATTATGCTAACACATCTATGATACAAATATAGCAGGGTTGTAACAGAATTGTACAATATTCAGGGTAGTTGTTAAGTTCGTTACAAGCAAAGCGATTGCAATTGTTACAATAAATGAGACAGGTCTGCAAAATTTATATGCTACAGCTAAACTAATTTATACATCTTGTATTTACACTTTTCACTGCATATTCAATATATGAGAGATACTTAGACTTGTATTTTTTAATTATATTTTTTGCGTAATCGTATAAATCTGCTTAATTTCTCAGTTTAGTACGTATTTAACAGTAATTTCCTATCCAAGAAGAGTGCAGAATGAAAAGGTCCGATCACTGCCGGACGATCAACAAAGCTATCACGTTAAAGTCACTCCTTAATTGCGTCCATTTGAACGGAATCAAGGCAAAGCCAAGGCTGTGTGTAGCATAAATAAAATCAACAAGCTATGCAAGCATATTTCGATTCATTTTGAAATACAGATCTGAACACAATTTAGATTTATCAATTACTTGTTTGGTAATTTGTCACCCTATTTTCGGAAATATTAGAAGTGTAAGTTTTTTCACTACCTAAGGTCATTGAGTCTTGAGATGGATAATTTTTTAATATGTCAATGAAACTGGTGCTCTTAACTGTGAAATTGTAGATGCTGCTTATATTAAAACAGGGCGACACATGACCATATACTAAGACATTTTTCGAACTTTGGTGCTGATATCTTGTTACAATTGAAAAAAAATCAAGCTTCTTTACTCCAGATTGAATCTTATTTGTATGCAAACATAATAAATACTTCATTCTATATCAAGACCACTGATTACACGCTGTACATATAATATACTATGCAAACAGATGCTATATCATTGTTTAAGATTGCACACAAATTGTTCACTCGTAAGGATGTAGCTGTTTTTTTTTCTTTTAATTTTAACATCGGAACTATCGATACGCATATGTATGTAATTTATGGTAGGAAAAAAGATACAGTAAACGTAAATAATATACTCAAAGAATCTAAATTCAACGAAAAAAATTTACACGCTTTGTTGAAGACGATATTGTGTGGGAATTTTTTTCCAATTACAACCAAGTACAACCGATTGTGAAACAACAACACTAGAAGTAGTACAATCAGAGATTTGAAATGATGAGTTGAAATAGTTGCGCCCTTGTTTGGTCTATGAATGTATTTCTGGAAATTTCGAACTTTTGATAAATTTATCACAGATTTAGTAATTCAAGTGTTTAGATTTGAAACAGTATTAATATTGTATACCATTAATTACTGTACATGAATCCAGACGGGAATCATCAGTTATCTATGCAGTTATATCTTCCTATTATTCAAACATGTATAAAGTCTTGCAAGCGTAACGATTATTGGAGTTTCCTTGGTTGAAGTTGAAAAATACATCCGTTCTACCAAAACTTTTGCTGTGTAGCTAATTATTGAAAAGAAAATTTTCTAAGTGCCAAGAGAATATTGAGCGTTTGCAATGCATGAAACCCTACGTAATACAAGTGTTAGTACCTATGATTAGTTTCATATTAGAAAAAAAAAGAAATAAAATATTTAGTGTAACAATATTTGTTCGAAGGATACTAATTATTTACATAACATGTTTATGGCTTACAAAAAAGAATTAAATTAAAACTAGTTTTGAACTCTCAGTAGGAACATGCAAAAGATGAAAAGAATTTGATAGAGTAAACCGTGTTTGCAATTGTTTGAAGCTGTTTTTGATCTTTTTAAAAAATCAAAATAGATCAGTTAGCTGCACTAGGATGAATTGTATTTATGCCTCAGTACATTGAAACAGAAAAGAAATATTCTTTAACGTAGGCAGCTCAAAATTGAGGTATTTTAGCATATCATACTTCTATAACACTGCAATTTATGTGAAAAATTATATTGCAAAAGTCAAGTTCAAAGATCTCATTCTTTGCAAGCCTAAAAAAATTTTACGTGAATTTTGTGTTTTATTTTTTTGCAGATTACTACTATTTGAACCTTTTGCACACAACCTCAGAAATAGTCTTCGCTTATATTATGTTGATGCAAAGCATTGTATAAGACAGAGAAGCTTAAACTAATGCAAGATATAAAGTGAAGTAATTCTTTACAGCATTCAAATAGTTCATTTTTTCTATCTCAAGTATCAAAATGCAAAACTTAAGAAATTTGAAGTACTCAATAAAGACATCCAATTTATAACCAACCTTACGAGGATAATAAGAACTTTTATAAAAACAACTAACACTATAATTATCATAATTTTGTACCAATATATTGCATTGAGCTGCGACTCAACATCAAAATACAGAAGATTTACTAGAATGAATTGACCAATAAATTTTTTTAATACACTGGAGCTTTATAATTTAGTCTGTGCATAATTTATTTCAATAGAAGTTTTTTCAATGAAATATTATATCACATCGCCACCACAAATAGAAGCTTCAAAAAAACAACAATAAACTGTTTGTTGCTTTGTAAATCGTCATACTGTGAATATGTTTAATATTACAATTTCAAATATATAGGGCATTCACCATTTTCGATTTCGATAAAAAAATTTTATGCAATTGTCCCTATTCCAAAACAATAATCTGAATTTCGTCAGAATTTTTCGAGTGAATTTATATTACTTATGGTTTTTGAAAACCAACACGTCTTATGTCATAGTTTAAAAATCTGATGTTGCGTGAGAAAATATTTGAGCGACGTCCATAGTAAACTGACTCTTCCTTATATTTTTTTGTCTGTGAAGAGCTTACAAAAGAGTCAAGGTGATCCCCGGCTTACTTTAAGTCTCAGCTTGACAATTATTATATCCAACACATGATTTTTGAGAATTTGATGAGGTTTGTAAATTATGCCATAAGACATGTTGGTTTTCAAAAATCATAGATAATGCAAATTAACTGAAAATAATCTGAAAAATTGAGAGTACTGTTTTAGAGATGGGACAATGGCATAAAAAATTTCAAACAAAATCAAAAAATTGAGGGTCCAACGTCGGTACAGTTGGCGTAGAGTGCCCCATATGTATTTTTGCTTCAATGTCGAATTGAATAAGTTATAATTTACCAAGGAACTACATATTTACAAATGAATTTACAACTTAATGTAAGAAAAGCATCATTATTTAAGCTTATTCGAAAGGTACAAGATTTTTAAATCTGCCGTCAGCACCAATAATGCAGCTTGAAAACAACCATGAGCGTCAAAGGTTCATTGGGACTAAAGAGGATGATGTTACTACCAGTGCTAGCCATATATTTGAATGTGTTCTTTACATGTATTGTGTGCAGCAAACTACATAATGTGATGAAAACTCAGCCAATTTATAAATTAGTAAGATGCAACAGAATTTATGGAATTAATTGCATACTTGATTCATACTTTAACTCTATGTAAAATTACAGCAAAATTGACATCACATATTCTTTAAGTTAAAAAAAAAAGCATGTGTCCCACCTATCTTTAAAAAATTCATGACTGTGACGAATTTTAACTGCTGCATCAGTCATCATACACTTACGCTATGTACACATATACAATAGTTAGATTGACTTAATTCTTAAGTATTGATTATCTATGTAGATGTATAACGCAATATAATTATTATGCACTGGGTAGTTGCGTAACTAGCAGATTATTTTATTCAAAAAAATATTTATATATATATGTATACGTGAGACTGTATATTTTTACTTAATGTTGCCCATAGAAAGAAATTTCAAACATGCACGTCATAAAATCAGAAATCTTCAACGTGTGTGCAAAAGTGGAAAAATATGAAAATGCAATCTACATTTTAATGTATTTCAGAAATTCCATACATCTGAAAATCTGAAAAGTTCCACGCTTCTCATGAAAGCTGCTCTTTATTGATGAAACTTTTACGCTTTAGTTTTATTTTGTCATGAATTTACCAAAAATGTAAGAATTTGAGCTGGTTCTCTGCGATACACAGAGGTAAAAAATGTTAATGGCAATGGCATATTTTTACTTAAAAACTTTTTCTACAATTCTCCTGCCATGATAAATATTTTTCTCTTTACTCTAGTTTTAATGTTTTAAACATTAAAAATTTTTTCGCCGTTCATTGAGTTTTGTACTTAGTTGAATGTTAAGTTTTGGGATAATAATTTTCCCATGTTTTAAAAATGATTCTTTTTTCTTCTTTATTTTTTTTTTACTTTTTTCATTTGCGCCTTGTGTTTACTGCTTTCATTTAACTGAAATATACATTTGTACCTCTATCAACTATTTAACTAAAAATACATATAATTTAAAACATTTTTATTGGAAAACCGTATCATAAAAAAAAAAATTTCATTTTGACATACAGAAAATAAACGCCATTTTTTCAAAACTTCAAATACACGAGAAATTCAGAAAAATTATTATTTTTTGATTCAAGTTTATTAGATAATGCTAAGCCAGGCCGTAACAAATTGGTCGATCAGCTCCAGCAACGACAAAAATAAAAAATAAAAATAACGGTTATCAATGCACTTTCACAATTGAACTATCAATGTTAACTGTCGCAAAGAGCTGGAGAGTCCGACCATTTAACCCGTGTATGAGTACGTCATACAATAAATCGAATCCAAACGCAAAAATAAATTTTAGCATTTTTCATTTATTATAACTAATCATTGGGCATTTTACAATCAAATATAAAATATAGAGAATTTTGGGCATAATGCTGATAATATTTAACAGCACCCCACTTACCTATACGACATAAGTTTATATATGAATCTAAAATAACTACAGTTAAATATATAATTTTCATATCGTTATATTATATTATGCATGTATGTAAATAATATGTACAGACAAGATGGACAACGTAGGTTCAAATTTATATAATGTGCATATTACAAGTAATGTCGAAGATGTACATACGTACGGATCTTCAACTTAGTAACGATCGTGAACTAATCATTTATTACGTTCTGTTCTATAACTAAAGCAGAGTTCGTAAGGTAGTTGATTAAACAAATCTTGAGATTGATCTCTCCAGCTTATATTGTGTTAATTGAAATCGGTTTTATCGATAACAGATTAATGCTATGTTTCCACACATTAGGATGACTCGTTTATGAGAAGTGTATGACTTCTAAACTGATTATTCTTGGAGCAAATGAGGAGAAAGGGGGTCGAGAATACGCGTGATGAAATATTCGAATTGTCAACGTTTTGAAAACATAACAAAATATCAAAAACACCCACTCCCTGTTTGAATACTATGCTTTAAACTTGTCAATCGAAAGCTGGGTGAACTCTGTCATAAAACATTTCATCAGAAAGACGCAACACTAATGTGACGAATCATTACTACAAAATGCAACACCGGTTTCAGCACTAACTTACAGTCAGAATAAATACAACAGACTAAAAATACTCCCCAATCGTATTTGTTTATATATGTACAACCAAATTGAGACCTAACTGGGTGATAGTACGGTATGTTTTTTTCGTAATATCCAATGCCTTACTGTTTTCTCGTAGTAATTGCTAGAAAGCATACAAATAATGCAGAGGGAGTAAAAAGAAAAATTAAAGAATAAAAGATAGAGAAAAAATGTACAAAACATTCTGAAAGAAGGCTCGTCACATCTGTCACGCACAGCCTTTTTTTTTTTAGTGTCTCAAACTCAGAGGACACTTTCTAAGTTTTTATGCTTCATCAGCAGTCCAGGAGTAATAAACCTTGTGTATAATAATTACTGGACCAGCATATACACAATTTGACAATATCAATGTAGTCAACAACAAAACAAATATTTCAGTTTCAAAGTTCTTTCACTTGACTAAAAAATTTGCAACGTTACTAGCCTTAGCGTGAGTTATGTTCTTGGTGCCGGATGGTTGAAGAACGTTTTCTGAGCCTGGGATGGCGGTGGAAAAAATTGAGCAGTCAGCGGTGGCGGAGGTGGTGGTGGTGGAGGCGCAGTTGGAAATCTCTGGGCTGGAACAGCCGACGAAGATGGTACGAACTGCGGTGGGTAAGGATTAGAACCCGGTGGTGCTTGAGGTATTAAAAATTGTTGCGTTTGCTGTTTGTTAGGCAAAGGTTGTGCCGCTGCGCTTGGATATATCGGCTGAGACACCGCTTGAGGCACTGCAAAGTTCGAGTATTGCACTGGCACTGGTTTAGCTTGAAACTGAGGGAAATGGATCGGGGCTGAGCCAGGAGGTGGTATATAAGGTTGAGGAGGTAATTGCGGAGATGGATACACAGTTGCTGCAATAGGAATCGGAGCATGAGCAGAAGGGGATAATTTTCGGGCCTTCAAAATTGCCTCTGCAGTCAAACCTGCAAATAGAACCAAAATTTCACATTTTCAATTACGTTTTATAGAATATAGCAGATGCTGATGTCAGAGATTAAGCAAAATGATTCAAATGTGGTTACATTAGAAAATTGATGAAGGATTTCTACCTTGTTTGCGGGCTCTTTCTTCCTCATCATCACTGAGAAACAGTCCAAACTCGCGTTTTAGTCTCTCGGTAAGATTCTCTCGCTGGCGTTCAACCAAAGTTGGGGCAGCGGACCAACCCATTACTCCTTCTTCTCCACCTATTGATCGTTCAAATTCGTATAATCTTGTAATTTATAGGTTCAGGATAGACAAAGGTCTTAAGACCTAAAGGCTATCGATGAAAAATATTGTGAATTTTGATTTATGAAGACTTCTGGATAAAATGACACCAAAGTAGTGAAAGTAGTTGTAAAATTGTGCAATTCATTTACCTAGGTTGCCTATTCATACGTAGAGTTTGTGCCAGAATTATCATATTTTGAGCATTGTTTATTATTGATTCTATGCTAGAATAGAGACGAGTGCTGGATGCTACGTTAAAAAAAAACAAGTATCAAAATACTGAACGGTTAGTGCTTTGCTACGTTATAACAAGGCATTGACTGGTAGGTAGTTTCGTTTCATTTCTGAAGCGCATCAGTTATTCTGAATCATTGTTGAAATAGTAGAAGAACATTAAGATTTAAGAAAACCTTGTCACATATAGGTCTAAATTACTGACCTGCGAGAGATTGCCGATATACCGAAAGATGTTTACGCTGAATCCAGCACTCTATCCCTATGCTCACTGGTAATGGCAGCGACTGTATATGCAAATCTTTTACTAAGTGCTCCAAGGATCACTCGCCTTTCTTTTCATCGCTATCTACGTTGATGAACAGTGGTAGAGTTGTTAAGCTTGGTAGATCCAATGCAACTTTTGAATTTCCTTCTTCATCAGAACTTAGCGAAGAAGTTCCGCTACTAGCACTGTCTGATCTACCCCTTGCACCCCCCCGTTCTGACAACATGTCAGTTGATGGCTCTGGTTCTGGCTCAGGTGGCGTGCCAGTAGACTGTTGCTTACGTTTTCGATACTCTGATATTGACAACTACAAAAAAATTGAATGCCTCCATTGATTATCTGAGTTTAGGGATTTTCACTAGTTGCAAAACAGTGCAAGATAATACTTCAATGCAAGCCTACGTTTTCTAAGTTGGTGAATTCTTTTCAAATTTCACTTCACACAAATGCATCTGATCATTTTAAGCTGGAGAATAGTTTGAACAATCATAGCTCATAACATACGCATCGCATGTAATGGAATAGCACATTTGCTAATGATGCGCAAGTCTATTCAGAAGTATTTACAGCAATCATCCAATTTCAAGGACGAATATAATTGCTAAGATGAATGTCCCAATTGCTGCCGTAATTTAATAGACTCTTTCAACTATTTAAGGTGACACTTACTGAATAACAATTTGCTATCCTTTCAGCTACTGAAATGTATGATTAAGATTTGTACATTTAACGTCAGTGATTTCAATTCATATAAAATTAAATGGTCCGTAATCATAATTCGAGGTTTTAGTTATTGAAACATTCAACTTAATGCAGAGATTTTTCATCAGGGTAACGCTAAAATGGTACATCGAACTCCTTGATTAACGTGATTTCCAGCTTACATCTTGTTGCTTTTATACGAGAGAAAGTAGGTTTGAAAAAGAATGTGAATCGAAAAAAAATACGTATTTCAAATTAATCACAAGCTAAACATACAGCTATTTTTACAACTACCTACTTACATTAAGCATATTTTTTGTCTTGGCGATTCTAGGTAAATCGTCAATGGATTACACCTAGAATCGGGAGTGAAAGAAAAATATCAGTTTATGAAAACAATTTATGAATACATGCAAAATGGAGAATAACTGGATATAAAAAAAAACAATGTCTGGTTCTATTGCAAATATAAAGAAAAATAGTTCAATAAATACAACATACGTGAAATAGATTGGAGTTAATTTATAACTTGTTACGACGTTTGCTTGTATTCAAATTATGCACAACCTTTACTATGCTTTTGGTAACTTGGAATATATTTTGAGTTACTAATAAAATCAACGGTACTTTTGGATAATTAAAATAGAGATTTGGATATAATCAGTTCTATATCCAGCCATTCTATAATAAATTTGCGACCGTTATATAATAAATGCAATGTAATAACAGTGACATCTATATAGCATTGTGTTTATGAATTTGAGTGTAAAAGGATCATTCAGTCATGCCATACACTTGAATTATCACACACGACATACACCCTAAAGGTTTCAGACAATTCAGCCATTGCGAGTAGTAATAATTACGAGAGAACGAAAAAGAATAGAGAAAACTAAAAAAGGAAGAAGCATTCTGTCCTAGACAGGCTCTCTACCACATTCCTACCGTTCTAACCTTGCGCTTGACTGGAGCAGGAATCTCCGGCTTCGAGGCAGGTGGTGCTGGCATATCCGTAGGCGTAATAGTTCTAGGATCTTTTAAACGTTTAGGTTCGTTTGAAACATTTTCCTCCACCCTCTCAGAAACGTTTTCGACACGTACAGGATCTTTATCAGTTTTTATGACATCATCGTCATTTTTAACAGGATTGGTACATGAAATTCGGTCCATCTGATCATCATTAGAAATAACATTCATTCCTTCGTTGGGTATCTCCATTTTCACTGGTTCTGGATCAACATCAATTTTTGCCTCTAATAATTCTCTGAGGGCCGAAGAGAGCATTGATTTTTGTCCATCTTCTGTCGAAGCATTACCTACTTCAATCTCAATAGTGGATTCAATGATCGATGCTTCAAAATCAAGCTGCAACTTGGTGGGTTGTGTTTGTTCAGGTTTTTTACGTATTCTTTCGCTAAGTGGTGGAATGGGAAATTGAATTTGCGGAGCATCTGCAATTGATTCCACGTCAATGTTCGACGATGTTGACTCGAGTATAGATTCCTCTGACAAAGTTACCGACTCACCTAAGTTGTCTACCTTCGGAGGTTCGAAATTGTCGCGATTTGTCGTTTGCTTATTTTCGAAGTCAATGAAGTCTCTCTTCTCGGGTTTTCTCTCAAACTCTCTAAATGCCCGCATCTTAGAGTTTATATGGAATTCTTTAAACGAAATACTCTCCTCCTTAAGATCATCCATGTCTCTATCTTCGGATTCGGAATCCTCTTTCGAACTTTCCATTAGCCCCTCAATGCCGTCCATGCTTTTGTCTTTCTCCGAACTTGTGTCAACTTTCTCTTTGTAATCGTTTCCATCGTCTCCAGTAATTTTCATCATTTGCGCCTCGACATCAAACTCATCAATAGACATGTTGTCGTCTGATTTCACTTCATCGGATCTATTGTTCTCAAACTTCCTGTCATCGTCGGATTTTTCATTCTCACTGGCAATATTTACTATTTCTGCAATACTGCCACTAAATTCAAGCCGCATTTCAGCTGCCCGTTGTTTCAGTACTGCGTCCGATTCCATTGCAGCTATCGGTGAACTTAGGTCTTCCATTTCTGTGTCTGGTTCATTCTGATCGACAATTTCCACTGTGCCTTTTTCAATTAGCACCACTTGCGTTTCCTTCTTTAACGTAATTGGTTCTTTTTTGATGTGTTGAGACTCTCCTTGATGTTCTGTTGGCTCATCTTTTACCTGATTTGGTTCAGTTTTATTGACAGACATTAGTTGAGCATCAGAAATTTCACTTTTGATAACAGCTGGTTCAGACTTACAAGGGGACTGTGAATTCTTCAGAGGTTTTTCGTCTTTTACAAACTCGTTACTTAGCGCTTTTTCTGGAAGGACCGATCCGCTTTTAACCATTGGCATTGGTTCGTCATCTTTCTCATCTTTTATGCAAAGTGCTGACTCAGGGTTGTCAAATTTAGAATTTGTGAACTCGATTTTTTCTTTCAGCTCGTGCACATCTGCTGATTCAGACTCTGAATCAACTTCATCCTTCACATTGTCTTGTCCATATTCTAAATTCGGTGTAGATCTCTCATTAATGGGGGATTGAGGCATATCCACGAATTCATCCTGAAAAAAAAGACGAGGTTCCCGTAAGATATGGATAAGATGTTAAAAAACGGGAAACTAGGATTTTTCTTTTGGACATGCGTAGATTATTCTTATAACTTTCCTTTGAATTTTCAACATGAGTTATAGATCAACAAAATTGCCGACATTTGAGAATAAAAATAGGCTAACGAAGGGCAATTACAGATCGAATTCATCACATGAAATTCGAACTTGTTTTCATCAATTTACCTCGTTATGACACGTTGGCTGAGAAAGTGTGGGTTGTTCAGATGTCAGCAGAGTTGGTGTAGTAGGCGGCGTATAATTGTCAGATGACAAACTTTCCCTGGCGATCCTTCTTTTTTTGGGTGGAGCTGCAACTATTTCGTTGGGTGGACTCTCTGGCCTGCTGTTAGGAGAATCGCATTCTTCAGAAATAGCTTGTCTTAGCCACCTTTTTTTTGCAGAGCCAGTAGATCCTGAGCACGACGAATTTCCAGTTATAGTTTGTCTTCGCTGAGGAGGAGAGTCGCAAATTCCGGAAACAGAATTCGCGGCCTGGACCAAAGTGGCCAAACTTTTAGCTGCATAACTTTGAGTAAGAAATTCAGGCGATGGATCGGTTGGTGACAAGAAGTCGGTCGGTTTGTTCAATTGATTGACAGGATTATTCAATGGTGCTGGAGGCACAGCAGGTATTGGGGATATTTGAGGAATATGGGTTTGAGGTGGATCTGGAGATTCTTTCAGCCACTCATTCATAAGGACCTTCTTAGTTTTTGGAAACTTGAAACCTGGCGCTAATGGCCCGACAGCTGCTGCGACCAGTAAACAAGCGGAAGATAGAGGAGTAGATGGAGTTGAGCTTTGGGAGCTGCTACTGGCGCCGCTATCGCACGTAGGACTCTTGATTGGAGTTGGCTGCTGCAGAGGTGGAGAACTCGGCCCTGGTATATTAGAATTTGCTAAAGCAAGTAGCAAGCCAGCAGCTGTTGGAATTCCATGATGGCCAGTAGCTCCAACGCTACCGCTATCGGTCACATCTTTCGTTGGAGTATGAAGATGTGAAGTGTAAGAAGGCATTCCCCGTATCGGTGGGTAACTCTGATTCGGAAGGGGTGGTGACTGCAAAGAATTACTCTCTTCTCCCGACGATATATCAGAGTCCGCCGAATTTAATCTTGTCCTGCATCTGCTTTGCTGTGAATGAGAGCTGCTGGTTGTTCGCGCGCGACCCTTTCTCCTCTTTCGTCGAACAGGCCTTTCCGTGTTTTGGGATTTTTGTTTCAAAGGAGGGGCAGGAGCAACTTGACTTTCCTCGTTGTCACTATGCGTACCACCAGATTCTTTTCTCTGTGCATTTCTTGCCTGAACTTCCTGTTTCCTTTGTTCTGCTTTTTCCAATCTTTCAAAAGCCTTCATGATCGCTTCCATCTTACGCTCTTCCCTTGTCATTTTCTTTTTGTCCTTTTTATTTGACTCCGGAGCTTGCGATGGTGTAATCGAAGGCGAAGTAAGAGGCTGCTGCACTGTAGTTGATGGTTCTTCTTTAGCTACCTGACGTGTCACTGTTGCACTTACATTTGCATTTGTGATAGTTCTTCGAGGAGGAGCTGCCGTTGGTGCTGGCACAGGTGTTGGAGTCGTCTGAGTAACACTTATAGTAGAAACTGCAGACAAGGAGTCACTATCTTCGCACACTGTGTTTCTTCTGCCTCGCCGTCTTCTTTCCCTACCGCTGATGGAAAATATAAAAATATTGGATATTGAGTAACGGTATTGTAAACATGTATAAACAAAAATTCTCGTGCTAAGAGATATTTATATTTGAAATTAAAAAAAATAACTTCGAACTGATACTTACTCGGCATTTTCTGCAAGGGCTCCGTTGCTTCCTCGTCTACCTGGTTGTCCCATAGTGGCGACTTGACACTCTCGCGTATTGTTGCAAGCACAAATAAGTGGTACAACAGGTGAATTTGGATTCGGAGAGAGCATGATATCGTGCTGCTCATGCTTGATAGTGATTTCAGCATTTTTTTCGATATTTGTCGTTGTGACAATGTACAAATGCAATGTTCCTTTCTCTATGCAATGTTTCACCTCAGCGTTCGGTTTACAACTTCGACGAACGAACCTCGCGTCGTTACCATAAGTTCTTGTATCAACACAAACTTCTGTCCCGTCGCGTGGTAGTCGGTAAAAAAACACAAAAGGTCCTGGTCTTTGTGCGTGTTGTCGACCTTGCGGATGCGAAGGCCTGTGCTGAGTACTCAACATGTATTTCCCACGAAGTTCAACGACTGGAGTGTTCGGTGGCAAATACATAGTGGCGACCAGAAACTATTTGCGAAAGAAAAAAAAAAAGAGGATTGAAAATATCATTTAAAACAGTTATTTCATGCAAAAAATCAAGCAGACAATTCCAAGAGCATTTTATCAAATTGAAAAATTTTGATTGCATACAAAAAATCACAGATACTTACTCTCAGGTTATTACTGTGCACATTAAGCCTACATTTCCCAGTCGCAGCAGCATTCATATTGCTTTGTCTCAAGTCACCATGAGCGCCATTAACTTTGATGCTGGATATCCTAGCCCGAAGTTCAGGACTATAATGATTGGTTACAGCCTCTTCATATCGCTCTATCCATTGTCTTAAAGGAGCCATGTTAGTTCCCCATGCATCTTGTGTATCCTCCTCTCTATCCTCCAGGCTCATTCTTCTCTTAGTCTTTCTTTTGCCCAGGCCTCGTTTGACAGTTTCCTTTTTACGCACTGCGCTAGTCTGTCTTGGATGAGGATCCCTTCTTTGTCTCTTTGCAACATTATTGTTATTGTTGTTAGTGCTTAATCGTCTAACTTGCGGTGGAGGATCAGATTTTCTCCTCAGAGCTGGTTGTTGTGGTGGTGGTGGTGGTTGTTGTTGTTGTTGTTGTTGTTGTTGTTGTTGTTGTTGTTGCTGTTGTTGTTGCTGCTGCTGCTGTTGTTGGTGTTGTTGTTGTTGCTGCTGTTGCTGCTGCTGAGGTTGTAGTTGCAGTAGCGGTTGCTGTTGCTGCTGGACTTGTTGCTGTTGTTGCTGTTGCTGCTGCTGGGCTTGCTGGTGTTGTTGTTGCTGCTGTTGCTGCTGAGGAGCTCGCTTCTTCTGTACTGGATTTACGCCAACGTCAGTATCGGCTGAGCTTGTAGACGACGAATCGGAAGATGTGTCTGAATTCAGAAGCTCCTCGCGCTTTCGAAGTTGCAACGCGCGTGCTCTTTGTCTATCGACACGGCGTGGCCGACACATTTCGCATAGATATTCGTCAGGTATATTAGATCTATCTATACCCATGCAATCCACGTGTTGCCAAACTCTGTGCAAAAAGTATTTTATTGTTAATTCATTATTATGAACTGATAATCGCCAGCACCAAATCAATAGCCTACCGGGATATTCTACTGGGTTCAATACTGTAAATGATTTTGAATATATGGAAAACTTTCAATAAAGTATCCTGCATTTTTTAACTATCATGCTATGATCAGCATAATAGAAAATTAGACAAACTAATACTTTATTATAACCAAACAAAATGAGGATTCAGTAAAAAAAAGAAAATAGTCAACTTACAAGCAACGATCACAGCAGATCATGTATCCATCATCATGTTCGAATTCGCTGTAAAAATAAGAAAAGTAAATTTTGTCAATGATATAGATCAGGTTTAGTGATGCAACTACATCACAAACCAACAACGGACAAATTCAAATATTCGCAATTAATGACTAATGCACACTGTAAATAGTTACCAAATGCATCTTGTCACGCTATCTTCGTCATCTCCCTCTCCTTCTGGTGCTGTCTCTGTTTCTTCACCTTCCGGTTCTGCCTCTCTTCCAGCCTCACTGCTTATCGCACTACCTGCATCGTCTTCAACATTCTTACTGCTCACTGCTAAGTAATCAATAAAGAATGATCATATCCGTAACTGAGAACAGTCCGAGATGATAAATTTAACTTTCATTCCATGCTTACCTTGTCCATAAATGAAAGGATGCTGGGACACTGCAGCAGAACTTGTTCCACCATTGATGGGCTGTTGTTTAGGATGTGGCGGAGGTGATGCTGGGGGAGGTGTCCTCGGTGGAGGCGCACCGTAGTTATGGTCTTGTAGGACAAACTGGAGACACTACAATTAGAGAAGCTGTTGTTCAAACCATGCAGGGGAGCACACAACTACCACCTTAGTAAGAAGTAATAGGGTAATCTAAAGAGAGACACTAATTCCACCGTAAAGTCATATCATAGCATCTTTACAACAATTTCAGAATTAAAAATACCTCGTACGGAAGTGGCATTCTTCGTACCGGAGATTGAGGATCTGGCTGTGTGCTGTCATCTTTCACTGAGTAAGCTTCAGTCTCATTTCTATCAGGATTATTATTAAAGAAATGGATGTACATTATTATCAATTTTTGTGCAAAGTCGGTTACTGTAAATTGTAAGTAAATGAAAACAGGCGAGTCTTTGTGAGTCTGATGCGGAGAATTTTTTAATCATCGCAAATTGTGTATTAAACTTTCTCAGAAACGAAAATGTACTCACTTGTTCTCACTTTCCCTGCGAGTGTCCGCGCTTGCGACTGGTAGGAGTGTTTTGATTTGACCAGTTTGAGCTCTGGTCTGCTGTGGATATTGAGCAGTAATGACAAGTTGTTTTTGTTGTATTGTTTGCTGTTGAATCTTGACAGGTTGATTTTTATGGGGTAACACATTAGGCCCACCAGGTTGTTGGGGAAGTAAGGTTTTAATGCAAGTTTTCTGCTGTGCAATCGATGACGGTGTTCCCTGCCCTTTTAAAGAGCTTAAATTAGTATTCAAAGATGTCTTGATGCCGGACATCTTTTGCACATGATTTCTCTGTGTCGGCTTTTGAGGTGGTATAGTCTTAATACATCCCGGCTGTTTCTGGGTATTCTGAGGGCCAATGATATTTTGTTGTTGCTGTTGAATTATTTTCACTGGCTGGGAGTTTACTGTACGATTTGATTGCTGTACAACATTTTGCTGGTTCAAATGTTTCACGCTGTTGATCATTTTCTGCGAAACAGGCTTTAAATTTCCAGGCTGCATATTCTGAGATTGATTTTTCTGCGGACCAACCCTTAGCACCATTTGAGGTTGAGGTTGTTGTTGTTGTTGTTGTTTTTGTTGTTGTTGTTGTTGTTGTTGTTGTTTCTGCTGAGCTTTTGAATTGGCAGTTGCCTGTACCCTCTGATTGTTTGGAACAGACGTAATAGTGGCCACTTTTTGTTGTACTCCAGTATTAGGTTGACATTTCTGTGTTTGAGAAACAACGTTCATTTGTTGCTGTTGCTTTTGCACAATATTCTGTTGCTGCTGCTGTTGTTGAGGTTGCGAGGTTTGATGCATCAGTTGTTGCTGAAGCTGAGATATTTGTGGAGTGTGAACTTTTAGTTGTTGTTGTTGTTGTTGTTGTTGTTGTTGTTGTTGTTGTTGTTGTTGTTGTTGTTGTTGGCTAGCAATTTGCTGCTTGGCGACATTACGTAAATTTTGATTATGCTGCAGCTTAGAAATATTTGGAACGCTGTTACTTTTTGTGATGTTAGGCACAGATTGCGTTTTGTTCGAATTTACCGTTGCAAGTGTTTGAGATTTTTGAAGAACCTCCATGCTCTGTGGCCTCTGCTGTTGTGTTGTTTGCAGATTTTTTTGCTGCTGTTGGGCATTAGTTTGTATCTTTTGTATACCAGCTACAGAGTTGACAGTTTTTGAAAAATTATTCAATGTAGCAGGTTGTTGCTGCCTCTGTACACCGAGTCCTTTATGAGTGGCTCTCTGAGCCCTTTTTTGTGGCATTTGTTGTACTTGTTGCAGTCCAGAATGTTGTACTTTTTGAACACCATGACCGGCCGTATTGGTTATTACTTGAGTTTGAACTTTCTGATTGTTAAATACTTGCGTCACCTTTTGCACATTGCCAATGTTCAATGGTTGATTAACTTTTTGCACATGTTGTTGTTGTTGTTGTTGTTGTTGTTGTTGTTGTTGTTGTTGTTGTTGTTGTTGTGCATTGGAAGAATTAACCTGCTGTATTCTCTGCATATTTGCGCTATTCATTACTTGGCTCATTGAAACTTGCATGGTTTGAGTTGTCGGAGTGATTACTTGAGACTTGGGTACAGTTTGTATTCTTGGTAAATTGCCTCCTCGCTGCCCGGTTTGATTGTTTACATTGGTAATTGTTTTGACCTTCTGCAAATTAACGGTTTGCGATTTACCACCGATACCTTGGGACTTCACTTGTATCCTTTGCACATTTGGCACGGATGTTGTAGTGATGGTTTTCACACCAGTTGTGCTGAGAATTTGTTGCGTAGAAACTTGTAATTTCTGATGCATGGTTGTCTGGAAATTTGTTATCGTGGCCGGCTGCAGCTGTTTAGTTTGAACCGCATTTGGCAGCGTGGCCAAGATTTTAGTTTGTACATTCGCATTTTGCGGAACCGTCGGAGACGGCAAAGATTGGATCTTAGGTACATTGGTGCCAGGTGAGTGCAATGATTTTATTGGTAAATGAACGGCGTGTGCAGCAGAATTCAACGGTAAAGAAGTCGGATGTATTTGGTAGGTGGATTGTGGTAATTTCTGTGAAATAACCCTAGTAGTCAAGACTTGTGTAGTGTTGGTCTGCGTACCCCCGATTCTCTGGGCATCTCTGACAGTCCTGTTTACCGGGTAAGTAACAGTTACAGGTTTTACAGTAGGCGATAAAGTAGAGCCAGCTGTTACAGTCGTGATGTTGACAGTTTTTAAATTTTGTTGCAAGTTCTGGGTTTTGTTGTTGCAGTTACCAGTTGCAATCAAAGGTTTACCAATTACCCCACTGATAGTCGGTATCGATCCAGCCAATTCTTGAGGTAGTACGGAAGTGTTGTTGTTGCTAACTTCTTCAGATGTTTTTTCAACACTACCTAATTGAAGAACAAAACTCATGGTAGCGTCCGTTACATTTGGTACAAACGTGTTAACCGCCTCCGATCCGGTTTTTTTACTATCTATTGGATCATTTAGCTCTGCAGGGGTGACAGGGGGAGGTAGCCCAGGGCCAGGGGACACCTGTTCCCCACCCCCACCTGTTCCACCCCCGGTTAACTTGATCACTGATGGGGTCGACGTCTTGGAGGCTTTGATGTTTCGCCAAATTGAAATTTGACGAAATTTGTTTCAACAATAACTTCTGACACTACAGTTTTAATATCCGTTTTTTCTCTCCTTCGTTGAGCTATTTGAGGATTTCGTTTATGAAACTGCAACAATAAAAGATAAATTTCTTTTACTTTCAAGGTAGATCTGTTTTAAACTAGATAGAGGGAGGAGGACGGTTAAGAAAACGACCATTTTTCTTGGAACACCCCAACGGACGCTCATTGTACGAAAATAAATTTAAAAACAAAAACCCACGGGTGATTGTTAATTTCTATAAAAATTTATCCCGGTTACATGACTGTGTTGAAAAATTCACGTGCTACAAGTTCAGCGAGTCAACAAAAAACCTAAATTAATCATATTCTGGTTACAATTCCTTATTACAGCGATTACGACTTGGAGCAGTACTTTTATTTCCATAAAAAACTTGAATCATCTCTACGTCGCAGTAACGTTTAATTCTAGCGTAAAATAATATCATACATAACTAACAAGATAACTCTTAATAATCAATCTATAGCCTGTCAGTTTTTAACTACTACAAGGTAGATATATAATGCGATCGTGATCGTGACACAAAGAATCCATACAGATTGAACTGCATTACCCCGCGGCACGCTTATCAGTTTGTTGCGATAAGGTAAAAGTTGTAGTTCCAAGCGAAATTCAACCGTCCGGTGATAAGTACTCGCAGCTGTTACTACCTCGCATATAAGGCATTAGAAAAATAACGAAGAATGTAGTCACATGAACATCACATATGCAGGGACTTAGAATAACTATTGCAGAGAAATCTCTCTTCGAAGAAACGTGATTGACGGGTGAAGTTGACGCCGCGACGATGGCATTTCAGTCGATGTATATATCTAGTACAAGACCTGTAGTAAAAACTCGGTAAAAGGTGAATGATCTGAAATCGTTGCATTGAATATACATATTTTAAACGATTGAATTTTCAACATGTATTTTATAATCCAACATCCCCTTGTATAAGATTAAAAATATAGTGGTACGAAATGGTTTTAAATTTAAGAATTACGACTTGCACCAAATCACAGTCGAGATCATATTAGAAGTTTGAGGGAACAACAGAAACGTAAATTTGAAAATATCAACCACAAATATGGGCTGTGTACAGGCTCGTTCAGAGTTGCAGCATTGCCGCCTCTTGACTTCGTAACACGAATAAGCTGAAATAATAATGATAGTCGCGAACCAAGGCCTTGTTTCTCTGCATAATGACTTCATTGTGTTGTCAACCGTGTCTGTCTTTACTCGTGACTAAAAATATGTAGGTACTACCATATGTATTGAAAACGGCATATTCCCACTCGGTCGAGTGAATAAAGATAAGCTTCATCGGTACCAATATGCATTAGCTCAGATTCAGAATATTTCGCAATTCGTCGATACGTTTTATGTATAACGAAAACAAGCTCATACGCAGTTTGTGAAAAAGAAATTAGTCACCGTTCATCGCGTAAAGAGCAAAGAATTGCGCAGCGCGATTACTACAAGCAAACGTTGTTTAACCAACGACGTTGAATGTTTCCCCTGCTCGTCGATTCGTCCATCCACCATTCCATCAATCCATCCTTACGTTCGTCCGTCCGCCGCATCTTCTCAACTCCAGAGATTGTAACGACATCCGTGTGCCGAGGTTCCATCGTTACCTTAATTAGGCCAATCTTCAAGGAAGCGTTAATTATAACTTGTGATGATTAAGTAATTTCCATTAACCATGTTCAAATTCCTGCAGGTATAATCCATAGCGCATTGGTTCGATTCACTGACGCAGAATTTGCAGCATCGCAAATAATCACATATGCATATACACATATGTGTACATTATTTATTATTATTTTTTTTTTTTTTGCGAATCGTACGTATACATATGGTAAAAATCCGGCTGCAATATAAGCAGTTATTAGGACGTTCGAGCAAGTTACGTCAAGGCCTGTTAACATTTTAGACTAGGCAGTTGGATTGAATAAACAACGGTATGTGTACTTATACATAATGTATCGTAGATATAAGCTGCACCGTTAGAGATTGATTAATCAAAAAGCCAAGTGAACATTGAATAATTATCTGCATCGTCAATGTACAATAACTCGTTTATACTATTCACAGCTCAGGCAGTTAATTATTGATTATTCATTGTCAGACCTCACCAATCAATTCCAACGTCTACTAGACGTGACATTGCCGCTTCCCAAAGATTATGATACAATAGATATATTGGTTTAAAGTAAGGAAAATATTACACGATAAACTGCGCCGACGAACAATCGGCAAGCTTGCTATTATGAATTGATATTTAAGTAATCGATAATACCTGTACAGGAAAAAGTATGACCAAAATGAAGAATTCGATGTAAACGATCGATCCATTCCACAATGTCCCGACGAGTTTTCAGTATGAGAAAATTAATTCACCCCTTCGAGCGTATAGCTGATGATGTGCACGCCTCACGTTCAAAATGGTTGAAAAATGCAAATAGCTACCGAGTTGCGGCTATTTTTAAATATCGAACAAACAGCCCTGCATGCACTTTATGCGTTTCGACTATATTTTTTTTGGCAAACAAAAAGAGAGAAAGAAATAGAGTGCAGTACGTGTATTGAGAATCTGATTTAAAAAAATTTTAAAACTTCGAAAAGCATTTAAGAAAAGAAAAAGATTACGGGAAACGCGCTGTTGTTGCTATTATTTGTTTGGTTTTTTTTTGACATTTCGGCAAAAGAACAATTCCTCGATAGAACATATTACTACAATACAGGTAATAGCACAGGTGTTACATCAATACATCACACGAATTGCTGCGGCCTGTCGGAACACAAGAATTAAACGACGTTATGATTTGACGAAGCTGAAGTTAATAACGTTATTGTAATGATTCACGTTTCGGAGAAACCGTTATTTTGTAATTTTCTAGGAATCTCTGAAATGCAGTACATTATAATAACTATAAGGCAAAGCGGTGATTTACATTTTCAATATTTAGCCACTTACAAAGTCACCACAAAATTGCAAAATAGTAATCCCCCCCCCACCCCAATGTTTTGTTACGCCAACGTTACTAACTTCACCCTTATATGATTCGGCTACAAAACCCGCCGTCCGCAAGTTAATTTTACTCTGCTGTTTCACTGCCAGCTAATCGTAATAGGCGTTATGTTATTTCCGAGGTTATTTCACATACATGCAGAGGTGGTCATTCTGAAAAGAACGAGAACCATAATTTTCTCAGAAATAGTACTTGTTAGACTAGGACACGGCATTATATTATGAAAATATCCACGCAGCAAACGGCAACTACGACATTAAGAATTTTCTTCAACAATACGGAATATACTCATGCAATATCTGTGCAGATTTGAGTCCTACATTCGGGATAAATTCCGACATTTTACTGGCACTAATTTTTCTGCCATTCTCCGTGTGTAACTACATCCAGTAAAGACTATGACACTATCATTTCCTGCTTTCATTTAGTTATAGTCAATGAAATTTATAGGACTATATGTAAGAAATATATCAGCAGAGTTTAAAGAGAACCAACCGTGCAAGTATCGCGATTGAATTAGAAAGTACATGTTATGCTGCACGTCTAAAGTTTACTAACCCTTATAAATGCTGCGAGAAAGTAACGGTAATTTGATTTTTATGCCTCCTTCAAAATGATTCTCATTCTTCTTTTTCTTCTTCTTGGAAAAATATTTATTCAAGATATAGTATTACGATTTAATTCTGAAGTATACAAGTAATTTTCTTACGTTATAGTTGTTTCTTTTTTCTTTCCTTTTCCTTTTATTTTTTCCTAATTGATATAAGAAGACGACTACTTTCGACGATAAATGACCCTTAATATCTAAAGCCTCTGATTTGAACGGTATAATCAACGATCTGAAACAAGTCTGATGGGTAAAGATTATAACCAAATAATACATCAAAGTATCTTGTATAATGTAAAATAATTATTTTTACCCGGATCTCATACTATATAATGGTGTGGTGCAATCGATGATATAACTAAGCATTAATATTTACGCCCCAAATAGACGAGCGAATAACATCGGTGTATTCGAATTGACCTGAGCGTAAGCATTGTGCATGAAATGGAGCAGTGTCCAGGTGGAGTCGATTCGGTGAAACAAGGTACGCGCAAAACTAGCGTGCAGCAGAGTGGATAAACCTATAATACGTATTATACAGCTGCAGAACAGAGTTAGTACACGAAGAGTGAGTAGCGAGTGAATGAGCGCGTGTAAGTCGTCGTCGCCTTGCGTTTAGTTGGCATAGCAATGGGATTTGCAGCGACCTACTTGGCGGCCCTCGACCCTGCATTGATTCGATACAATTTACGAACAAAAATAATTCTCATCAGCATCGTGTATATATTATATGTATATATGTGCTATGCGCAATGGGCATTAGACCGTAGACATTTATAAGATTATAACGGTTATTAAATCACGCCAAAACCCCTCGGGGGTCAACTGAAAGAAGCGTTTGAAAGAAAACTAAAGGAAGAAAGAAGAAGAAAAAATGAACAAGTCATCGTATTCTCTGTTATAACCTTCTGCATCACGACCCGTGATGAGTTTACAATGCCAGAAACGGCACACCGAGTAGGATACAATAATATTCATTAACTGTTCGGCTAGCTTGTTTTCGGTCCGAAACAAAATGCGAGTTTAAAAATCTGTACGAATTTTGTGAGAGTGACCTGCAATGCAGCCAACGTAAGAGAATCGGGAGTCACTGTCACATAATCCGTATAGATTTAAACTCGCATTTTATCTCGGACCGAAAACAAGTTAGCCGTAAGGTTAAGGCATCAACGAATAATGTTATACCTAATTGAACTCTATCGAACCTAACGCCTGCTGTGAACAGCCAACCAATGGTCAAACTAAGTTCAAGTACGTAAGTTCATACGCAGGTATTGGCACTTCGATAATTACCCAAGATTTTCACAACGATTTTGACATGATCGTGTGAAAAAAAAAAAGAAAGGAGTCGAAGGTAAGCCCTTTTTCTCATAAAAGTATGACACAGTATAATAACAAAAGTAAATCGAGACCAGAGAGGATTAGGAAAGAAGGGTATGTAAGTATAACGAAATACAATAGGCTGGACAATGGGACCTACGACGAATGTTGGTCCCTCCCTTCTCATACTCTTGTACGGAGTTCGGAGTAGAGAAGAGAAGTGGTCTCTTCACCAATAACCGGTATTGCTACTCTCCTCCTCCTCCCCCTTCCCCACCACTTCTTCTTATTCTACTTCTTCTGTTTCTCTTTTCTGTCTATAATGTGAGGCTCTGCTACGCTGGGTAGGAGGATGGAAAATGGAGAATGTTTGTAACGGGAGAGACGGAGAGAGAAGAACAACGCGTAAAGGGGTGGAGGAGGAGGGAGGAGAGGCAAAGGCAGGCAGCTTCTATCGATCCTTGAAACCATACAGGCCGCACACGACACACAGCGACATCCGGCGATACCTGCATGCATGGATGGAGACATATATATGTGCAGGTGTATAATGTAAATATATATATATATATATATACATATATATACAGGTACGTATCTCCGCGTATTTCTTAACTTAAACAAGTTAAAGAGAAGAGAAGCAGCAGATGGAGGAGGAGGAGGAGGAGGAGGAGGAGGAGGAGGAGGAGGAGGAGAAGGAGGAGGAGGAGGAGGAGGAGGAGGAGGAGGAGGAGGAGGAGGAGGAGGAGGAGGAGGAGGAGACCCGCGGTGAATTGTGTTATACACGTGCGAAGCGAGCCGAGTTGGAGATCTGGACTATATAATACCTACGGCACGTATGTATAAGAAGTAAACCTGCATGGTGAAACGAGAGGGGATCGTGTGTGGTAAAATGTCTGTTGAGAGGGTTGCTTCTTTTCGTTCAGAGTAAGAGAGCGCACTTCACGTTCATTTGCATGCAGGTTGTTCTTTTTCTTTTTCTTTACCTACCTTCTTACAAGCCTGAAACATTGCCTACAGCAAGGGTTTAATAATATTATAAAAATTAACATCACGCATGCATTCGCACCGATTAGACGAAACTGAACGATGACTGTTATGTAGTGGGCGATATCTCCTTTTCTCTGACAGTCATATTAGAGTTTGATGGATATAAGGTGACCAATAACAACTCAGCTTCGTTTAACGGCGATTTCGTGTTCTTGATATACCGATAGTTAACACTGACGAGCGTGTTCTTATCTTTCTTATTCCTTCGCCCAATACTCTTGAAAAGAGATTATAAACACAACATCAATTTATCGAAGTCAGTGTTTCAGTCCATCATCATAGACGAGGTCAATGCAGGATATCCAGAAATCGTGCATTATAGATGGTATTTTGATAGTATAAAAGGTATAACATCGACAGTGAGTTTCATCACGATTATAAACTGTGATAAACTGCGTCAGTGATTCGTCACAAAACTTGCGTCGATGCAACGAAGAAAAAGTCATCGTTGTGTACATTCATCGTTGATAATAAAATCGCGCCCTACTTATGATCAAACCACTAAAACCGCCGGCGCACCCAAGTTTTTTTTTTATTTTTTTTATTGTCTCTTTTTCCCCGTCATTCATTGTGAAACTTGACGCACGGTATAAATAAGCAGCGTGGTCCTCGTTATCGCTCTTTCTCTCTCTTTCTGCCTCTCATCTGTAGTATAAAACGTATATGTGACCATAAACAAAAAAGTGGATCACGCAAACGGAAACCATACACAATACTACATGGTATCAGCGATAGTACACGCAAGATGTCTCGGTTACGTGCGTGTAAATAAAACGTATGATATATACGCGACGGATATGAAAACGTGTTAAATGATGCGGGTACCTTAAATTGCAAGATCGAACCATCAGTGGTCTGAAAACGGAGTTCAATGTAAATGTTTATATGTGTGTGTGTGTGTATATATATCATAATTAACAATGAAATGAATCAACGAAACTTTGACTCACATGGCATCCTTCTGTAAGTTATATAATACTTATGTAGTAAAAAAAGAATCTAGTCTCCCGAAATATCAATTGGAACATGTAGCTCTACTGAATCTGTATTTATACTGTTCCCATTTGTCAAAGTGAACTAGTGCCCTTAATAAGATGGGAGGTGGGACCTATTCGTTCGTAACTTGTCGATGGTTGACCGTTTGTTGTTCGCTTCTTGTGTTTAGTCTATTGTTAGATTATTTCTCTTCCACCTTGTGATCCCCGTCCTCCCGAAACTCCCGGATTATCGTTCGCCCCGCTTATACATCCTTACGTTATACAAACATGAAAAAAAGAGAAAGAAAGAAAAAAAGAAAACAACAGCCGCGCGTTTATGTAACGGGGACATGTAAATAAATAAGTACAATGTGCAAAAAGCTACAACGTTATTATACATCTGCACAAATATCATACACAATTGTGTACTTAATGCGTGTGTAGGTAGGTATAATGTACGTTATGTACCTCATTTAATACATAGGTGTATAAAGGCCACTGACGTAACTGTAGTATACACATAATATACCTATCGCACAATGACTTATACATAGAGAGTCAATAGCTTTCTTTATAAGTATTGAATAGCATACGTATATGGAAGCGCTTTGCATTCTCCGTGACACAGCGCAAGCAATCAACTATCGTTTTCTCAATTTCCTCCCTCTTCCTCCTCCCCTTTCTTCCACAAATTTTTACACTATAACGTATATGTATATAAAACTTATTCTAAACTGTATAATCCATTGGGGAAATCTGATCAAAGAATAATGAAAATTTGCAACAAACACGAGTCTTGCTGCGATATAATATATATATATATATACATATATATATATATGTATATATATATATTTCTATAACGGGAGGTATTAATCGGGTCTCATGGATACACACGCGAGGGTAAAAGTGAAGGTGTACATATATACAACAGTAATAATAACGAAAAATAAATAATGACAACAACAAGACGACAAGAAACTTGGAAGAAGAAACGTGATCTTCGATTTAAAACTCGTGCTGAAACTTTCACTGCGACCGGCCAGCCTTATACAGACATACACACACACATATAACGCAATCGCGTGTAAAATCCATGATATACATGTTGCATAACGTAATTCGTTAATCGTTCCGAATGCATTACATGTATTACATGCTTACTGGTATCATAAAAGTGATAAAAAAGGAATGAAAATAAAAAACGAATAAAAAATTAATTCCGTCGCAGATAAAGACGTAATATGTAAACAAAGTTAACCTCGTTTATATACGCGCATATATAATATCACGTGTGATATTTTCGAAATAGGACATGAACACTGTACGCACACATATGTACATAAATACAAATCTCTTACGCGTAGCTATTCACAATACGGTAGTTGGCAAAAGTTCCTAAGTGTGGACCTCGGAATGAAAAACGTCGACCGTTTTGTTGTAACAAAATTTTTCATTTGAATTTTAGAGAAAAGGATAATTAAAGAATAAATGTATATTTTTTTAAATAACTATACACGTTTATTGCTCATATCATTTAGCTGTAAGAAATAAGAGAAAAGCAGTAAGTAGAATAAAAGCTGGTTTAAAGGTAGTTTTGTTTGTGTTTTTTTTCCCCTTATCACCCGTGAAGCGGAGTGAAAAAGAGATATGGAGAAAAATTGAGCATTTGAACGCGCATCTAATGTAATATACAATAAAAAGAAAAAGTTTGATAAAATACCGCAAAGTAAATGAAATGACAAAGTAAATATGAATTAACGTTCCTTTTGACGCTTATTATAACGTGCATAATATTACACGTAATATGATAAAAATTATTCGATATTTGCTCGATGAAACACAAGCATTGACGTAATGTAAATGTATGTATGTATATATGTATGTACGAGTATTAAATGCTTGTTTATTTTTAATCTCGTCTTTTCTGCACCTGCAGCACAGTTGCGTCAATTAAGATTTTTCTGCTTCTTCTTCTTTGTCGTCAAAAAATATACGATAAAGAATTTATTTTGTAATGAAGAATATCGGAAATTCGCTAAAACATTTATAATTATCACAACGTTTTAAATCATTGCTAAATTTCCATGTTTGGCTCTCTGCGCTGAAGCTCAATCCCGATGCCCAAGTTGGAATGGTTTGTAGCTAATTGCGGTTATTCACGTTCGCCTTTTACGCGACATTTTCGGAGCTTTAATTAATTTGCCAGATTATGTCATGTACTCCATCGCATGGGTATTTACGTGTATATGTATATGTATATGTACCTGCGTGACTTCACCTGCAGTCTGTAAACTGCAGATCACACCATGAGAATAACTGCAGGAATTTGGCTCAACGTTTAAGATTGTTATTCATTAATTATCATGACTTTTCCAAGTTTGTCATGAAACGAATTTGTGAAATCTGCGCGTGGCAGTCTTTCACTGTAAAATCGTCTGCCACTGAACATAAAAATTTTCATAGTACCAGATATTCTAGTATTCTTAAATTTGTAATTCCGGATCCGTTCTAGTGGTTTTTTTTTCCTTGGTAAAGTGCTACACCTGAGGGTTTAGAACTCCAAGAAAGATTTTACAAATATGGTTCAAGATACGATTATATCTATAGCGGACCTTTTACTCTTCAAAGCGTAATAGAAAATTACATATTTACCCAAGTATAGTATACTATAGTACAACGATGAGTGTGTGGTTCCATAAAGAAATTCAAATACCACGCCCTTTGCTAACACGCAATGAAATCTCGCAGTGATTTTTTTTTTTGATCCAAGTGTTTATGCATGTATAATTGTTTTAATTACATACGCAGAAAACGTGATTTAATTACAGTTTTTCGATATTATCACGACTTCAGTGCACCTGAAAAACTTCTCTGCTCTATACAATATATTCTTCTAAACATCCGTCAAACGTCAAAATCGTCTATTCTATTAAATCAAATCCAAATATTACGAAGCGGAAACATCTTGCAGAGACTACAAGTATCGAAAAAATAGATCTAACCGAAGAATATGTGGTGTAAGACTTGTATAAATAAGAAAATCTGTGCTTATCTTCCTCCTTTTTCAAGTCAAACTACATTACAGCCAGTACCGTATTGCCGCCATTCTCCCTAACGCTGGTGAAAGGTAAGATTTTCAATTTAAAATAAAAGCACGTATCAATTTTTAATTAGATAACGTCATCGCTGATTACGCCGCATGCAATTCGATGCAGACTAACTATTACATACATCTTTAACTTTGACTTAATACAGAGGGTATATAAGGTAAGCGTGCCAGTTATAGACACGTTTAGACCCAATTATTGACCCTTTCATTTATCAAAATTATAAATTGACGGCACAAATTTATTTTTTGGTAATTTTAGAAATAAGGATCAAACAGAACAACCAAAAAAATATCAACGATCGGGACAGGGTTAATAACTGGTAACGTAGTACAAGTTCTGTGCAAGTATTTTGCAGATTGAAGATCAATTCGTAGACAATTTATGCAGGATTTTTCTATAATTTTTCTAAATCATTATTTTCAGGACTTGACGAAATATGTGACCAAAAATCTATATGTACGTATAGGTATGGTGTGACTGTATAAATTTTGTAGTAAAGAATGCATATTGTAAAAATAGAAGATATGGTCGAATTACATGTTTTTGTAAATAAATAATTGTACAACGAACATGTATACTACATATATTGTTGTAGTGTCGTCGCGGGGATTGCGAGTTAATTAAAGAAGTTTGCATAGCGCCAACTTCCAACGACACGAGAGCATGAATAATCACAACCCAGAGCAGGAAAGCAGCCGGATATTCGGTCGACGAATCGTTATTTAAACCTCGGACTCCGGATTCCTAGTAACGACACATATGGGTTTAAATATGTCAAGATGAATTTAAATACGGTAAAAAAACACATAGATATAAGGCTTTCTCTCTTGGACAAAGGAGAACCTAAAGCCGACAAACGCAGACAAGCGTGAATTCTTTATTATGTTTATTATGTGTGTAATAAAGTATAAGATAACGGCTTGGTGAGTAAAATACAGAGAATTAAACGAGAATTAAGAATTTCCTTTACTCTTGTTTGGTGCATTTTATGCATGCTTTATCCTTTCATTGCGGATTTCAATAGTTACAGTTTTTTTTTTTTTTTACTATTAAGAAACCCCAAAAAACTGAAATTTTCCGTATATAAGCGAACGAACCAATCGTTTTTTCGGTAAGAAACAGTTAATTGTCCACTTGTATCGAATGAGAAATAGAAAATCGCATATTTCAAAATTATTTGATTTTTGTCATCATGTCATAATATTTACGATAATCAACTATAAAGTTATCACCGATATAATAACGATAAATTTTCACACCTTTTTGTCCTATCAGAAAATTGGCTTCTATGTAAATGCAACCCACGATATTCAGCTTATATACATGTATATTACAGGTGCAAGATAAGAAATGCTTTCAGGTATAATATGATGGAACTAGGCAGTCCGTTGCGGCTCCGCCGGTTTTAACATTTTCAAATGTTTCTCGTGACAAAACTATTAGACATAGTCATGTGCTCTCGAAATTTTTTTGTACAGCTTCATCGAAACCTTGAAAACTCTTTAAACATAACTTTTGCTCCATCTGTAAGAGTTTAGTCAAGCGTGTGTGAAGCCGTTCCGACTTTACTTACAAAGATCGTTATATCTCCAAAACTATAGATCTCGTTGTAACGATACATATCCTAAAACCTGGCCAGACATTGTAGCTATCCACAGAAAAAAAATAATCAAAATCGGTTCAATATTTCTGGAATTATAAGCGAACATACGAATAGTTAGACAGAGAGACGTTGAATTTCATACACGTACAGAGGGAAGAAAAGAAAAAAAGAATACAAGAAAAGAGGTATAGAAGTGACGATAAATAATAAAAATTGATGATTCCCTCTGCCCTCCGCATCTCTGCAAACTATATCAATGTCTCTCTATGGATCGAAGTTTCTATTGCCGAGGCAGTGTCGCCCTCCGGCGACGAGTTTCGAAAGAATCATCCCCCCCATATTTCTGCGCCCTCGACTCGCGGCGAACGACCCTTATTGTTAGTCAAAGGCCACGGACGTGTCGGACGCCCCCGCAAGCTGAGCTTCGCTGCGCGTCGGCAGGAAGTTCGTACCTACCTATAGGAGTATGGGACGAGAATCGTTGGGGGTGGGGCTGAGGACGCAATTCGGTTGACAAAACAGGGTCGCCCGACATCTCCATGGGCGTAGGTCGGGGCAACGACGCGACGACGGCGACGGCGATACCGTCGTATCTCGTCGTGCGTTTGTGACGTCATTCGGCGGTTTAACAAGAATGAATTTAGCCGCGGAACGGAGCGCGCTGATCGTCGTTTACATGCGTCGATATACGTATGTACGCGACACGATGTACAGGTTATGTGTATACAGATTGTTGGATTTCGTCGCACACCCTTATTCGCAGGGGTTTTTTGGGTGGTGCCCCAAATTCAGACATATTATATACTGCGATAATTACAGTATTGTAGCGCAAATCCGATGTTTTTACACGCGCGTATTAATTGCTTTATTTTTTTAAATATAATTATGTCATTTTTTGCACCGCGACTAAGACCGAATACACAAACTTATATCTATAACTATATCGAATACCCTCGAATCGTTTAAAAAAAATTTACGACGATTTAAATAGAAACGTCACGAATTTAATTCATGGAAAGCCTCGTTCATTTTATTTATTTATCTATGTCCTAATAACGTGTAAGCCGATAAATTTCAAACAAAAAAATTCTCATACAATTTTACTAACTTTTTGTCACAGTAAAGAACAGTATTTAGAACTGCCGAATATTCGTTGAAAAGTTTGTTTATTTATAATAACAAAAATTAGAAAACCCAATTTCTCGGAACTGTTTCTTTTTCCACATATTCTGACGAACGAAGATTAACATTGCTTAGAAGTTGAATAATTATTTTTCTCCAACCAAATTACAGGGTGTCGGACTTGAAGAGTTTAATAACCAAACTCCGTCAGATTTATCTTGCGCTGAGTTTTCTCAAAATTTTAGAATATAACTTTTTAAAACCGAAAGAAATGAAAATGTATTCGAATTCGAAAAAAGAGAACCATATCATAAAAATAAAAATACAGGCAAAACAATCTCGCGCCATTGTATAACATAAAATGGCGATATAATAATCGAAATGCCGACTGGGGTACGGATGTGAATAATAACGACTATTCGCCCCCATCCGTTCGTCAAAACATTGATGCGTGTACGTATACACGGATCATGTTTACACATGAATAATGCGTGAGATGAAACACGCGTATCCCTATGTTCTGTTATACACCAAGAGCTGCCTACTGCTCCTCTCATTTCGAGCCCTAAAATCCATGAAGCAACGTTCCGACCGCCACAGCATCATTATACATATATACCACATCTCGCTCACTCGCTCTCCCGATGAGATCCAACTCTAGACGTGAACTAGAATCAGAGGATACTAGGTATAGAGGCCAGCATAGAAGCTTGGCTTATATAGGTATACATATTATAAATACGCACCTCGCTTTTAGAGCTTGGGGAGAGTATAAGCGATTCGTTAAAATGATGATGAGATTGAGAGATATTGTAGACTGCATGCATACATTTCCATCATGGGAATATTTTTCTTTTTAAATTTCATTTACAGGGGGTATATACATAATAATATATACATATCTCATATCATTTTCAGTATTCTCGAAGTATACGTACTCAAGCAAAGTTTTTTCGACTCTTCAACTTTACAATTTAAACTTTTGCATCTACCTTAGATACGAATTATATGCACTTGTCTTTTTCAAATAATAGCGAGTTAGTTTATATGTGGAATATTCCATTTTATCTATTTTTAGGTTTACCAAGTACGAATGTTGTTAGACAAAGGGTAGTGCCGAGTGAGTCGTGAACGCTGTGAGTTGCGGATTCGTCTCGAAGTTGATCGAATTTAATTTTGAATATTGATTCGTCGTGTCGTGACGGTTGGAACATTTTCTTGCTTAATTTTAATTTTTTTTTTTTTTCCGATGAATTTCTAAGTTACACGTACAATGACCATGAAATATATCCCTCTCGCTGTATATTACAGCCGGATTGCGATCAGCACATACATACATACATTAAATATTATACGGCATTACGGCACGTGTATATTCGCGATGGTATGTACAATACATTGACATTCCTCGTATATACCTGTACACATATTATGCAGATAGAACGCTTTGTTCTCTGATCCACCTCGATGTTGTTTTCAGTCTTCTTATTCTTATTCTTCTTCTTCGAGTTTGGTGTTGTTTCTTTCTAGCGTATTCACCAATCGGAAAACATTTACATCGTAGAGTATACGATGAAAATATTTTCAAAAATTATTTAGATTATGTAATATGTAAATAGGTAAGAACTGCCAGAATTGCAATTAAAATTTTGAAAATTATTTTTATATTATAGCCAGAAATGTACGCAAGGTTCTTCATAATATATCTCACAAGAAAACAATCATTTATTTAATGATGGCGATAAGTCGCATTGTCAGCTACTTAACGACGATCCACCACGAGCGCCAAATTCCGAGGCATGAAAAACGATTTTTCAAAACATTCACGCAGCCTTGGTAGGTGTGTGTATGTGTGTGTGTGTGTGTGTGTGTGTGTGTGTGTGTGTGTGTGTGTGTGTGTGTGTGTGTGTGTGTGTGTGTGTGTACATATATATATATACATATATAGGTGTGTGTATATATATATATATATATATATATATATATATATATATATATATATATATATATATATTGCCGAAAAATATACATCATTTCTTCTATGTATAAACGTTATATTATTATCTTTTATCGGAATTCATACAGAAGCTGCAGAGGAACGAAAGAAGATTGAATCCAAAACATTATAATATACGAGGCGTATGGTAACGTTACACATGTTATCACATCTATTATAAGCTTAAGTTCCGAGGATACGCATATGGTAAATCGTTTTATTTCATGCGAAACGATACGAACACGCCTCGATGCGAATTAACGTTTCATCGCTTGTAATATTCGTGCCGTATTTATGATCTACAATGTGGCGCGGATTGCCACGGAGAACAGTCATTTCCGCGTAGCGAAGAAAACAACAGAAAATAAAAATAAAAAAGTAAAGGAAAAAAAAACCTACATTCTTCAAGATTAGATAATAATCTAACTCAGACTAGTAATTTATTTCATAGCCGCCGCAGTCGCCACAGTCGCCGCAGTGTCGGTAAAGTTTAAATATAAAGCTCGAGATTCCTCCTCAACTAACGAAAATCGAATTTTTCCCTCCCATCAAGAGAGGAATGTGTATATTTCGATTTAGTATACCTGTGCTGGAAGCCATGCAAAACGTTATCCACATTAAAAGTACAGTGCCCATGCTCCGAGTTTCTGTATAAATTTGTACATGTCTGTACTACGCTGCAGTAAATATGGCGTATGAAAATAAAATAATATAGCATGAGCTTTATGGATTTTAATATCTGTACGTTTCTCCTTCTGACAAAGAGATAATATATAATGTATAGCATATATCCAATCGACAACATCACGATTATTATACCGTTCTACATCGTGTATCTTATTGTTAACATGTGCCGAAAACAATCCTGGCTTTCTCTCGTTTGGTATAGCAACGAAACAACAAACAACGTTTTAACAGTTGGACGTAAAACCCGGACATCCGCGATCCGTTCCCTATATGTATACAGCAACAGAGATGATGACGGAGAGATGATAAAACATTGTGTAATGAGAAAAATGAATGAACAACCTTGTTGTAGATAGGGTAATTGGTCTTATAGCTATATCATATTGTGCAAATAACAATTGAATTCTTGGCTTTGGGTAGATTCTCGAAAGCGGGGAATCGTATCATGGCGTTCTTAAAAATCGATGAGCAGTGTTTGAAACGCCGCGGCGCAGGTTAGCAACGATCGGGCGAAGGGAGGTGGGAAGGGAAAAGAGAGGAAGAGAGGGAGGGAGGAGAGAGGAGCAGAGCGGCAGTCAAGAAACTAACAACATGGCTGCCAACCAGCGAACAGAGCGCCGCCTGGACGGAATATTGGAAGTTTGAACGTCTTTCAATTGTTTATACTTGTAGTTTCGAAGAAAATTATAATATCACTTTCATTTTTCATAACCTAACCTAAAAGTTGCAACGCTGTCTGATAACAAAAATGGAAGTAAAATTACATCCGTCTCACAATTTATGTATCGCGACGCTTATTTCTGTTTTTTTTTTATTTATAATTATATCGTTTGCGTTTTTAATTTTCCTTACAGGTGAAATAAATCTATTTCTTACTTTTCAGTTTTGTGGTACAGTAAATTAAGCCTCTAACATCACGACGATAAATCACCATGTTATCCATCATTCCACTTCGTATTAATCATCATCGGTATGTTTGATTTTTGCAAAAGGTATACAATATTTATAATTGTAATCAACGAGTCAAAGATTTTAATGGGTCTAACGTCATTGATATGTTATTCGTTTTACAAAACCCATTCGGCTACTTACTGACCTGTTAACCAATAAATAAAATACGAGAACAGGTAATGATGTACGAAAGTAATTCACAGATAAGTTTCTATTTGTAGTTTTATATCGATTAACAACGATCTTAGCTTCCCTCAAGACCTCTTGTAAGTTTTAATCTCAATAACGTCGACCCGAACTTTTCAGCGATGGCTTCAAAGATAATGATATTTTCCAAGCATTGAATGAGTTAATATATGCACAAGATAGAAATTATTGGTGGATTAGATCAAAAAAGGATTAGGGTCAGCTACCCAACAAACTTTGTTGTTAGGCACATATAAAAAGAGTCGGATTACTGCCGACCATAAACATATGGTTTGGCTTTAGAGCATGTCTTCATCTTTCGTGATGTAAATACTAGGGAAATTGTATCTTACAACCAAAATTTATAACTTCAGCGATAAGAGGTTAATTATATTGAAAATAAAATAGTTCAGAGAAAATCTTGCTTGCGTTTGACAATTTTGTAACCCCTTTTCTTTATCTTAATAGTTACGTGCAACGAACAAGACAAACGGTGGTTATGTGAAGAAATTGATTTACATAGATTAGAAAATGAAATTGTACTGACGCAATTTTGCCACTCTTGGATGAAAGTTTACATGAAAAATGAGTTAGTTGCATGTTTATCTTCTCACTGATAGAAATACCGAACTCTTCGTGTGTTAATACCAGAGTTACAGAACCTCCTGGCTTCAACGGCAGAAACACCTGATCGTACTAGTGATTTGACGAGTGAAGAAACCGAATTATGTCTTCAATATTTCGAGCTGAAGATTTTAGATAATTGTAAGTATTGCGAACTAAGTTCAAAAAAGGCTGATGGCTGCGCAAGTTGGATTTATGAAGCAAGTGTGTGTATGTACGATGTGGTTGACCTGGCCTTCCTTGCTACTTCAACAGGCACTGCTGCCATCATACGAGAGTGAAAAAGAAAATTTATAATGTTTGATGGGAAAAAAAGCTAACCAAAAAATCGAATGAACTAGAGGGTTGACGATCGGTAAGAGTAGAAAGGAGTAATTTTTTTCACGTGAAGATAAAGAACTCAACGTACGAGCGACGTTTACTTGGTTAGGTGTGGGTTTAATGCATCGAAAATACAAATCGAGTTTTTGAAGAAATAGTCGGGGAAGATTGAACAACCTTTGAAAACTATGAGAATAGTCATTTTTACTCAGTAATCGTGGTAAAATTGATATTAAAACGTTCGTTTGTACGTCAGAAATGAAAAATGCCGTGTGCAATTGCTGTCGCCCTATTGGAGTGTTTCGTTGTTAGTTTGCGGGCATATTTGCCTGCGAAATCATCGCATACCGAAATATAACATCGATTCGTAGGATAATAATGGTAAGTTATTAGTTTCTTACCTTAATATGACAGGAATACAGAAGCTCACTTCAAACTTGGATGTAAACACAGGCATTTTTTAACGGAATTGACACTAGGGCAGCTTAAATTGATGAGCATTGAACACTCGTTACATCGCGCTGAACGTTATCTAACTATTTCAGATTTAATTACGTTATTAAATACCGCAATAAATATAAGAATTCACGAACTCTTCGGAAAACATCCATCGAAAACTAAAGATGGCAGCCATTCTTCTGTACAAAACAAAGGTTCACATCCACGGACTCCGGAGCAACGAAGCCTCGAACCCAGACGGTTTCCGGCGCTGCTGTCTCGGCGCATACATTCGAAAGTGATTTTTGCAACAATCATTTTCACCACAATTACACAGCGGGAGATCTTTTCGCCTAGATTTGGGATAAACAAATGTACTGCGAATTTTATTTCAAGCTATTCCCAGTCGTATCTTGGATTATTTTCGGTTATTCGTCGCGAATCTTAGTAGGGAATTTAGTACAAGTAAAATCCGACAGTCAGCGCTTAAGCCGAAACGTAATTATTCATGAGTTCTTTTTTTCATGAGTTCGCAGCGCCATCTGTGATCGGTTATCTCAGAGTATACACCTCTTGTTGCCAACTTCAGCTGGAATAATTCGCACCTCTCACTCAAACTTTTTGCTTATACGACATGAATCGTGAATTGATGCGGTTTTCGGACATGCACACGTTTGTAAAACTGACGCAAGAATTTTTTCTATCCCTTTCTATATAACGCTAAAGGCTCGCTGCGTTTTGAATCACAAGCTGTTTCTGCGTGCGCCGCAGCAGCGATTGTTCCAAGCAACAACAATGACAAATGACGACGTTGGCAGGACTGTCGATCATGCAGCAACTTCGGATCGGAGAATTCGCAGATAGATACTGAGAAGCTAAGCTCGGCCCTCGGCGATGTAATAGTTGGATTATTGATCAACACGCGGCATATATGTTTTAATAATAGAGGAATCGGAGAAGACACATAGGCATGTAATGATAGTTATTGTGTGCTAACTGGCATGCGGTATATTGTCGTATTTACACAAGTATTATTTGGATCCATTCGGATTACCCGAAGGGATAATTAGTGCTTAGCGAAGCTTGACACTACTTTTTAAAAAACAATACTGATCGTTTGGCTTCTGTGTGCTACTGCTCACTGCTGTATGCTTCAGCCAGATTTTGAAACAAAAAAACAGCCGACTGCAAACCTTGAATCAAAAAAGGATTGCTGAAAATAAACACTTCTACTCCGCACGAATCACGTTCGAGCATTCGAACCTCTTCACGTTCTGCTAAACAAAAACATCGTTTTACACAGATTATTATATCAAGTCCGTCAGAATTTAGATTCAGCACTTGCAAGTTGGAGGTAAAAATCACTCTGTTGACGATAAAAATGAATCTCTTCATCTCTTGTACACAACAATGTATCCTCAACTTTATTCACATTTCACATCATACATTTTGATAATTTCCCTGGTATTTTATTTGGCAGCCTTCAAGATTTAACAGTTCAAGGGGAGAGACCCATTAGTTCATTTTCAAATTTACGCAGTCAATCTAAACAGTTTGCAAATAACCCGCATCCAACATACCTGTACAGGTTTGAACTGCAGTTACTACCTTGATTGAATTTTTTTGACGTGGTTCAAAATTTTAATACATGATTCAACGTCAAACAGTCTAGGTTTGGTCTCAATATCAGAAATGTTTTCTTTCTCTCAGAAAGCACTGCGATGGTGGACACCGACCCTCAAATAAAGAGGCTTTTGTTGCCTACGGAGGAAACTTTGTTTGAGCAATTATTGAGAATTGGTCTTTACCTGGGAGCTGTATTTCAAATTATCTGTCTCCTGGCAATTGTAGTGTACCAGGCAGGACCATCAGACGGGGTGACTGCTCTAAAGGTAACAAGAATTTGTGCTCATTAACGGATAATCAGAAATTATAATCGGTATATTTCACAGGACGATCCAAGTGATGTTGAATGCTCCGAAAACAGCCCTCAAGTAACACCCAGACGGCCTCATAGACTCCGAAAACAAGAGAAAAAGAAGAGACGCTGATGAAACAAGAGATGAATGCGAGAACTGTACATGGAGATATTTTATACATTTTGTGATATTTTATCTGTACATTTATTATTTATCGACTTGAAAATGACTAGTTAGTTGATTATACATTACTCTGGTATCGTAAAATAGAAAATTATTTCTAAGTAGCAACTTTATCTGGCAGCTCTGTATTCTGAGTATAAGATTAAAATTAAAATACTTTCATTTATATGAATGATTGTATCCCACATGAATAAGAAAAAAATTGAAAAAGAATATTGAAAACATTACAGCACAGATTTCAATGATTTTCATTAGAATATTTTGCCAATCATTTTGATCTAAGAATAGGTTCTTTAGAGTTGGAATAGGAAGGGAAGATGTATGAACTAGAAACAGGTCGTAATTTAATATATAAATAAGAATTAATACTTTTGATTACTTGCGATGAAAATTATAATTGTACGGTTTATATTTTTTATATTCGTTTTATTGTTTTTAATATATGACAACACGTTTCATTGAATCAGTTATTCTTGCGAAAATGTCAGCCAACTACATGCCAGAACCTCTTCAGCCAATATTTGAAGTAATGATATAGTACTGATAAATTTATTAATGATGTAGCAACGAATACAAAATACTTATACTGATATACAGCTGGCTAAGAGGATCTAATTTGCATACCACTCTAGTGCCTGTACTTTGTGTTTATGTGTAGATGAGTGTATTTATTTTGTGTTACAACATGTAAGAAAAATAAAAATGAAGTTTCTTGCAAAAACGAAACCTAATGCGTCTGCAGATTGATCGGCTACTCGGTTACTTTATTTACTTCAAAGATATCAGTATGGAACTCCAGAAATTGTATTTTTTCTATTTATTTTGTTTTATTATAAGTTGGAATCCTCTGATTGTAGATGCAACCAAAACTTTTGATCTTGCAATTGTAAAGAACCGATTACATCTCAATTAATTTACAGAGTAGGATTTTTCTGCTGAGACTTACAGGCAAATATTCATGAAATTTGAATAATTCTAAATTGTTTACAACATCCACTAAAAGTGCATTTTGCATTTTATATTTTGAATAATCATTGAATATATCATTTTTATTTTATACCCTCTTTTTGGTAGTGCTATAGTTTGCCACTAGGTTTACAATATTATTATTAGATTCTAAGTTCCAAATATTTACTTACGTATGTATCTGTTTTAGGAATATTTAAATGTGAATTCATCTTTTAAAATAATAATTTTATGTCATATTTCGGTTCGTGCTTTTGCCAACACTGATTCTTATTAAAATTCCGTTGATGATTTACTTTTTATTTCCAGCCTTCCATGAATTCTGAAAGTGTAGTTTGAAACTAAGGTTACAAGTTTTCAAAGCGTTTTTTCTCTGTTCATTTTATCAAGCTGTAAAGACATAGAATCAGGTGTGCTTGACACTAGACACGAATGGTTACACATTACGACAGTAAGTTATAAGATAGAATAATACAATGAGGATATATTGATCCAGTTTTAATAATAAATGCAAGGACCTAAACGTTGGCTCCAGAGAGCTCACAAATAAAATAGAACCAATCAAACATCCATTTATGTAGCCCGCTGACATAAAAGTCAAACCGGTTCACAGGTAAGTGTAAAATGTGCCAGATTTACTAAAAAGTTTTATTACTTGTAAACAGTTTCAATGATTAATTAACTCAGAAGCGAAATTCTGCTTTTACTCAGTTCATTTTTTCAATTTTTTCAAATTTTCGTTTCTTGGATGTCTTGGGTTCAATTTATACTTCATTTGTTAGCTCTTTAGTCGACCACATTGGCGTGTTATAACTCATTGATATTAACTTATGCAATCAACGATAATACTTTAGCGCATGGAATGCTTTTTGTGAAATGAAACGTTTTTTTCATATGCATTTATTTAAACATTTATGAATCATTTGGAAACATTGAATATTACTCGTAATATCAGCAAAGAAATAAATTTTAATAAACATGTATATTTAACTCTAGAGCTCTGCCCATGCGCTACATAATATTACGTAAATTTTTAATTCAACTTTTTTTTCCAGAGAAAAACTAAACAGAGGAATAAACATATAAGTTGTTAGCAAACATACAAAATATATCGTGTAAGTAGGTACGTTTTTTTTTTTTTTTTTTTTTTTTTAAATTCATTTATTACTTTTTTCTTCACCTTTAGCTATGAGAATTGATAGCAGAATATACGTTATGTAATATTTTATTTAAGAATACATAAATACGGGGGCCCACGTATGGTTTTAGCTATATCGATAGATAAAAATTGAATTTTTTTTTTGTTTTTTTTTCTTAGTGTTTTTTCTTCTTTTTTACTTTTATTATTTATTGAGCTGCTAATATACTTTAATCTATTTGATATTACATATACAAGCAAAAATACATTATAAAAGAAACTTATAATTTATAAACAAGAGCGGCGTTACTCATATCTCTGTTAAAAACCACATACCACATTATTGATAATATTTAGAGTCGCACCTTCATTACTCAATTCATAGATAATGCAACAAAAGAATACGTAATGAAAAAATTCAATATTGTAATGCACATCCTTTTGTGAGTACCTAAGATATGTGCAGAAATGAAAAATATTTCAATTAAGATTTTTTTCTGCTGAATAAATAAGCATTTAAAATATATAAAGGTATATCTAATAAATGAAAGTTTTTAGGGATAATGTTTTTTTTTTACTTTCATACTTTGAATTTTCCTCACTGTATCTAGGAAAATAAGCGGCAAGAGCCATAAATGAAAATGAAATAATAAAATTTTCTTTGAAACAAAGAATAATAAATTGATTAATTTTACTGCAGATAAATTAATTGGTCAGTACAACCTTTGCAATGTTATAAGTTGTAAAATTGCTGTGCTCAAAGTAATATGGAAAATTGCTGCTAAGAATCCCCAACTGATTATATGTTTGTGTATAATCGAAAAAAAAAAAAATAAATAAATAAATAAATGAACCCGCTGAAGGCGTTCTTTACTCACTTATATTCTTTTCAATGAACGTGCTTTACAACAAATAGAAATGTTTAATATCGCACATATTACAATAAGATGCGAAATTTTTGAATACGCAACACAGAAGCTAACTTATGAATATAACAGAGGTATTGTTCACAGTATAATGTCAAGTCATAAACAATTTTTGTGGGCCCCTATTCTACACTTCCAACGAAAATCAGTTACAGGTCGCTACGAGAGGACCTGTCTTGCATAGACCATATTAGTTTATTTTCATGTTCAAGCTGTCTTGTTCTCACATTTCTGTTCTATGTTATATATATTAAGTTAAGTTTGATTTTTCACATTGTCTTTGTATGAATTGTGTATTATTATGCGATGCTGTAAATACTAAAATCAGTGCAGCAGCAACTGATTATTTTTCATGTAATTCATTTCAACGATATATCATATAATATATTTAATATTATTATCAAGAGGTTGACTTCTCGAAAAGAGAATTAATCATTTAGCTTTACAAAAGCGTAAAGTGGCATTTAATCTCGAATTCCATGATTTATATTCAATGTTATATGTCAGGGCGTGGTCCATTTGAAATCACAAACATTTCGTTTACTTTACAGATCAAAGACTGAGAACGAATGTAGCGTTTGCAATACAATTATCATGTATTACTTATATGTTCAGTAAATAATGTGTATATGCCTACTTTTCGTTTCAGACTTGAAAGTTCACAGTGCTCTGTATTGTCGGCATAGATTTCATTTATTAATTCATCGTATTTATATCTTTTGTTTTAGTGACATTTTTTTGTAAGTAGCAGCCTCTTTGAAGGTAACCCATTTAAAATATTGAATTAACGTTCATCAACACTGCCTTCGTGTTCTCATAGCTGACGTTAGGTTGAAAGTTCTTTCCTTTTCTGTACTTATTCATACTTTATTTTAGTTTCATTATGTCTTGAACAACACCAACAATATTGAAGAATATTAAACACACGAAAACGTGGAATTCAATATCAATGAGATGCGAATGATTTAATTATTTGAATTTTTTGAATCAGTGGCAGCTATTTTCGCGACACTAGTGAAAAGTGGATTTTTTCAGGAACAGAAAATAATGTTCAAAATCTGTTCAACGAGCTACTTAAAACTTGATCAATCCGGCAATTTCTTGCCCAAAATGTATTTAACATACTGAATATGATTTGGAGTAATCATATTATTCAACCTCGATATGATCGTAAATTTTAACTCATTATTTCCCTTACGTGTCACAAGATTTTTTTTCTCTTTGTCTTAATGCCTTTTTATGCAATAACAAATCTATAAAAATATAGCCTTTCCATCTGATCACGTCTCGTTATATTATCTCAGTAAATGGATTTTGTTAAATGCAGCAAATACCATTTTCATAAGGTATTCACTCATACGTTCCCCCTTAATTGTTCGTATTTGTCAGTTACTCAATTTAATCGTGTTTCACCGTTCTGTTGCCCCCCCCCTCCCCCCCCCCGCAAAATTTACTACATTACATGATTGTTGTAATTAGTAAAAACGAACAATAACAATAAGAAAAAGAACAAAAAAAAAACAAAAGGGTTTTCTAATCAACAAATTGGTTGTGATCTTCTGTAGAAAGTCTCATTGACTATACTACACATAAATAGAATATTTTTTTCAACACAATCATTTAGCAGCCTCGGTGCATTAATGGCACACTTGGGCGTTGCTTATTATATACATCTTCATTCATACTATCACTGTAATCACTGTATCTTACATCTAACCAACATTTATTTACAATTTACGTTGTCAAATCTGTAACACAACATTATGATCGTATTAGACATAGGCGCATGCGTACCGAATTGATTCTTCAGGGATCCTGAATAATATTCTCATAGCCGTCGTCATTGAAAACTAGCATATAACATTACTTTCAACTATCTCTCATCAATTATATACCAATTAATTAATTGAGAGTTACTCACTTCATAGAGGATACATCATGCGATCTAATATTGTGTGGCATAATTTCACAACTATACATGTCTACTTGATAAGCTACACGTTGAAAAAAGAACGAAAAAAAGGTTGTCATACCATGTCAGCTGGGCGTAATAACATCACTCCAGCAGATTTAATTTTCAGACATTTCTCAACCAATTTCAAAGCTGTCTTATATTAAACTCTCAATCAAACCAAAACAGCCCCATCCATAAAGTCTCAAGTACAACAGCTAATAAATATATTTCTTCCTGTGTGTGTGTGTGTGTGTGTTTGTGTGTGTGTGTGCGTGTGTGAATCTGTAATATTATATCCGCGCCTTTTATGTACACCCCCCCCCCCCCTCCCCCTCGCCGGCCGTCCCCTCGTCACAAACTCAATAATTAATATATAAACGATATACTTAGTAATTTTCATTCTCTCGAAATATTCAAGCACGCTGCCAAGCTTTCTCTATGCTCATACCTTAGGTATAATTTACATCGTTATGGGAATCCTAAACCTAAATTATGTATAAATATATATTTTACTTATATGAAAAGCATCAGTCTCCATACGCTAAGGGTTGTCCTGGACCTCGATTCCCTGCAGCCTAAGAAATTCATTCTGACCTCTAAGAATGAGCCAATACTTTACCTCTCCATCCTTACCAGGGAAATGAGTGCCAAGACGTTCCGAAGCGAGCATTTCATATAATACCGGAAAATATATATTTTCTTTGTAAAAAAAATAATCATGCTTCTTAACAACTAAATACATAGTATAGCAGTTTGACGACTCTTCTTCTTAGATACACATTAGCGCAATTGTACACTAATCAGTCAAGTTTTTTTTTTTATTATTATTTGTTTTATCCATTATCCGTAGTATCAATGCAAGCGGTAGAGCCTGTCAGCACAACCACCACATTTCTTCTATTGTGTAGAGTGTGGTGAATTTGGCAGTGAGGACATCGTATAGTATTAGTCAAAAATTGGTTAATTTTGCACCTTTTCAATTATTCTTTAGGCGCCATTCGGTGACTTTACCTATGTTATTTTATAGTTTGGCCCCACCAGAACTGTATATGCTTTGAGCAGCTACTTCATCAATAAAGTTTGCTATAAATATGAAACAAATTTTCCAGTATGAGTTGATATTTGAAGTAACTTAAAAACACTTTTCTGAGAAATTGTTATAGAGCGCCTACGGAAAAGATTGAAGTTGAAAGATACGACGAAATTTGTCAATTCAATTTCGTTAATAATAAAGTTGGTGTTTTATATTTAAAGTGAGTGATCCACAATGTATGATACAAATGTCAGTAATAAAATACGTGCCACTGATTTCATTGATAATTTAGCAAACGTAGCTGCTGTAGCTGCTCAACTGACATATAGCTAGATTGATTGGTTGCAGTCTTAAGTCATATCCGAGAGGTTCGTATTATTTGATACGGGGCATTGTTTTTCTGTATAATTTAATTTTCAACTGGAATCGCTGTAACTAGCGGAGCATCACCCTGCCCTTTTTCAACAGGCTTACCATTTTCTGGCGCATCGTCAAACTGGCCAGGTACTGAAGTGGTTTCCTTTGTGCCATTCACAGGTAAAACTGAACCGCTGTAACAACAAATTTTTTATGTTTATACCTGAATATGAAATATATTGCACCTCTATAGCCAAAAATTGAAATCATAGAATACAACTTGTCTAATGGAATATTCAGTTTTACATTTAACACAAAGATTATAATGAAATGACAAATGATTTTTTTTTAAACAAGGAGTAAATGCGTAATTACAAAAAACCACTTACACGTATTCACCTGTCACGCCCTCAACGGTAATGCCACGACCTCTGCTATCTTTCTTTTCGTTTTCCTTATTCTTCCTGTTGTTATTTCTCTTTTTGTTTGTTGCCTAAAATTTTTTTCATGCTTAGTGTAGAAAATCACTCTTGTGAAATGTTACAAGAGTATTGAAATTAATTGCATAATAATATTTCACCTTCATTTGGGTTTTTTTTCCACGACCACCAATTTGGTTTCTGTTATTTCCGCGAGTAGGAAAAGTTGGTCGACCCATTGGGTTAAATCCACGAGGAAGACCATACTTCAGACCACCGATAGATGTTACCTATAACAATTAAATCGATGTTTTCAACAATTCCTGAACTTTTTACAACAGTTTTTTATTCTAACTGACAAGAAGGGTAGGATTAATATTAATATTATATAACAATAACAATAGAATGAATGAGTGAAAATTGCTTTATTCGATCAATTGAACGCATCTTATCCATTTTTGATTTTGTAATGATGTTCTATGCAAACAATTTTGAATGTTCGCCAAATCGAATTCTAGCCAAAAGTTCAATAAGAATGCAGAAAAAATCCCAGTCCGTTTATCACAAGCTATATTCCAGGTACATCGCATTCGCTGTGCTCAAACTTAATATTGGTATGGTATGAGTTGGCTTTTTTATATTCTTGAGTAAAAATTGACAATAAAGAGAAATAGCCTGATCTAAGCTTCAGAAATATATGTTCAAAAATCTGTAGCCTAGAGTCTTTCGAGTTTGAATGAAAAAAATAAATAAAAATGTAAATAAGAAACACAAGTTCAAGTCTTCAACAAAATTGAAGTCTCTTTATTTTCACGAATATAATAAAAGCGGGTTATAAAAACATGTAAGTACGTTAGAAAATTATAAAAATTACATAACAAGACGAGGAACTTTTTTTTATCAATGAATAAACGTAGACATATAAAAATTACTAGAAACGAATGACAATAAAAGAAAACATCAATTTCAATACAATTCCTTATCAAATGATTTTCTTGCATTACTATACCAAAGGATTCGGAATTGTGAATGGCCAGGGTAAGTTTAGTAGTTGTTAGTTTAGTTTTGCGGGAATAGCAATAATTGATAGTACAGTGGAAATAGATTTTAATTTACACTTCATGCAGAATAAAAAAATGCAACCATTCCGTGCAAGAAAAAATGAGTTAAGGGTACGGAATCCTCAAGAATTCACACCACCAAAACGAGCACTCTCCTTATAAATTTTGAAAAAATAAACGATCGGAATGTTAACATTATAATGAAATATTTGAATTATTCGAATAAATTTAATTCAGATCGAAATCAAAGTATTAAAAGTTAATAAAAAAAGAGGCAGTGGTCGTTTGTTAAATATGTCCGTCATTATTATAAAAATATGAAACTTCTTAGCACCTGACACTTAAAAATTACAAGAAATAATTTGGCTGTGATATTTGTTTTTGTTTTGGCACAACGACTGTTAATGAATATTCTATCGAATATTTTCAACATCTTTTTCAACACCAGTCATCGAGCTTGGCTCCTGAGAATCTTGTCCCATATAGACACATCGGTAGCGGACCATAGTGAGACTGCGATTGCACATGCGATATCCTACCTGAGGTGGAAGTCGGCCACGAGTATGACCTTGGATGGGCTGTGGCAGACGGCCTGGTGGCATGGAGCCATAATTAGGGCCCCATTGCCCTACAACTACGCCTGCTACTTCCAATTGACCTCCTCTAGATGGTACTGGACGTCGCATCAGTCCACGCTGTGCAATGTTCCCAGTTCCACGACCACGGACCAGACCTTCGCTGATGGTGCATCCAGCAGGCAGGATATTTTGTGGGACTGACACCCGAATGCCTGGAAAAACATCTAATTTACGCCGTAGTTTGATTGGATGCGTAAAAGAACGATTGTCCGGCAAATTACAAGTCAGAATTACTTCTTTAGAGGATTATTTCGAACTTACCGGGGGTAACTGGTAGTGGGGGGCGAGCAAAGACAACGTTGATTCCCTCCAAGACAGCTTTTCGCATTCTCTCAACTTTCACAACTCTTGCAATGTCCCCGCCACATAGCTCCAAAAGGTTTTTGGCAATTGTAGCACGTGCGAGGGTGTGGTGAAACAATTTACCATCAAAGAAGAGCCAAGGGCAACACATCAGCCAGGGGATTGGAGCCCCGCAGGCATCATTTGCTAGTAATGCAGTTTCTACACCAGCCATGAACAGAGTCGCTAGTTGAACTCCACGAGATGTGACCAGAGGTAGCTTTAAAAAATTTTAATTATATTTTGAACCATTTGTAAACCTGTTAAGTTTTTTTTCGATTGTTGAAATCAGTTTGTTCAAAATATTCACAAGTCGTTTGACTTAAATATTAAATTAAATTATGTTTACCTGTAAATCTTGGAGGTACTGAGCATTCATAAGTTCCGGGGAGAAAGCTTGTGCGATGAATGCATCAAGTTCTTGACGTCGCAGTATTTTGACCTTGTCGTTGAAACACATTACGTACCTAAGATTTAAACAGCCAAATTGAAAGACACCTGCTATTGCAGATTTGAAAATAGAGATAAATAAATACTATTTTCATGAACATAACTAGACAAGTTTGTTTCAAATATCATTCAGAAACAGTTGACAAGGAATTCAACTACTCCTACACCCATATTTGAAAATACTTGATATTTTAACGCTGTTTATTCACTCAAAAATTAAGTTTTTCATTTCCTCTACTTCCTCTAATGACTATGGTAAGTTAATATTCACACCATAGCTATGCTAAGGAAGCTCGACATGGCAGGTCTGGTAATGGTTGAACCATTTTAAAAGGTGGGAGAATGAAGTCATGTCATTAGAATGAATTTTCACACGTTAAAAGACGTGAACATTGGTCGAAACAAGAATCTTCTTTTGTTTTGAGTCACAGTGAAAAAATTTCAATAACTTATAATTTAATTTATATTTACCTCAAAACACAAGCCATGACCAACAAATGTTGAGGAACGTAAGAAGGATTCAACATGAGAGGTGTGTCTGATTTCAGGCAAGTTAAGAATCCTCGAAGTCTCCGGCGTTTGTCGTCGATCCCTGTACTGGAAAAAGTTAACCGATAATTATGAGTTGCAATCCTTTGCAAGAGAATAAATTTATTTTGTTCATGACAAGCTAGACATATTTCGTCCACTTCATTTCTTCTAATGAAATTCGCATCTTTAGCGTATCCAAGCAAGGCAATCAGTAATTTAAAATATAAGCTAAACGAAACATGGCTATGAATTGCTATACTTTGAAATTGATTCTGTTCGCCCCAAATTACAACATCAACACAAACATCAGTGGACATACCTATGATGCCCATGGGAGCTGCAACGAACGAGTATGTTGGATGGATAAAGAAGCTAAACAATAATTCTGTACTTCATGAGGCCCTGACAATTTTGAAAGTCATGTTTTTTTGTTTTTCATGTTCAGCTATGCCAATCACTATAACAGAAAATGAGGCTACGTATCAAATATCCATACTCACCCAAACCATAAACGCTGTATTGTAGGAACACCCCATCCAATTTGCTCAGCTTTTACCAATTCGGGTGTCTGGTAGCAGTTCGTTTTTGACCACACCCATTCTTTGATCACGACGTCAGGTACGTCCACTTTTTCGTTATCTGTTACGATAGTTGAGAATAAAAATTGGTAGCTGTACTGTCGGAAAACTTTTTAGATAAAGAATGATTTCATGATTTTGATTTTGGAAAGTAATACCGAAATGGGTACGTTGGGAAAATTTTACACAACTATCGATCATGACTACCAGGAAGTTGCAATTTCAGAAAAACTAGGACTAAATCTGCATCCACCGAAACATAGGAACCGTGTTGAAAAGTAGTTTATTTATACATGCTTGTTACCATAAGCTTATTCCACGAATTGGATATATCGTTGGGTGATGGTAATTTGGAAAGGTAAATGAATGCTAAATGCTGAAGTTGATAGTCTAATGACACATCGCTTGTCCAAACCTAATAAAACTCAATAATTAATAATCTAATTGCCATGCGGTAGAGGAATAAATGGTGATTACTTTTCTTGCCTGGTCTTCTATTCTTTCCTGCGGCATCTAATCAAAATTTTTATGGATATAATGAATATCGTGAATGTGACATAAATCTTCCTGTAAGAAGTTACTGAAAGTATGCTACAACTCGTTAGATTTTACACGTCACTTTTTTCAGTGACGAGGTACTGTTAGCAATTACTAGCCCTACAAATGTTCCTCAAGTTCAGATTGTTATCATAGATTAAATTTTTTGGCGAAAATTGACTTACCGCCTTTCTCTTTGTTCTTTGTGGCGAGGTATATGCGGTGGTGCACATTGAACAAAATGGCGTAAACCATTTGCCTCACAGGTCTGTAGATCAAGTGGATGGATGGGAATTCCTTGTGACTTTCATCCTCTAACAGAACTGGCAATTTTAGTTCTCCGGCGATCAAAATTTGGTATATATGCGGAGACATCAGTCCTTTCTGATGTCGTTCTGAAGCTGTACGCATAACTTCCGGAACAGTGCTGGGAATGCTTGTTGTTGATTCAGACTGTTTAGTGGAATCTATCGTAATATGCGACGGAGATGTAGCTGTTGAACTACTACTCGAGCTCGAAGAACTGATCAGTAGATTATGAGTACCATTTATGGCATGGCCGTTATCTGTCAAAAAGGAAAAATGTAGTAATCAAATTAGATCAGAACGCGTAATGAAATATTTTCTATTTATCAACTCTAGGATGTTTGGCGTATAATTGAAAATTTAATTCACATAACTGCTAGTTTAGACTTACTCTGTTCCTCGTCGGTTCGGTTATTATCAGCATCTCCATGTCCCTGAATTCCTGGTGGTTCAATTACGATTTGCGGAGCAGCTTGGGCATTCGCTGTTGCTTGTTTGTACGCTTGCAAGCTGTCACGTTCACTCTCTAAAGTCTCTGAGGCGAAACGTGATGTTTCTAAATTAGCATCGTCTTCAGAGGTTGTTGATGGAACCTCTGCTATATTTTTCTGAACTGGTATATTTTGCTTAGATTCGGACTTGCGAGCTGTACAGAATATTAAAAATGTAGGAACTACATTGTTTTGGTAATGAGATAAGTGAATGAAACATGTCATAATATGCCGGAAACTTCTGGCAATATTTTGTTACAGAAAATCTTCGTCAATTACCTTTAGCTGGTTTCACTGGCTTATAATGTAAAAATCCTTCTTTGGTTCCGTTAATGTAGTACTGTACAGACTGTCTGAGTTTAACACATCTTGGGTCAGATAGAGAGCCGAAAACATTTTGTGCTACAACATCCAATTCAACAGAATGCAAATCTTTTACAAAATTAGCCACTGTTCTGACTAGTTGTTCAGCTGTTACTTTATTTGGGTTAGTGTTCAAGTTTAGTTTTTTGTAAAAGTCTGCTAAATCTTGTTCCGTAAGTAAATAATTGCCGAGCAATGCAGTCAAGATGCAAAGTCTCTCTGATGGCAGATTGAGCGACTTTGTGAATTCAGAGATGATGTATTCTTTTGTTTCCAAGGAACCCTATAATGACAAAAACAACCTTCGTAGTACATGTGAGGTGTAATAATTCGATATAAAATCTGCAGTTTGCTTTAAAAATCAACCAGCAGCTACCAATAGTTATTTGCGATCAAAAATATCAACCAATTCTATAAAAATCATTCTTAAATTATGAACACCGAATTAGTTAAAATGAGTATTGAATACCTTGTAGGTTAATTTCAATTGTTCCGACGAAAAATACCTCGGTGGATCAAATGCGGCATATTCGGCATCATCGGCTATCAATCCGTTGAAATAATTTTCACGGCAATAGGCGATAACTTCTTGGTGATGATCATCCATGCTGCACAACTGTTCAGTTAAGAGAAAAAAGAAATGGATTCCCTCAATTAGACGACAGTTATCAATAAGCGTCCTCTGTTAGAAATACTAATCATATCAACCCTTGCAATACAATTTACAAAAATTTTTTACAACTTCTCGCATCAGCTGTCCTCCGGTCGTTCAGACGTCTTTAAAAACGTCGTGATAAGAAAAGATATCCTGATATATATTTTGTGGGTTTAACACATCTTGGAATACTAAAAATAGCTCATGATTTGACGCTTTTCGACCAAACTTATCATTTTCTGTATTTGAAAAGTGAGTTATATTTTCCACAAGATGTATTAAAAATAAGCTCTTACCACTGCAACATTCAAGTGCCGGAGTGCCATGCGAAGGCTGGTCCGTAGACAGACTGGTGGTGTCCACCAAATTTTTGGAGGAGGCGTTCCTTTGGTCGTGATGTGTTTCAAAACCTATAACAGAGATTGAATTTACATCCAATTTATATGCATGTATGTTAATGTGATTCTATTTCATAAAATAAGTTGGGTAAGACACTTACATTGTTAACTTTTATTCGAACTTTCAATTGCTGCTGAATCCAATCAAGGCGTCGAGGAGACTCCAAGGATCCATTGAAAAACACAGCCAACTCTACTCCAGACATTTCTGTAGCTTGTGTCAACACTGCTAGGAATTGTACCATCCGGTTCCATTGACCACCGCAAGCCCAGTCTAAAATGTGAGTGCAGAAGTCACTTTACTTTACCGACTGACGACTTTCAAATTTTTTTTTTTTTAAGAATTCGTTCCAGTTCAATCAAACGAGTTTGGGGAATGATTTTACCTGAGAAATAGCCGCCGTACAATCTGTCCAGACAACATTCTCCATCAAGAACTAATCTGAGTTTGGACGATGGTGACTGTTGTTGTCCCTTTCCAGAACGATTACGTTGTCTCTGAGCGACATTACGAGCGATTCTCAGTAAGTCTACAGGTACCGAGCCACCTTGAATGGCATTGCTGTCCAAAAATGCTTGTAAATCTTGTATACCCATTGCAACAGGTTTTTATTCCTCTTTACAAAGAGAGTATTTGTTTTTATTCAACTTTACTTTACACTGTTTAATGAAATGTTACTATTTTTTTTTATCTTGATATTTTATTTTTCAGAGCCAGCAATTCATTTATTTCTTTTACTTTTCTCTAGATTATATATTATTAGATTTTCAATGTTTTCCTTTAATAGGTAGAAAAGTCCAACTCCAATTTCAACAGTCGAAAGCTGAAAAGAAAAAATCAAAATGTCACTTATATCTACTTCATTTTTAGATTTGTGAATGATATTTTAGTCAAAATTATGCTTTGAGAATATTTGTTTGACGCTCAAAGCTTTGATTATTCTTGCCGGCATATTAAATCTCATGCACTTTAGAATCAGGCAGCAACTTGATCCTAAATATCTGAAGCTTCTACATAATCAAATCTCTCGTGTAACTTAATCGGACATCAACCGTCATTCAAAATGCTACAAACTATTAGCTATATTTCATTAACAGTAATATATCAGACAACGTTGCATCTCGTTATTTAAAACTACGAATACTTATTTTAGATCCAATTATTCGCTCAGTAACTTTACACCTGGCAAGTATGAGTTGACAATTGAATCGAAAATAGTTGTAAGAATTAAAAGTATCTCTAAATTATAATATTTCGTTGAAAGTGATCTAATTATTACATGGAAAAAAATGAGATCAGAACGGGAGTAAAATGAACATAATCATGCAATCAGGACAAGTTTAATTTTTACTTGTGATCAACGGCTAGCACAGAGGTTTAGAACAATTGGTGTGGTTTTATTCCACCCAGAAGAAAGCATAATAATAATAGTTGAGAGATAAATCTTCATCTAATAAATTTTAGTCACTTTGACTTCGGCCGAGTTTCATGAAAATCTAATACGCTGAAAAACGCGTAGGAACATCGAACATGAAATGGTTCGCATAAACTCCGATTGCTTTATTATTGTCAGTCTCTTGACGGCTCCTGGTAGAGCATGACGTGGTTTATTGCCGAAGTTCCGTGAAATAGGGGTTTTAATTTGATTACCAATATAGGAGTGAATGAGCCAAGATCCGTCAAGCTTGTCGGCATATGAATCGGGACGTTCCGTTTAGAAGTATAAAATAATGCGAAAAAAGATGTGCATTACGTTCGGACATTTGCAGAACAGTCGAGAATAGTAAATTTTCCATTCTGCATTGTGTCCGAAGAAGCGTGACTAGAGACGCCATTTATTTTGTTTACGTGTACAGCAATGCTGTTTTCAACGACACAACGTATAACATGTCATGAATTATTTTATCGGTTAAAAGAGGCGAGCCGAGCTCGAAACAAGTCCCATTATTCGAAGTAGTATATCAACGTAAAAACGGTCAACATTAGCTAGGAATTTCCTCGCCGGCATGGCGAAAACGGCATTTTAGGTGGCAGAATCTCTCAAAGAACAAGCTCGTCTAGATCAGCATGTGGGCTGCTATTTGGTTTTCGTTTAGCTGAGCGACTTAGGGCCTCGATTATCGCAGTTATTTGTAACATACTCACGTTAAATTAGCGAAAATCATTGTGGCTCCAAAGAAACACAAAACACACGGACTTTGACTATGGTTGACGTCGGGTTCGAAAACGGAAATGTACTCGGGCACGCTCAGCCAACTTGTCCCGTTACACTTTGTTCCAGTGGAAAAGTTCGTCGCGATTCGTCCGATTTAACGGAAATTCAAAATGTCCGACGGATGCCTGAGACGCGTCTTGTTTTCAAACACGGCGTTGAATAACGAATTCTTTTATTCCTTACAACAATAATAACAAATCAATTGTTCATCACGCCTAGCAGCAGCTGCGTTTGTGTCTGTCTCGAATTCATGTTTTCATTTCAATCAGCTCTAATAACAATAACAATAATAATAAAATGAACATATGAATATGCCCGCAAATTTCAGCACGGATCGACGTTGAATCCTTGAGAAATATTAACACATCTCAAAAGCGTAATACATAATATTCCGGTTTATAAATTCAACACGGAATATTATAGTTTTATCGTGAACGAACAATGGCAGACGCGAATGCCTTGATTTAAGATTTTGCGAATCAAATAACGTCTACAGACCTACAGAAATCAATATCATATATGCAGATCGCATGGTATACGCAAGTAGGTAATTTTTCTTACATAGAAAATTCTATAAATTTTCTTATTTATCATCAAAAAGCATATCTGTACGTTAGAACAATATAACGACATAGATATGATGAAGTGATTATACACTGTTATAAAAGTCCGGGGACGAGTTAAATTGAATAATGTTTTTATTTATTTTTTGTACAAATTACACTCACACATTCTCACAAGCATACACAGGATCTATACGACACGCAATTGATATTTGCGCGATTACTACACACGAAGTATGGTGATGGAAGAACAAAAATAAATTAAATGCATTGCGTTTCAACAACTGGTATGAAAAATTTACCAATGAATATGTTATAACGATCCTACCTTGATATTCTGTTATAATCGAGCATGACAGGCAACTATAAACAATTGCGATGCTATGTATCACGTATGCAGCTTGTCACTGTACGGAATATCAAGTCTCACATTTTCTCCGTCGACCTTGATTGCTAATAATAATCCAGCTACACATCTTTTGCGAATAAAAAATGAACAAATCAACGGGCAAAAAAAAACAAAGTTCAAATTAAATCCTGCTGCACAATTTTTGACTCTTTTGCATGTAAAAATTGTAACGTTATGTTATTTATTTGAAGCTGCTATACATTGTATAGCTTACTTCGAAGATTTGAAAGTCTTTCCTTTTAATATCTTAAAGCTAAGAAATTTCTTTACAGTTCGTCGTGCTCTTCGTCCTCCTTTTCTTCATCAGCGTCAAGTTCTGACGCCTTTTCAGTCTCAAAAGTGGAATCCTCATCACCATCTTCTTCTTCTTCCGCTGTCTCGGACAGTGGAATTCCCAGAGTCTTTCTCATTAGCTGTTCAACACTCAACGCGAAGTCCGAAGTCTCCTTTAACATGTAGCCGGATCGCAAAGTCGCAGTTCTGAACATCATAACAGCAATATCCTTTGCCGCTGGATCACTTGGATCTTCCTCAACTCTGCGTAACAGCTCGCGGATCAGTGGATGTCTTGGATTTATTTCCAAAGTTTTCTTCTGATTCAAGTAGTACGATTTTTGTGGGTCGTCCGCCTTCTGATGAGCATTTGATATCGCTAATCTCTCCATGTTTCCAGTCCATCCAAACATGCTCGCTACCAACGCACACGGCGAGTCTGTCAAACGTTCGGAAACCTGTGCCTTGCTGATCTGATCCTTGAGTGCCTCGTCGTTCAGCCATTTGGTGAGGGGTTCAAAGGTGGTTTTGTACTCCTCAAGGCGCTCCTTGGCCTTGTTTCCTTCGTCAAGGGTGAATCCCTCCTTGGCAACGTTCTGGAACTTCTTACCGTCGAACTCTGGAAGTGAGGAAATGGCGTACTCGTCAACGGCTTCAGTTAGGTACAAAACCTCGTAGCCCTTCTTTAAAAGTCGCTCAACAAACGGAGACTTCTCTACTTCGCCACGCGATGATCCAGCAATGTAGTATATGTGCTGTTGCTGCTCCTTCATGCGGGATACATAATCTCCTAGAGACGTTGTTCCTTTTTGGTTGGAGGACTGGAAGTGGAGGAGTTTGGATAGTCTGGCACGATTGCTGGCATCTTCGATGACCCCCAGTTTCATGTTTGTACTGTATTCTTTCCAGAACTTGTCGTAGTCTTCCTTGGGGATCTTCTTTATCATATCCAATACTTTCCTGATCAGTTTCTTCTTTATAACTTTGATCAATTTGTGCTGCTGCAGGGTCTCACGCGAGACGTTAAGTGGCAGATCATCACTGTCTACAATACCTCGAATGAATGATAAATAATTTGGCATCATGTCATTAAATTCGTCCGTAATAAACACACGCCTGACAAACAGTTTAATATTATCTCCCTTGGTGCCATACTTATTAAAGCTATCGCCAGGCTGTACCTTAGGAATAAACAACAGAGATTTAAACGTAACTTCACCCTCAGCAACAAAGTGGGTTTTGGCCAAAGGATTGCTGGTATCTTTTGTAAGTGCCTTGTAAAATTCGTTGTATTCGTTGTCCTCAACCTCGCTTGGTTTTCGTGTCCAGATAGGTTTGGAATCGTTCAGGATTTCCCAGTCCCAGATAGTTTTTTCAACGGTTTTAGTTTTTGGCTTATCATCCTCGGATGCTTCCTCGACCTTAGCATCATCCTCCTCAGATTCGGTCTTATCATCTTTTTCAGTCTCCTCGTCTTTCGTGATTTCATCCTCATCAAGGGGTTCTTCAACCTTCATAGTCTTACTGGCCCACAGGTAGATAGGGAAGTTAATGAATTGAGAGTATTTTTTCACTAAGTTCTTCAGTGTATCAGGTTCCAAAAAGTCTGCAGCTTCGTCCTTCAAGTGCAGGCTGTAATTGAAAAGATAGTAGTATTAGAAAAAATTGTCATTGAAAACTAGAAATTAGGGTTGTTCCAAGCTATAGTATTTGAAAAATTAAAAAATAGAGTAAAGTTAGAGAAATAGGTAGTAAGCAGAAAAAACAAATTTTGTTAATAACCAGTGATTTTAACTGTTTGCATTGCAATTTAGAAATGAAAATGCTTACCTAATTGTCGATCCTCGCTTGAGGGTATCACCTCGTGGATCTTCACCAATACTATAGCTGGTGCTGTCAGATTCCCAGATCCATTGCTTATCGTCATTGTGTTTAGATGTAACTACGACTCTGTCAGCTACTAAAAATGAGGAGTAAAATCCAACTCCAAATTGGCCGATCATATCGTTCATGTCTTGTGCGTTAGCAGTGTCCTGTAGTTTTCCCAAAAACTCTGCAGTCCCAGACTTAGCGATAGTTCCAAGATTGTTGATCAGGTCGTTCTTGGTCATACCGATGCCCGTGTCTGTGATGCTAAGTATCTTGTTCTCTTTGTCAGCCTTGATCCTTATGGTCAATTCATTGTTAGTTTCTAATACATTCTTGTCTGTCAATGAGAGCAATCTTATTTTGTCCAAAGCATCAGATGCATTGGATATCAATTCTCTAAGGAAGATTTCTTTGTTGCGGTAAAGCGAATTGATGATCAGTTTCATCATACGATTTACTTCAGTTTGGAATGTAAACTTTTCCGCTTTGTCTCGAAGCTCCTTAAGTTGTGCAACATTCAACGTATCAAGTTTAATCGCTTCCTCTTCTCTTTGCACAACTTCATCATCTGGTAAAAAAAACAACAATACTTTGTTAGACATGGAAGATAATGTAAGAATTGGAAAAATATTTTCTTCTCACAACAGTGCCATCAATGTGTTTAGTTCATCATAAATTTTGCATATATGTTTATTGACTTGAGGAGTTTCATTATTTTTCTTATAATCGTCATCTTATTTTGATGTTTTTCACGTAGACTTTATACAAAAAATAAATGAAATACTACATTACATCGTTAAACAGAATGTTGGTTACTTTTCACAATGACAAGAGACTGATAAGAATAGTGCTGTGACAAAATATGGTTTAACATGCCACCATCTGTCGCAACATAACAAGATATGCCGTACAGAAACTGCGTATACAAATAATATAAAAGATCGGAATGTAAGTAAGAAAATTGAAGTAAAAAAATCAGGTAACATGAGAGTAATACAATGAAATAATGCATTACCTGTTCTCGATCCCTCCCGACTTGATCCGAGGTCATTTTCGACGGTTCCAACATCATCAGCGGGATCCTCGGCCCGGGCGAAGCCTGAAAAGCAATATATATAATCGTTAATATTTGGTTAAACGTAGGAAGAGAATTATGATGGATGCTTTTCGAGATGATCAGAGTAGAAATGAGCCACGAATAGTTCACGATTGATTTAATTAATGCGAGTCGAAAAACGAGGAAATAATTTACCGGTGACCAAAAGAAGCCCGACAACGCAGAGGAAAAACTTTTTCATCGCTCCCTCCTAAGCAGCAGAACAAACCGGTGAAAAACACACAAAATACAAAACGCCTCCTTGGCACACTGTGTTCTCTTTAATTGCTTCTCGCCGACTGTCACAGACTCAGAGTTGAAATGGAATTTAGGAAGATGCGAGTTTCGGGTTCGGCCAATGGTGTTCGACCACGCAGTCAACGTGGACCAATCAAAGATCAACCGGTGTTAGCGACTCCATATGTCTCGTTTTCATTGGTTGATCATCCCTGACTACACTTCTACTTTGCTTCTAGAAAATTCAAGATCAACGGACCGGATTTTCTTATCAACAGAGTCTTCTGGTTACGTTACGATAAACTTTTTACCAGGTATAATATGGAAATCATCATCTGTCGATAACAGCACGATCTGGTACCAGATTTCGGTAAGTCGGTAGTAAAGGGTCCTTTTCAACCGAGTATTGATTGACCGAGTAGTATTATATGACCGCAGACATTACCGACCGGAAGGTCCTTGGCATCGAGGGACGAGTGAAGAGAGATTCTCACGGGACTTGAACTTGTGGGAAAAAGTTGATCTAGCGAATCACGTTTTATAATTGTTTCTACATTTTTGTATTAAAAAAAAAAAATTTAATCGGTCTTTGCTACAGTACAATAGGGAAATGAATAAAAAACTCGAACGTCTATGTAACAAAGGAATCCGATTGGAAACTCGAGTTTTTGAGTTACAGCTGGTGAAAAATTGCAGTCACGGGAATCTCACTGCAAGAATAGACTGTTTACAGATTCTAATGAGTTAGTTATAACAAAATAAAAGTGATAAAAAATTATCGCAACTGTTGTACGACATTACCTTTGATATATTAATATCGCGTGGGGTCGAAGTTCATAAACTGAAGCGACCTGACGCGGCCGCTGCTCTTATCATCAAAATACCCTGGTAATCAGGCGGCGAATGTTTTCGTGTATCGCGAAACTCGACCGTATGTAATTCAATTTTTTAATTTTTTTAACCTGGTACTGCCATATGCGATAAGGTTCTCTGCATTCCCTCTGGCACTGAAACGATATGCAAAATCGGGTCAACAAAACAGAATAATCAAAGATTGGGAAATCGGAATCACTGAAGCTTCCAACATAATTGGATCTAGTGAAGAATATTTTGATGCATTCATTAACTACATAAAGTCATACTTATATGTAATCCGGGCGTTGAAGAAATACGATATTTCCGAACGACAATGGCAGTATGCTTACGTTGTGTAATAAACAGATTAAGTATCTTCATGCTCTATTTGCTGTACCAACATCTCGATCTGACAATGGGCCGGCGGATATATACAACGTATAAGTCTCATATAACAATAGAATGAAGTTCCTGCACGCAGTTGAATCTTTAATTAGCTCTCTATACATACAACATATTAGGTTTATATTCAAATGAAAAATAAAACGTTTCCGTATACATTACCGGTACCAATACAATTAACAATCATGTCGTGTGTTCGAGTTTCAAAAATGCGAACTGTATGTGTTTTGTGCCTGAGAACCATGCAGACATCAAGATAGACTATGTCGAAGAGTGTACCCGCAGATTCTCGTATAATCAGCCTTGCTCGAAGTGTTTTGACAAACGGTTGTCATGGACGTGCATACGCAACGGAGAACGCAGAACGGCCGCACATGTGCTTCACACTTCGCAAAGTCTATCCGATTGCGTATCGTGCATGTATCGTACGGAACAGACACACCTTTGCAAGCCACAAACGTGTCCGTGAGTGGTAAACCGATGCCCAAATACATGTAAAAATGAAACTTGCGTACGAGCGATGCCGAAGTAGCGTCGCCAGCCATAATATTATCACCAAATGCTCTGCTTCTAAAAGCTGGTATTGTAGTTCAGTAGGAAATGACGCATCGAAATTGAACCGAAATCGGTTAGCTCGAAATAAAACCGACGGAATGCCGACGTCAGTATATACGGATCACTCCATAATGCACGTACAAAGACAACGAAGGGGGGTAAACGGTTCGAAATCGACCACATCAGCTGATACATATTATGGTATCCAACCCTGGCCGCAAACCGTATGAATAAAAAAGGAGTGAGGGATATTTTACAGTTATCAGCTACGGCACTGCGCGTGTCATGCATGTAGGAGCATGTCGTATAGGGGTGTGTATACATACGTATGCCTCCATGCAATATGTACAATCGCATGTGTATAATACCACCTATGACCGGGAGCCCTCAGACGCTGTCACTTGCCTTCCGGTCTTCTTCAACTTCATTTCGAATCGTTCCACTTTGTTCTCAAACGCCGGATAGACAAGCCTCTGAATTTTTTGTCGTCGATGCGGTAATATCGCATTTGGTCATTAGTCAGTCGTTCTGTCGCCAATAGACGCGGGATCAGCTGCCGCAGTTCCGAGGGCTGAAAAGTTTCCCACGATTTTCGTCATTTCCAAAGAATTATTCCAACGGTGAGTAATATTGCATCTATGTTATACAGCTATAATACCGCGTACCGGCCAAATGTCTTATTTCATCGTTTCAACATTGTAAAATCTACGCTGTTACAGCGGTGGTAATAAATTTATATACTCGCATGGAGTGAAATAAACATTTAAGTGCAAAGTTCAATGTCGGTCGTTAGCTTTTTTCGTAAGCCGCTGCATAGTATAACATACAATGTATGTAGGTTCATACATATTCAAGTTTTTTATTCAATCAACAATCTATTATATGATAATCGTTTTTTTATTTCGTTTGTTTATTGTTTCGCTTATTCTCTGCAGCGAGCTGACGTAGATTATATCACTTGTGTAGTTACAGCAGTGTTGTCATAGGATGTTAATTCCATTCTTTCTAGCATGTATGTAGTAATAAATAATTTAGTACGTATGACTCTTTATGTGGTCGTACACATGGGATCGAAGTCAGCAACGAACCGATAATTGGTGAAATCGTTTGGTAGTTACATATCGACAAATCGACGTGATCATACTTTCAAGGAATAAGTTTTTGTTGATAAAGTCTTGGAAATCGACTGCTAATTCTTCGCGTAGGTCAGCATTCACACGCTGCAGGTAGTTCGATTCTGTTATATGCACATTAATCTGGAGCATTTCACACGATTGTTTTTCAACTGATTGGAACTAGAGTAAATAATCTAATCATCATAAACCGTTCTAGTACACATGGTGATGTTGCCATAGTCCCCTGAGGCAGCGTGTGTGTGTACATTTGAAAGTCGAGAAAGATTGTGAACCGTTGGATTGCCAATACATAATTCATAAACAACACTAATTATCTAACACAAATAATATGTTCAGTGCCAATGTGTGCTTTTCCAGAGACGGCGATTATACATGTGACATAATTAATTGTCAAATTCACTAATATTCGCGGATATATTTGGTCATCCACACGTCACGACCGCAGGTCGAACACAACGATCGTTATTTTCTAGGAGCAGTCATAACACTTTACATGGAGGAGTGCCGCCCCAAATTGTCACTATAATACGGCGAAAATAGTCGTCGACACACGTGAAATCGATAGACAAAAAAATTTGTAATTACACGACCACAGCTTTCCTTCGAATACGACTTATTTTATATATGTTAGAGTTGGAAACGAACTCGTTCAAACGCGTTCAAACGAGTTCAAATACAGGTAAAACAGAAAACCAAATTGGCTTTGATATTCAGTTTACACGGAAAAAAAAATTCAGCTCGTGGAACTAAATATTAGATAGTTACTTGTAAACAGTTCGTCGAACTAAACGTTCTGTTATTGGAAGAGCACTGCATGGTTCGTATAACTGACTGTTAGTCAGCTGTCATAGCTGTACGTTGTTCAGCTCTCTCAGCTAAATAGCTTCGTTCGAAGAGCTAGACCAGAATTTTTCGGCTCCGCTCACAGCGCTTATTATTAAATAGTACAATTATATTGCTATTAGTATTATTTTTCATCATTATTATCATTATTTATTCAGTGTCATTTACATATTTGAATTGACTATTTAAACAATTATCTATCAACTGTATTTAAATCATACTCATGAAATTTGAAGGTTATGAAATATGTCAACGCGCCAGAGCACAGCGCAACTTACAGCTCTTAGAGCAAAACCATTCAGCTGTGAGAGCTGAACAACTTGCAGCTATCAGAGCTGACTAATATATAGTTGCTGTAACTACAAGATAGACCGTAGAGTGCGTATAGTTACTGGAGCTGTAGAATACAGCTCGCCGAACAGAATTTTTTTTTCCGTGTAACGTTGCCTCGAATATGTTATGTACGCTATATTTATACTAAGGTTAAAATGTAAACGGTTTATAACAGGAAAGAGTTATCGTAGAAACAGATTTATCGGAAGAAACGAAACCGCGAAAGTGTTTCGACATCAAGCCCACGTGCGAAATATCTACAGTACAAGGCTCGTATTTGAATACTTTATAGATAAGATAGCGACGATCATGAGGGTCTATACCTATATCGGAGGAACGAAGTTCATTGCCTGACCATAGGATATACGAATTGGGTATAACGGCCCTGATCATAGGATTGCAAAACAAATTGCCGTCTGCTGATGAAATTTTCATAAATCTCAATTGAAAGTTCATCCAACCGCATGCAAGCGATTGAAAATCAGAAAAATTATCGCAACTGCGAAGGCAATGAGGCATAAAAATTTCATTAATTACTTATCCATTGATTTCCTCGGTCATGTCGACTCGTCGGTTGGAAACGGGTCGCTGACCCGAACTCACAGACGCTCGTTCAACTTTCGTGCAATTTTAAAAATGTATAGAATTTGATCGATTGCCCCCCGAGAACCCCACCGCTTCACTCCTTCAGGCCCAAGTCCGAAAGCAACGAAATCGCAAAGTTGGAAGTTGAATTTATTACACCAAGAAGACGCCGGTAGCCTTGCCCGCATTCACGTGCCGTGACCCGCATACAATGGTGCGGTATAATTGGCCGATTATTAATTCGGCTGGTTACATAAGGTGGGTTATACATAATATAACGTAACATAACATAGAACAGGAAACCGGTGTCTCGAAATTAAGAATGCGCGCCTGTGTTTTGAATAAATCATCCTCATTGACTTCCGCGCGATTCGTCAGATGACTCGTGTAAGAATCGTCAATTTGTTTTTTTCTTGTTTTCTGTCAAAGAGGATGTAAAAGTTTTTGAATAAATGAGCAAAAACCACACTTGTACAAATTATGTTATAATATTATCGAGTTATCAAGGCCTCAGCCACGCTTAACGAGAGGAACCTTACAGACATTATTAATCCGCCAGTTATAGAATATCCGACGATAAGCGTATTATATCAGATATATATCGTCGTTCAAAGTGCAAACTTCGAATACGTTTTGGTTGATCGATTTCCCGTATACGTTTAATTAAACGTTGCGTGTATTTCAATCGATTCGCTCTTTTACAATATCCAAGTTTCCTTCTCAAAATATGTTTCGAGAACGATGTAAGGAAAAAATGTCTCCAATATTTGGAACTTGACCGTTCCAAACTACGATGTCTTTTTTTTTCTTACAAATTCCTCTTCCCCCTGAACCCTGGAGGGGTTACGCCACTGTAATTTTCCCCCCGATACTTCCGCCGTTGTTTCGGCGTATATAACACATGGATCAGGGGTAGTAGCAACGCGGTGTCAGACACGTTCAGGACTACGGACACAGGGGGTATGAACTACTGACCGGCCAGTAGTGACTGTGTCGGCATGATCAGGCGAGGTTGAAAACTTTCACGGGGAGTTTTAGTACAGGGAGGAAAGGAATAATTTTTAAGCGATTTTGAGGGTGTTAAGCTCGGCTGAACTCAGGGATAAAAACAAATTAACTTTAAACTTGGCATTATGTTTAATTGGAGGGTTAAACATAAAAATACGTCGCTGAGTGAGTTCGCATCCGTGGATGCAGTGTAAATGTGTAATAATATAATTGATGTCGTAATGATACAGTGTCGACCATTTTTATCAAAATTTCTTTATTTCACTAATACAATTTTCTTCATTTTTACGGTAGCTCCGGATACTTATACTTTCTGCAATGCTTTAAAGACTCGAAAGATTATATTGTTAAGTTTTTCACGACCAGAATCGTGCAGTATTTTGCCCAGTTGTATAAATAACGCGTCACGTGGTTCAAAAATATATAGACACCAACCAATTCGGATTCTCTTGATCTTCCTTAAGCTTGTACTTTCAAAGGAAGATCACACACAGGCACGCACACTCGACTCATTGATTGAGTGTTTTATTTTAGTAGGTTGAATAATCTGCTATCACCCTGAAGCCAATGCTAATCTGATATGGATGTGACCCTGCGCTATAAAATAAATATTGCCTGTTCAGAATGTCGTATTTCATTTTATTTCGTATTTTTTATATCTTACCCGTGATCTTGGAAAATAAATACCCACGCGCATAAGCCCACGTGTATCGCGTATAATGTCAGCGAGTGCATGGTCAATATTCATGTATAAACTCTTGAAAATTTGGGAAACGATCATATAGTTGAAATTTTCCAGTAGTACTACATATAAAAAACTTCACCGCAGTGAAACCATACCTACATACGTATAGATATGAGATGTGCAAGCCATGCCTGCGACATCTTTGACCTGGACTGTTTGCAGATGGTGATCATATAAGTACCATGAAACACGTCCGGCTGCTATCATTCCTCCAGACTGTATATAAAAAAGAATTCGTTGAATAATTTATTATATATTCACCGATATATGCAATAGACTGTCGGGAATCAAGCCAGAGCGCAGGTCACGATCTTGGACCTTACACCGTATCCGTGGCCATTATTTATGACTCAAAACGTGACTTGGTTATGTCCTAATTACTAGCTGTACAATACTGGCGCTAACGATGAGACAAAATAACGAATTTGCCATGGGAAAGGGAAGAGAGTATTCCTCTGATATATGTTTTTTTTTTTTTTTTACTTGTCAACACTACACCAAATTGTAAAATCAAAAAATACCGAATCAGTAAACACCTAAATTCATGGACACATTGGTCTAGGTTTTCGAATCGCGGAATTAGACTTTACGCTTTGTGTGTTTATCGTTTTTCTTTCCGAGCAAGTCAATATTTTCGTCGATGTAAGGATATAACACAGTTAAGCCGAAAACTTTCCAGCCGTAAAAAAAAATTTCTAACGTCAATCCAACACTATTTGAATTCTATTATATGCCTATAAAATAGAGGTAAAGTCCTCGTTAGTGATAAATTCTGACCAGGGTAGAATAACATCTGTACTGATTTTACTTTCTTACCATTCGGATCAACACCGAATAATATTGAATATAATACAACCTAATCAGCTCTGTTGGATCAAATACCAAATATTTCAAGGTTTAGTCATTATTTACTGTGTCACAGAATATGATCAGAGCATGAAATTGTGACAAGAATCTATCACTTCTGGAGCGATTTCATGATATCTCCGTGAGATAATTTTCTGCTGCACATTCTGATCTCCGATCAAAGCTGAATTTGCACATCTGTTAAGGCGGCATTAAAGGCTAAAAATAAATTTTCGGTTTTTAACATTTTTATATATTTTCACCCCTCCTCTGAATGGATCCCCGTATCGATTTTTGCCCTAAAAAAAATGTTTGGGGTGAAAACCTTTGGTTCTCATGAGTCTGCATACTGCAACTCTTTGAGAATTTAAACTTTAAATGCATTTTCACCCACTTTTTATTTTTCAAACTTACGCGTAAGGTTTTTCCTACACTTTCTGATCGATTCACGTAAAATTTTTACACGTTGCTTTTTATAAGTATTCTTCACACATTATCATAGGATTTGGCTTAAATTCTTTCGTGGGAGTAAGATATCCTAAATATTATGTTGAAAAACGGGTAATTTTTTGTCACGATTCTCAAAAATGATACATTTGCTTTGAAAATGAAGCGATTGAAAAAATCCTACGACAACTTGTGGGCAATTGCAAGTGGATTGTGCCAGAAGAATCCGTATGTTAAGCTACGAATATTAAGTGAAAAACCTTGCGAGCAATGAATTTTCGTCTTTTTAGACTCTATTAAGCTTACACTCGGTGCATCACCCTAGTACATTTAAATGAGAATCTAATGGAAAAACTTACTCTAAAAGATGTAAGAAATGCATACCTAAAACAACTAAAATTTAAAAAAATTTTCCTACATGAGAAAAAAATTAACTAAAATACTCAGGAATTTTCTGAAATTCCTGTAAATGCTCCCTTAAGAGGATGTCCTTACCGAACACGTTAAATATCACTTATTTTGCTTAACATCAATGTGAAAATATCGCAGTCAGCGCAATTCTACATGCTAAGTGGAATACAATGAAAAAAAAAATTTGTTTTACCCAACAATAATGCCTGCAGAACTGTATTCCTACAATTGAATTACCTTGAGTTATTTTGACACGATGGTAAAAAAATCTTTCATAGTTTTATTGGGTATTGCATGTGAAATTGCGCTGACAGCGGTATTTTCGTATCAGTGCTGCGTAGGTTTCGATAGTAGTAAAAATAAGTGACATTTTACTCGGCCGGTAAAAAGAGACTACATCATTTTCTTAAGCCATAGAATTTTCACATCACAAGCGAGTTACCAGGCAATTGGTACACGCGCGAAGCGGCTCTTGTCGACGCCCAAATAATACAGCCCTACTTGGTTGATCTTGAAATTATTACTCACTGTATTACGTAATTCGTAAACGCCGTTCGCCGTCTCTCTCTGCAGACAACCGGGAATGTAGTTATCTAGTTAGTTCACCGAAGTCAACTGCGTCACAGTTGAACACGCTTGTCGCACGCACGGCATATTCTCATTCCCTCTTTATCAGCGCGATGAAAGGCGATCGCTTCGCATTTTAAATGCCGTGCAGTTGCCAGAGAGAAACGGAAAATGGAAGAGTCCGGAGGGGGGAGGAATTCGTGTGAGTCATCAGACTCAGGTTCGCATGACGTTTCCAGGGATGTTCAACAGACCGCAGAGTGCGGCTACCAGACAGGAGGCTGAGATGATGAACAAGGCCCAACGGGCCATACACGGAACCACGGACATCTTGGAGAAGCTGCGTCTGCTCTGCCTGGCCAGGGGTGCCAACGGCATCCTTGGTTTGGGTAGGTGAGTTCGATTTCCGATCTACTCACCCTGCACCACTGATATTGTATATTTATTGTCAGAGCCCTGCACTAACAGCTGCACTAATCGCAAGTCCAGTAGATAAGGTTTACTCTCACGCCATCTTGATTCGCGCTCTTGACGAAAGCGAAAAACTCGTTCACATCACGCGTTTACTTATACACAATTGGGTTCAATATATATCAATTGCACTGGTAATGCATTTACGATCAGCTTATGAATGTCCATTTTAGTAGCCATTTCAAATACAACTCGTCAAGCGTGGAATTGACGATCGTTCTTGGACGGTTGATTTACTGAACACTTATAATTAGACGTAATAATGACCATACATGGGTATTATTAACTGCTGCAATATTAACTTTAATGACTCGTTCGTTGTGCCGGTGAAAAAATATTATTGAGAAATTTCAGTACACACTGTTCTTACGACATTAAGGATGTAATGATTTGAAAATATTTTATACAAACTAATATTTTATAAATGGTGCACTCGTTACAGCAATCGCTTCGGGTCAATTGAGATGCTCAGCGTCCTACCTAAAAAATTTACATGTCCCAGCTGCCTTGTCACAATTTACTTACAACTTCGTACGACTATTAGAATATTGAAAAATCTAATTTTCGGCCAAAATCGTCGAATTTTGATAGTTTATTCGATTTTTCATCAGTCATATTGGATCCGCCATCTTGGATTTAGAAATTATCAAATTCTGACTTGAGATTCGTGACCAGTGACCCTAAAAAACCTACGAGCAAGAATATTCAGGCCAAAGTATTGAAAGTCTGCGTATTTGAACGGGTCCTTGTCGCTATTCTGAAGTTTTATTATATCTGAATCGGGTGGAAGAAAACTTTCCCAATAATGGCCAGAATACTGTATTTATACTCGTTAGGTAATAATTGTTTTTCCATTGCGATTAAGCGATTTGCAATTGGTGACGAGGCTGCAGCAGCGGCAGGCCATTGTGTCCGTATTTAACTTGCCCTCGTAGTTATGACGACATCGCTGCACCATTGATTGCATGACGCCCGATGACGAATCAGTTTCGTGCGCTCTGATTTCATTCCAAACAAATCACATATAACTATTTCGGCACCTTCCAGATGCTTTCGACGAATGGACGACGACGGAAACAAACAACTGAGCCTGGAGGAACTCAGCAATGGAATTCGCGAAACTGGGCTTGATTTATCGGACGCAGAAATAGCGGAGATGTTCAAGGCTCTCGATACCGATGGAAGCGGCGGGGTCAACGTTACGGAATTTCTTGTGGCAGTCAGGGTGAGAAATTGATACATCCGTTTCGCTGTCTAAGTCGTTAATTAAACCTACGATTTATGGGATTATTTTACGGGGCTGTAATTCGAAAAGTTCACAAGCTTTTTGAATTTTTTCAGCCGCACATGAACGACTCGCGCAAGAAGGTTGTCGAGCAGGCATTCAAGAAGTTGGACAAAACCGGAGATGGAAAGATAACGGTGGAGGACTTGAAGGGTGTTTACAACGTGAAATCTCATCCACGTTACATGAGCGGCGAGGAGTCCGAGGAAAGCATTCTCAACAAGTTTCTCGAGAACTTTGAACAAGACGCGACTAAGAATGGAGTCGTGAGTCATTTTTTTTTTTCAACTCAATTCTTTCCTTATTAGAAATCACGGAAGTCCTTGTACATCGTACACTTCCTTCTATTAATTCTGATACTTCCATGATGCCTCTTAGATCTTTGATATTTTTATGATATTTCCTTGTTCCTTACGCTTTGCCAAACTGTGTCGATTGCAAGGAAGTTACGCCGCAACGAAGATTAAACCTTGATCACATTAGCATGTAAATGTATCCACTTCTCGATTAAGATCGGCGCGATTTGGGACCTTTCTCTGTATAGATAAACGAATGATCACGAGTTTATAGATTCTGAATTTTCAGGTTACCGAAGAGGAGTTTATGAATTACTACAGCGCGATCAGCGCCAGTATCGACCACGATGCATACTTCGATCTGATGATGCGTCAAGCGTACAAATTATAGATCCTATATATCTATATATCTGCAAAAGACACAATCATTTTATACACGCATTTGTGAGTTGCTGTATCAAATGTTCTGTTCGTAAATTATTACAATATGTCAAAAGAAAAAGACACTTTTTCATATAATAATACCCCGGAGCTAGGTTGTGTTATTATTAATTACCTCCAAAAGTCTAGACTAACCTGTGATTACATATTTACCGGCATGTTATTATTTTTATTATTATACTTGTTTACTGCGTATAAAGTGGAATAAAATATGTATTCATAATTTATACTTTTCGTTTTACTCATTAGTACTATTTACTTAAACGACGTTTATGTAGTTTCAACTACATAATATCAAACATCCAATCGCGGTGAATCGAACAATAATTTTCATTTTTCACTTGGCGTATAACGTTGCGTTTCGAGTTAAAAAATTCTGTCGACGTCGAGGCGCTGCAATCAAGGCTACATATACAAATTACATACTGTATCCTCTTTGACGCCTTCTAAGTATGAGTAACTAAGTTAGGTACGTGTATCACGCATCCCAGCACTCGCTTTATCACTCATCTATGTTGAAGTTATCTTTTGTGTGTCAACACCTCTACGTATTACAAATGCATACAATAACATAAAATACAGCAAGTCCTGTGTTTGACGCAGCGTTAGAATTTAACGGAAAACGGTTGAATGAATCAAGAAAAACGGAAGAAAAAGAAAAACACAGGTAAATTTATAAAAACAGATGACGAGTGAACAGAAACAAAACGTTTCTTGCCTTGTTGATACTTGATCTTATAATGCGGATTGCAGATTCGAGGACTTTACGATACAGAATCAAGGCAATATTGCAGTAATTAAACAATTTACTATTGCATATATATATACTTCGGGAGAGAATCAGAATTTCGTAACTCACTTCTAATTTCAATAGCTTTAGAAATCGTGGCTTTCGTTATAATTGCAACAGTCCAAATGCAGGTCATCAAGAGCAATTTAGATTAGTCAATTACGAGACTAAATTTCGGTCAATGGCGAGTAACTTAAACGTTTCGATTCCCGTTCTCCCGTCGTTGTTTCTTGATCATCATTTTTTAATCCACAATTTTATTCTCCCTGCTCATCGACGATAACGAATTCAAAAAAAAAACAAGTAATAATTAACCTTTGCTTCGCCGTCTGCCGCAGTTGCAGCAGGTCGTTTTGTATTGATAGAACGTACTGCATAATCACGGTTCTCTTGCGTCATTCGCGTTGCGTGCAGTAATTATTGCATACCGATATACTTAGCTGGAGGTAATCTGTACATGATAATGGTCGAAAAAGATTGTCAAATGATGTATGCCTTAGATAATAAATTGTAGCCGTGATTACTGCGTGATAAATCCAAACTGCAGGTTGGTTTATTCCGTTCGTGCATTTCCTTGAACGCACTGTTAGAAATGCGATGTTACATGTAACACCAAAATTATTCTATAAAAGTCCTCACTATTTTGGTGTTGATTTTAAGACCACTTGGTGTTAAGAATCGAACGATTTACTACGATGATGTTTAATTTGACATTAATCGGTGTGGACTTTTGTCAACACTATGAATTTTTCGACAGTGCTTGGTTTTGTACACGTCTACATTACAGGAATCGAATTTCTTCTGTATGATTATGGATCAGACCGAGAAGAAAGATGAAAAAAAACTTGCATCGGCCGGGAATCGAACCCGGGCCGCCCGCGTGGCAGGCGAGCATTCTACCACTGAACCACCGATGCTGTACGTTCAATGTGTATGTATTTTATATAATAATGAGCATAATCTGTCGCATTTAACCAGATTTAGGCACACACACACAAACACATGATATACCTATATAAATATATTGCAAAATTTGCAAACGAAAAATTTTACGTTGATATCGATGAGAATTGGAATGGTTTGCGAATATCTCGAAGAAGTGGAAAAAAAATTATCCTCCCCGGCGGGGAATCGAACCCCGGTCTCCCGCGTGACAGGCGGGGATACTTACCACTATACTACCGAGGACTTGAGATACGTAAATTTTGATCGGTCATGAAAGGAAAGCGTGGTGCGATAGGTACGACAAATATGACCGTTGGTTCAGCGTAGCGACGAATATTTTTGTCACATAAAAAGCTGAGAGCATTTGACTTGAATTGATACTTGAAATGATGTTGGTTAAAGTAAATTATAGACGAGAGTAACCGGTTCAACATCAAACGTGACAGATTTGGAAGTTTTTCAACCTCGTATTGAATAAACAAATCGAAATGTCGATTTTATTTTTCGAGAATGATAGAATATGTGTTGAATATCGTTAAACAGTGAGCGTAGTGTCGAAACTTAACGATTAATATACCCGATTTTAGTCATCATTTGGCGCGATGAACGAATGCACATTTTGCAGCGGTGAGAAGAAACTGAATTTCGTACAAATTAATGAATTTACTGAAAAAGGAAGATATTCGAATTGTTACAAGTACTTACAATGTCTAAATAATTTTTATCACCAAATTTGGCACTTTTCATAGTAGCGGAAGAAAAAATTATTCATATATTTATTCAAGTATTGTTCAATGTTTAAAATGACCTAATTCCGAGTAAAAAATATTTCAGTAGCTTTTGTCGACTCAAATTCCTTACATTTTGAGCCACTTGAGTTTTTTTAAAAACGTCTCTTCCCACCGCTTCGAAAAATTCGCGTTTGTTCATCGCTATTTAAAACGAATGAAACCGTACATATACAAATACATTAAATATTACTGTTGATTAACTCAAATGCTTGGTTAAACGTCGCGGTCACTTGTCAACTTCATGAAATTATTTGCAATCTTTGAAAAAAAAAAAAAACATCATTTCGGACGATTAATTTTGTACGTATTCTCTCTTTTTTCTTTACGTATAACCAACGTAAAAAAAGTTTTCGATCGATTATAAAAAATATTCGGTCAATTATTTTACGATTAGACGTGGAATTGTCGGAAAAAAATCCTCTTCATTGCATTCGGAAAAGAGGAGGCCAGGAAATACCAACATTTAGTATCAGAGGCCCTTGGCTCTGACTGGATTCCACCGATGGTTACAGGTTCGTGAATAACAATAATAACAAAAAAAAAAAACGAATCAAAACCAAACAATCGTACTTGAAAGGCTCAAGAAAAAACATTGAAAATGAGAGAGCGATTGATCAAGCGGAGAGAAGAGCGATCGCGCTTCGTTCATCACAGGAGAGGGGGAGTGCAGTCATTTACTGCAGTGGCTCCTGGGTAGGAGAGATTGCGAAGTTATAAGAGCGAGACGCACGCGCTGAGTCAGGCAGTCGGTGGTTGGCGATAGAACGTTTTGAGTGTGGATGTTGAAGCTGCTGATCGTGGTATAATACACAAGTGTGCAAACGGATATTCGTAATATAACGAGACAGGGAAAAATCGTGGAGGATTTGTGTTTCTAATTTTCGACGCAAAGATGCAGTGATAGCTTTGAAGTTAATCTCTCTAGTGGTCCTTCGCGTTGTAATTCGCGCGTGAAAATCTGACTCCCGTAACGTCGCTGGCACGAATATTCGAGTTACTTGTGATAACGTTGCAAGAGTAAATTGATCAACTGCCAAAAATGAGGAACTTCACTACTTTAATATGCGTTCTGGTCGCAGGTAATTTATACGTCACGGAAGTTATAATACATGGTCACGGCTAGTTGCTTTTGTTACGCTTATGCGCGAGGGTTCATCTGTTTACTCCTATACATTACGCCCATTACTATCGAAACAATTGAGCGGGGTTAGCGAGGTCGGAGTCGACGATAATAAACGACACGCAGGAACGAGAAATCAACATACGAGCGATTATCGCCGTCCTGTTACGAGGTTATGTCCACAGCACGTTCGAGCATTGGCTACGCAAGTTCCACACCTGTGCGCGCGGTGTAACCGGTGTAACACACTCGTCAAGCGTGGCGCGTTGCTCTTTCGCATTAAGAGCATTGACTGAAGATATAGGGTGTGTTTTATTTGCCTCCTTTCGACTACGAAAGAACAGTGAAACACGCCTATGATTGGTCGATATCCAAAAATCAGCTAATCGGCAGCTTCGTACAGGAAACATCTTGTTTCCCTAAAGTGGCAAATAAAACTTGCAGGCACGGTAAGGACTGCCTAGCCGTGGGTTATTATTAGTGGTAACTACTACCCTGCACTTACCGACACGTCTTATCTGATCCCAATGTAAAATCGAGTCGGCATAGTAGAATCTGCATTTTTTTCTAATGCCCTTTAGCAATCCTTACCCGCACGTGAAAGTCCACGAGGCTGGCTAGCAGTCTGTTACAACTGTCGAGAGTCAAATTTAAATTAATTAGTACAATCCGCGATTTGTCTGCAAGTTGGAATTCGAGAATTAATATTCAGAATTCTGTCGGTCTTACCGGCCGGGACTTTCGGCAATTTCCGATAACCGACTTTTGTACTTTACGCGAATAAATCAGGCGTCCTGTCAACGTTGTCGAAAGTATGAAAAATCGAAAACTTTGATTTCCAATTTCACTGTTATTAAATTATTCGTCAATTTCTTGGAACAAAAAACCTGAACCCCCTTTTAGAATTCAATGACTTCGGATATGCATTCTGCTCGATGAGGCACAACCGAACTAATCGCAAAATCACGGTTTCGAAGTTAACCTGATCGATAGTGTTGCGCCCAAAAGATCGGTAGACATCTATTTATCAACTATGTCTAAAATTTTTTTCTTGCTTGTAGAAAAGGAGAAAGCGCGTGACAGAAAATTTTCATGGAATGTCATTGCCGCTGATCACTTAGTACATGCATGATACGTTGTACTGCAAATCAAGAGTTTGCGACGCATGAAGTTCCATCGAACAACCGATATCAACCGGAAAATTGAATCGCGTAATGCATACATTCCTCCGTTGAGTATTCCTTTGTTTTTCTGTCCTGAGTTATGGGTACGGTCTTTATAAACATGTGTAGTTGATACTGCCTTACCATCGCACTGTAAAAACATCACGTGACTCTGGTAATCTAGAATGTGTACAACGCATTACAAAGCTCGTCACAACGCTCAGTGACTAACAAATTCTCTTTCATATCTCGATACGATCAAGTTTCAAACGCGTGTCAGATGCAGGCAATTTATTGTCAGAGTTCAAAGTCTGGGGCACGCGTACTTGGAACTCGATGTTCGATAAGAATGTCGTCATTTGGAATACCGAATAGATAGTGACCCGGATGAAATGAAGTAACCCGTTTCTTTCGGGCAACGAGGGCTGATTTTATTGTTTGAATTCGACTAATTGCTTCCCGTTCACGTGCGATAATTATCGCAGTCTCTGGATGTATGTTTTAAACAATTTTTGTGCACAGTTATATTCGAGTTTCCATAATTTGTCGAAATACGCTTCCGTAAAGCCGCATAATTTTTTACTGACGATTATTGACTGTCGGAAGCATGGCTTCGAGGTCGGAAATCAAGCTTTAAATAATAATTAGCATGGCTTCAAACCGGATTTAAATAAATAACAGTCCCTTTTGAAGTTGTTCATTTTCAAAATACTCATATTTCTCGTTTATCTCGAAGTAATTTCGTTTATGTTTTAGGAAGGTAGGTTGTAGTTATTATTGTAGATATTGCGTCATGGAATTTTTGATGAAAAACAGCGATAATTAATCGTCTTTTTTTCTTACACGGACACGCGAATAAATTTATTCTTCACGTGGAGTGATTTACGCGGTCTTTAAATATGTCCTGTACGTTGTTACGCCGTGCTTATGGAAATTGAAATTAACATTAGTATGAAGTTAGTAACGTTACTGTAACAATACTGTATGTTTCGGAAAAATCGTTACTTCACACCGTAAGCAATGTCTGTTTGGTAAACTATGACAATGAAAATATATTCATATTTTGTAAAACCAACTCGTTGAATGTCATTATAAAACAGCGTAATAATGATTTTTCCACAGTTTCCCTCCTGATGTTTCGTTACGTTAATGTTATTAACTTTATCCTCATAAATCAACAAACTCATGATTTCATTTCCGATGAATGAATCAGTCAAAGATACTTTGTCATTGGCAAGAAAATATTTATGCGTATGTTTATAGAAATTAATTATCAAGAAATAATTGACGAACAAAAATTTTCGCGTGCACACGAATTGTTATTTCATTTATATATTAAAATTCCATTGATTTTCCTTTAAATATATATATCGCATTTTACGTAACCGCATAATTTTGGAATCGCTATATTATAGACGGAGTGAAATTTAATCAGTTGACGTGCGCGTTGTTTTCGGGTATAACACGTAAGCATATTCAATTAAATTGTCTTTGTACCTCCAAAACCAGTTTTATCGAACGTACAAGAAATTTAAACGCGTCCGTTTTTTCAAGGTGATTCGGTTATGGCAAGCTGTTTTTTTCCCCGATCTTGGTCGTTTTTTCGCGGCCAGTCAGTATTTCAAACGGGATAAAAATACAACCAGATTCTACTGAAGAATTTAACTGGAATTGCTCATGCTAATGTGACGCATTACATATCAGTTTGATTTGAAATCTTTATAACTATTTCTTGAATCTTCAATTTCTTAACAATATATGTATAACTCGCATTTACAATAGGTATTTAATTTTTAAATGAAAATCGAATGTCAAAGCAAAGGATAGTTTTCAATTTTTGCTTATTAAGTAAATGCTGGTACAGTTTTCAAAATCAATATGATATACATCTGCGGTCAAATATCGAAAACGATAAGCAGATTTGTCCGTGTGAATTCGTTTTTTTTTCTAATGGGTCAATCATATTCATTGTTAATATCGACGTATCGTAAAAACTGAAAAGAAAATCAACTTGATGTAATGAGAAAGAGCTCGTTTGATTACACCAAAATCGATTTAAGTAAAATTTACGAGTGTACTTTATTTTTGCAGACAAATATAAGATAGGCTTTCTTTCCTGCGCTCTAAAATTTTACATTGTTTTATGAAATTGAGCAAGACAACGACGCGTTCTCTTTTATAGTTTTTGCAATGATTCGATGAAAAACTTGTCTCGTTTTTTCAGCGCCGTTTTTTTATAACGCATAACGATTTTAAGGAGTTGTTTTTGTCTTTTTGCAGGTCTCTTGAGCTTCAGCATTGCTCAGGAACAAACAATTCCGAGCAAAGAGGAGATCATGAAAAAAGTACCGGCGCTGAATAGTATTCCAGGGTTGGCAAATTTCAACGCCTCTGATGTAAACACTGAGAAAGCGGAGGAGCTGATAAAAAATAAGTGCAATAAAAATGGAGGCCCCGAAGCATATGATACTGCCAAAGGGGCAACGCAGAATCTAATGGAGTGCGTTAGACCTCTGATAAACGTTACCCAGCTGGAAGCTGAGATGGCCGAAGCAACCCCAAAAGGGGATCTTGATGTAGTGTTCAAGAAGTATTGCGGAAAGATTCCAGACTTGAAAGCATGCGTTACTCAGGCGTCAAACCTGACGAAGCCTTGCCTAGAAGCAGAGGAACGTCAGAGTATCAACATGTTTCACAATGTGACGGACGCGCTGCTGGGATTCATTTGCGATAACGAGGGCGACCGCATTGCCAGTCAGTATATATATGATATCATCTGATTAGGAGTTACAATTAAATTGTCTATATCGATGACTTTTTTTTATGTGGGGAATGAAACGAACTTATTCAAACCGTTGTTTGATCCTGAGTTTAAAAACGAAATTCATATTATCGAGTCGAATGGAATTCTAAAAGAGTCTTACTTCCTTCGTACATATTCAGATTTCATTTGGCAGTTTCAGAAATTTTCTAATATTTAGCTTTTCTTTCATTTCAGTGTTTTTAGCTGCTGGCGGCAGAGAATGTTTCAACAACTCACGACAGGCTATTGAAAAGTGTGCAAATGATACCCTCAAGACCCATTTGTCTATAGCCAACCTTAATCAAACAGGGCTTTCTCCTCTAGATAGTATTCCTTTGCTAATCCTCGATGCTGACAAATGCAGGTAAGTAAATTTTATTCAAACAGTGTGATAAAGCTTGCTGAGAAGATCTCTCTTAGTTAGCGCAAGTTACAGCGCTACTCGAAGCAATTGACTCTGCAAATTGCCCAATTCGAGAGATGTTTGTGGTTTTGCACTGATAAAGTATGCGAGATAGATTGTTTTAAGATTATTTTTTACTCCATAGGGACATAGAAAAGTTTCAAAACTGCACCGTGAGAGTGTTGGAGGAGTGCAGAGACCCAACCCCGGCAAATGTGTTTGATTCACTGGTGAATTTTGCCATGAGAAGTACACCGTGCAATCCTGCACCAGTATCAAACAGTCTAAACGGTGCATCCAGCAGCTTGGTCAACGTTTTATCACTGACTCTCGCGATGGCAATGTTTTCGAAATACGTCTAAGAAAAGGTCTAGGAAGAAGATGAAGATGAAAATTATTTATTTTCCGTAATAAGAAACAAAGTTTCTGGACTATGTAACGTGTGACCAGCCACTGGAATCAATGAATTCTGAGTGATTAAGTGGAAATATGTGCATCAGTACACGTAGACCGAGAGCACGATGGATTATAAAAATCTTCACCGTTATGGAGCGGTGCTCTCAAGTTGTCGTTCAGATATTTTTTTTTGTTCAATGAATCGAATTCGTTTGAAAACCTTGATACTAGCCGCTTCTGAATAGGGTGTGACGAAAAGGTAACGAAGAGAAAACATTTATCGATTCAGATTCGTGTATTATTTACCAATAAACACGGTAGAGAGAAATTACGAAATTACATCGCTATTTGCATTGGTATGAGTTTTTCCTTCGCAGATGATAGAAGCAGTAAAAATGTTGTGTTTCCATTGGACGTTTCGATTGTGCCTTTTTCAGAAAGTGACTACAGTAAACCGATATTCCTATGTCAGGAGTTATTCCGCGATTGTACAATGGTAAACTAACAAATTTTTAGAATTATATTGTATCTGTAAAATAGATGATAAGGTTTAAATGTCATTACCATTTTTAACTGACTATAAAATGAAAATCAGCATCGGACTTGAAGGTTTGTACATAGTTACATCATTGTTTTTTTTTACTGATTTAATTATACTACTACACGGCACATTACATTTTTCACAAGGTGGTTTGCGTTCGATAGATACTTTTATCATTTCACTTTTAATTTTGAACGATAAATCAAGTATGATATGCGATCCTATACTATCAATTGATGAAATTTTAAGAAATACACTTATAATAAGCCAAAACAATTGTTTTCAGTTACTTTCTAATCCCCTCCTCACTTGTGTTCTTTTCTAAATGCAAATGTGGCTGTACTCGTAAGCCGAATACAAAAGTCTCTTTATATCATTCAAGTGAATTCAAGATTTGTACAAAAGTAAGAGCCATATTTCACAGTGTTGTAAAGTGTAAAACGCTTGTGAAGCAAGCAGTGATTGAAAATGCTGAAAATTTCACGTATGTTGTACATTTGTATGGATTGGAGATATTCTGAAACGTAAACATGTTGTTACAGTTGTTTGCTGTATACAACATTTTAATCAACAAATATCTAACGGTTAAAAATACTGTAAATTTGCAATTGTTACTTACACCATTTCAAAATACCACATGAACTGAAAAAGAGGGGACAGAATGTCTTGATCTCTAGAATGATTATTGTTTTGTGCGTGAATATAAAGTTTTGTAAATTTTTATCCATGAAAATCTGTATAGAATTAAGGAAATAAAATTGCTGTAATTCGTTATTCCTCTGACTGTTTTCAATCATTTAAGAACTAGAATCTGTTACCACATTGAAGTTATAAATAACATTATCGTAACGGTTCATGCTTAGGAAAAAAGTTATTTCGCGATTTTGAAATTGATGAAAATTCAGTAAGCTTCGTTATTCGCCTCCATAGCTATCAAATATCACATGCAGCGTGCGTGTGGGAAAAAGTATGATGTCGAAATAGCAGGCAATACACGCTATGTTATTTGATACGATCATATTTATTATACATGAGAATTATAACAAAATTCTTTCTAATTATTATTTTTTTTCTTTCATTTTTCTCGTATGTCCCGTTCTGACTTATGGCAAGTCAATGCATCAATCAGGTTGTATTTAAGTAAAGAAGACTTTTTTAGAATATTTGCATTTTTCGTCAATCACCGACTTTTCTCCGGATTATAAACGTCATAAATTGCTTGTCCAAATTAGTGTTGCGAAGACAATAATCATCATGGCTTTGCGACGTGAACATTGATGGTATGAAACCAGTGGTTCGTCATAGTTCATGCGCTGATAAGAACTTAAATGTTGTTGGTAATATTGTAACACTGGGTTGCGAGAGAATAAATGGCTTCTCTGATAATGCTTTCATCTTGAAGGGTCAAGATTCTCTTCTTTAAATATACCGCAGGGCGAAAAGGTACCTTCGTTACAAAATGTGCGTATGACTGCTCGCATCAATGTGGAAGAAATGAATTTTATAAGAGGATTGAATAAAAATCCATTAATTCCAAATTAATTGTAAAATTAAGATATCTATTGGCATATCGGCTTGTGGACAAGGAAATTCTCTCGAATTCAACTCGAATAGGTTACTCGACCTTCGAGATCTCACTAACAATGTTTGTCTCGAACCGTGAAGACTAGAGTACAGGAGTCCAATCTCTAAGGCGGAGAGAAACTCCGAGATTTAATAGTGCACGGTTTTATCACCAGCGTCGCTCAGGACGTTCTGACCCTCTAAATATAGTAATACAGTGATGTAGTGACAAAATTATAATAATTATAATATTCGTAAATATGAGCGGCATTGTAACATCCGACCGGAACGTCCGTATGTTTTATCGACTATTATTACTGCATGTCACTTTTATCAACTAACCAAACTCGAAGTACGAGAATCTTGTAACCGTAAGGTACTAAAACAACTGTCTAACTATTTGGAATATCCGTAGATGGAAATAACTATGACATTCACTAACCAAAGCTTAAAAACCATGTTACGAGTTCTTCGCACGACGAAGAGCTATAATATTATTACACGTTATTATATATCACTATCATATTAACACCATAATTAACTAACACCATTATATCCAATTATTATATAACTCTCGACAATGCCATTTGTGCATTCGGAGCTGAGAGCTACACTACCAACAACGAAGATCGACTATAAGCAACTTACGCTATACCATATAGCCTGGAGTATAAAAGAGTGTAAAACCCTAGATAAATGTATAACCAATATAATGTAAAGATAGCACTGCTGCAATAATCCATAAAACCAGAGAGTGCAAAACCTTCAAAACCGTGAATACTAATTATCCAGCATGAATTATACTTTCTACCGTAACGCCGTATTGTAGGCAACACGCGCAGCGTTTTGAAGGCGATGCAGATCTCCAATGTGGAGCCATACAGAGCTCCATCTAGAGAACACATTAGGAAACTTAACGACGAAACGATTGAAGGTAAATCAACTCGCAATTAACTCAAAGACGCATACGTGGCAACGCCCAGTAACAGGCAACCAACAAACATAAGAAAAACGTTCTAGAAGCTTCCAAGCCGATTTATATCAATATAAGAATTAATAATTACAGAAGAGAATTATATACGAAAGCACACATGTAAACCTGCTCTGAAACTACAAATTATGAAATTGTTCAATAGTCTAAATCGATTAAGATAACACAAACACCTAAGAATATTCACAGCAGCGCGATCCTAATAATGTTAAGCAAATAGTAACTATGTCTCATAAACAATCACTATTGTACTCCAGGTGAATAATGACAGTAATCAATTATAATACATATGCAATTTTATGTATTTACACGCTATAAAACTAACAAAACGACAAGTAACTGATATGACAATCTTAATATATAGACTTTGTAATGAACAGGATAGTAAGAATATTTAAGAAGTAAACTACGACTAGAATTCAGCGCATCGTGACCGCGAAATTGCAACGAGATTATTTACCAGCGAGAAAGTTCGAGAATGTACCAGCCTTACACAAAACCAATAAAGGACGCTGTTTGCCAGAACCAGAATATTATTTGTATACTTGTACTAACAGAAACAAAATCGAATTGTTCAGATCTTAGGACAGCATTTTGTACAACGCATGTAAAACAGTACCTGTAAAATATACTTAGGTACTACTCACAGCAACAATTTTCAACCCGGGTGCGATGGTTTGTTTATAATTGCGCTGTTATGAAAATGAGTTTTCTTCACAGTAATCTTGGGGCTCAACGATGATAACTTTGTTACTTTGACTTTCAATCCTGATGTCCTGAATGTCTTCCGCATTAATAGCACGGAGATCGAATATCATGACGTCGTGAGAAATTTCGAAAAAATGAAAGAGCCGCTAGTCGGGCGGCGACGATCATATTAAAAATTATACGGACCGTCGATCAATGAGGAATGTCAAGCGCCGGTAGACCTAACGAGTCGTTGATTGCGAGTATTCGCACATTTAATACATCACATATGTGCCCACGTTTAGTGTGTAATTCGCTTTTTTGTGCGGTCTGTTAGCACGCAAGACGTAATTAAAATGGGCTGCAAATGTCATAGTTCACATTTACAGAGGACCGATTCATTCCTCAATCTTTACATGCAGACGCGTGCCGTTTACCCTGAAATCGTGAGCTGAACGATTGACCTTGTTGTTTTTACAAGCTGAGAAGCTCAAGATGCTCTAACAATAAGGAATCAGAAGAGAAGACGATTTCAGGAAACAGTACAACAAATTCAATGAGTGCAAGATTAGATCGGTCAGTTGCAACATCCTAGGTTTGCTCTTCCTATAGTTTGAAATACCATGCGGTGTGTTCACGAGTGACTAGCTTTGGTTTTTTTAATTTCTTCATTTTTAATCTATTGAAATGTTGGATAAATAACCTCAGCTGTCAATAATACCACATTGAAAGAGTACGAAATACAAACAATGATTCCATACAATTAGGAATAATATAACGTTTGATTTGGCTTCAGCGTTTTATATTTCAGGTCAGGCGAGGTAAGACTTACGAAAAGATTTCATATTATGTGACGATTGAAGAGACACAGAACGTCAAAGAATTAAATTATCACATATATAAGGTAAATCAATGGTAATATGTTAATGTAAAGTTTGAAAATTGAAAAATAAAAAATAACAAGCAATGAAAGAGTACTTTGGCAGTAATTCTTAGAAGGCCGGTGTTACACGTGAAAATATTTGATGAAACTGCTGATAGTAAGCTAACTCTTTTGTCAAATTTTTTTCAATGTTTTTTTCTAAACAGGCTGGTAAAAAATGAGAAAAGAGCATCAACCCGCTCTGGCTCAAAGCCGAAAAATTTAAACACCCGAAACATGATTTTTTCGAATTATTTTACATAAATAAATTGTGTCGATCAATATGTTCGTTTTTAACCCTTACTTGCCACCTAGGGGTGTAGACCACTTCAGGTTTTTTTCCCTTCATTTTAAGTACCTGAACGGATCGGCTAAAATTTGAGTCCTTAATGTCAAAAAGTAAAATAATTCTGCATTTTTTATAAAAATAGTTTATTTTCTTTTTTCTTTCTTTTGCATTTTTTTTTTTTTTTTAGTAAACTTAAATTTAATTTCTGCCTGTACTAATCACATGATCCTTTGAAGTAAACTTTCAATACGTTACAAAAAAAAATTTCAAGTAAAAATCTTCAGTAGTTTATAACACTTCATAAAAATATTTTCTCGCTGTGATGTACGTGATTCTACAGAAGTGCGGCAAGTAAGGGTTAATAATTTTAGATAATTAAAATCCATTAAAAAACAACAACAACAACAGCAACGGAATACTTCCAAAAGTCTAAATAATCGTATGAAAAATCACGGCCCCAAACCGAAGAGATCGCAAGGGTCAAACCCAGGTCTAATTGGCTAGGAATGCCCCTTGTATGTTGAACACGCGCCTTTAGTGGGAGCATGGTTCTGAAACCGGCTTAAACCTCATTCCAGTATTTATTTTTAAATACATTTTCGCAGTAACGTGATCTGAAATTTGTTACGGGGCGTGTCTGATTTTCATTGTTTTTAATTTCCCTCTATTTTTCACCGGTTCTATTACCGCCAGCATGGGAATCCACACGATTTTCATACCCCTTCTGATCTGCATTGGTAAGTCGATACATAATTTAGTTTTAATCCTGGTTCTTGTCGTTCGATGTACCGCAGGAAAACGAGAAAAAAAAAACCAACACGGAGAAAAACGTGTTCTTTTTTTTCGAGGATTTCGGTCAACTCATTTTTACATTTCGACTAATTGATTTGCCCATTTTTTCTTTCATCTCCAGCATTGTGCAGACAACAAACTACACCAAATACGATGCTAATTTTGACGAAAAAAACTGCTACAATCAGAGCAAAACCCGGAATCAATAATTTCTGAGATCTTTTGATAAATAATGATGTTTGACACTTTATTGGAAGTCCCTAAATAGAGCGGCGAAGAAATACAATAGAAATAGAATACAATATTTTTTTACCGGGTTACATAGAAGAACTTCGTGGTCGTTGGAACCGCGCGAATCGTTTTTCTACTGAAGTCAACCGCACGAAAAACTGATTATGTATATGCGCGTTAGGAAAGGTCATCGTTGAATCGAGTACTTTTGCCGCAAACGCACTTCAAGACCGATTGTTATATATACGCAAACGCTCAACAAAATAACGATAGAAACTTTTTCTGGAGCTACTTTTGAAAATCAAGGTATTTGGAGATCACCGAACCTTTTCAACAGATGAAATCCTTGCGTGAAGATGCTTTATTTCGAGAAGGGAACGTTTCTTTCTTTGTTCACAAAAATGAATTTGAGTGTTATTTAGATAGGTTTAAATATGGATAGGGTAAAGACGAGTGATTTCAAAAAATTTGATAATTATTTTGGAAAGTTTTCAGGGATTATACTAAGGCGGAAAAACTCGTGATAAAATTAATAAATGTCACGATTAATCGTTTACTGAGTTGGCTTGAATGCTTCGTAAATATATGATAGTTTTATTTTATTTCGATTTTAGTCTCCTGCTTATAACTATTCGAATTCTTATGCGTTCTTTTATTCGATTCGGAAACTCAACAGCGCACTCCTCAATATTCACGACCGCGAAGCTCTGCCCTGCCTATTGCGCAGATCTTGTGAGATACAAGAAAAAACAAAACGATCCCGGTGGAGTTTAAATAATGTCGGCGATGCGGATGGAAATGTGTCGCCGCTTTTCGAACGCCTTTGGGCTACAAAATATTGTACAGTTCAAGTTTAACAAAGCGATATTTATAAACTGCGCATCCGATCAAGTTGTCTGGATTCATTATTCTATATAGGTATGTTTACGTCATACGGAATCAATCATATAAGACTGCGTAGTTTGACGGTGTCGAAAATGTCACTGGAGCAGATACTTCGGGGAAAAAAAAACAACCCCAGTCAAGATTTCAGCCATTTATTTGCAATGCAAAGTTTGTTCTTATCTCATTCATGCTCGTCGAATTGTTGAAAAAAGTAATTAGGTCACGAGATTATAATATAAATATAATACAAACTATAAGAGAAATATAACGCGTGTTAATCGTACGTGATAGGAATACGTGTACTTCCTGTAATTGTTGATAAAAGATGATAAATTTGGTTACAACAGAAATTTTTTTGGGTAGATGGCAAGTCTTGTGGCGACGAAATTGCAGTATCACCTTAAATTTAGATTGGAAGTACAATAATGATGATGATGATGATGATGGCAATAATAATAATAATAAAACCAAGAATAACAATAATAATGAATAATATCCGACCACTGCCACATATGTTAATCCTATATAATTATAAAAAGTGTATCGAGAGCAGTGAGTATAGATTATAAGTGGGTAAAACCAAAATCCAAGCAATCAGAACAGTAGCAATAAGTATTTCTTCGGCTGTCAAACGTCCCTGAAAGCAGTCAGCGTGTAATCGAGGAATGTCAAGTGCCGGTAGATGTAACGAGTCGTTAATCGCGAGAATTCGCACGTTTTATACTCCATGTACACTTGGGGACGATGAATCGGAGACGGCTAATTTTTTACACTAGACAGTTATGTTGGCAACACAGAGAGACCTACAACGCCACAGTTGGCCGAGCGCGAAACAAACTCAATCTCAATAAACGTAACATAACCCATGATCGTCGAATCTAACCTTAGAATACCGCGGGGATAATGACTTGTTGGATTGACACGTCAATTCTAAGGTTAGATTCGACGGCCATGGGTTGTGTGACGTTTATTGATATTGAGTTAGTTTCGCGTTCGGCCGACTACGGCGCTGTAGGTTTCTCTGTGTTGCCAACGTAACTGTCTGGTGTAAAAAATTAGCCGTCTCAGATTCATTGTCCCCAAGTGTACAAGCCCACGATTATTGTGCGATCTGGGTTTTGGTTCGGTCTGTCGGCACGCAACACGTGAGTTAAATGTGCTTCCGATGTCGTGGTTCACACTTGCAGAGGACCGATTCGCTCCTCAATCCATAAATAATGCAGCCGCGTGCCGATTATCCTGACATCGCGAAACGAACGATTGACCTTGGTTTTTTCACAGAACTGATAAACGAAGGCGGCTCGCAATGTCTCGACATTGCAAATAATAAAATGGGAACCTGTACGAAACAAGCGTTTACAGATAAGATGAGGAAATATATTTCCAAAGAATCTTCCACTTCCGAACCGCAAGAATTTCCATTGTTTGTTCCGGACAAGGATGATTGCGCGTAAGTGAAATCATACTGACGTTTTCTTTCGACGTCGCATCTCTGATTACCAACTATAAAATTTGCTTTATTCTTTTTTCAACAGTCGCTTGGAAAAAGTTATCGATTGTTATCTCCATGCGCTGCAGCAATGCGGTAAACCGGAAGTTACAAATGTGATGAAGGATCTGTATAGCGAAACTCTGGTAGGATTTTGCTGCAAGAATTCGGTCAACTGGCAATCGTCGCCGGTCAACTCGCAATCGTCGCCGGTCAGTTTCATCATCTGGGTGTTTGTGACAGCCGTCACGGCACTACGTTTATAATTCAATTGAGGATCGAGTTTGAAGTATAAGTCAGGAATATTCAACGTCAACTAAATCAGTTTCGTTCGTGTAAATGTAACCGCTGATTTATTGCAAAGCATTTAAACTCTTTGTGATATTGATAACTTGGAACATATAGAGCTGGGCGGGGACATGAAGCTTTGAGCATAAACAAAAGATATTATTTTTATAATTTAAGTATTAGTTAATTAGATATGTGATCTTTGGCAATCAGTCCTATAGTTAGCATTATATCAATTTTCATTAATAACGTTATAAAATTTTTTAAATATGAAAAAAGGGCATAAGACGGGATACTCATGAACTTTGGTTATCAGCGGGTTTTGCACAGTTCACATACATTCAAGTTTAGTACAGTGGCATACAGCTAGACAAATGGTCACAAACGCACAGTATCTCTGTATTTAGTCTACGAATATGGAATGGGGCAAGATGGGATACTGTTCGACACTTGAACTATTTTTTATTGATATAAACATTTTCTGTTATTACGATTTTTTGAAGACCGGTCATTTCGACTGATTTGGACAGAAATAGCATCGACTTAACTTCGGTAATTCTAGTGTTAAACAGTATTGCCCCGTATTGTCCCGAAGTAGCTGATTTGAAACAAAAAAAAAAAATGCTGACAGAGATATAAGCAATAATTGAAAAATCATTGAATTTTCGTTCTTTTGTCCAGCAGCGAAAGAGCGTCCTTCATCTATAATGCGATTTGCTCCCCCCGCCCGTTTTAACCCTTCAACCATTGCCGATTAGTACAATTACAAAGTGAATAGTGCTCGTGATTCGCTTTCATAAATAAGAACGTGGCTGAAGCTAGCAGCCAGTATTAGCAGTCAAAAGTTTTAATGGTCATTCGAATAAGATAGTCAAGTCCAAAAACCAAAAGTTTGTGAAATGCCTTGAACCCCCAATACTTTTATAGAATTATGAGGATAAAACTGAACTGTATTTTTCTAATTACAAAAAGTCTAAAAGGCTTGGCTGCTAACTTTGACTGCTAGCTTCAACTTTATTAAATAAGAAATGTGTTATTTATGATAGAAAGTGCCTGCGAAACTTGATGTATTGCCAAAATCAGAAAGTCATGTAGAATTTTATAAATCCGCTGCTGGAATAAAAAAATATGTGCTTGTATATTAACTGCAAAAACGCAACGATTCACACATGTGAACTTGGTCTGATGAACAAAATCAAAGAATAATGCGGTGTTCAATTAATTTTCATTCCGAATATTTACTTCAAATATTCGATGCACGTGTCCCTCTGTAATAAGGAAGTAAGTGCGGATCGTCTGGGGTCTGACGATATGATGCGGTACACAAATGCGATACAATTGAGGGCTTTGCAAAAAAAGAAAAGGGACTAAACGAAATTTTGCCGAGTAAGTATTGTCCAGTACAATTTTTCACAACAAATGTCATATTCGTTGGAATTCGTTTCTACTTCTTTATACCGCGAATGTAGATTTTCTGACCTCGTCCTGATTTATGAACTCGTTCACAAGTTCCTCCAAACCTAAGTCTTCAGCGTCCTCATTATAGACATATAGCAGAGCTGTGGAGTCATGAGGTCATTGCTTTGTACTGCTTAGATAATTCTTCAATCTCTTCAATGTAAAGAAGGACGTTTCGCACGTATATGGTGATACAGGTACTACCAATAACGATTTTATAAACTCGCCTAACTCGGAAACAAGCTCACGAATGTCAGCGTTCTTTTTGAGAAAGTAAACGACGTCCTTTATCGAATGTACTCGAATCTTTCGTTGCGCGAGAAGGTCCAAAAACATGTCTCGATGCAGATTCAATCTAACAGAGTTTGGAATGAAATCCTCGTTCTGAAATTGCCGGTTATAACTATGCGTAAGTGTTTTAACGTCTACCTTTTGACCAATAACGAATGTTTCGCGTGTTGATAAAACTGACATCATGTAATTTTGCGAACGAACGGTTAATGAAGACAGAACCGTGTCGAAGATTGTGTAGTATACATTTCTGTAATAATCTTTGGGGCTGTGAAAAGTCTGCCCAGCACTAACGGAACTTGCATTACTCCAATACCTTTTGCGTGGGTGTTGAGAATGAGGTTCTCGAATGCCAAGTTCTTTAGGGCTAGGAATAATTTGGCTCCAGGTGAAATCAAACGTCGAGTCTCGCTTGACACGTAAGTTTTTCGTTACCGTGTTTACTATTCTGCGAGACTTGTTCATACATAATTCATGCTTTTGCAGATCTGCACTTGACTTTTCAATAAAATCAAAAATATCAATGGTCATGTTCAAAAGAAAGAAAAACTCGACAGAATTAATTCGTTCCAAGAATCCTGCTGCTTTTACCGAAGCGATGCTGTCAATTTCTTTGTCATTCATCATTGATTCGAAAAATTCCAGGGCAGCCGAATAATTTTCCTTTGTCCGCAGAGTCACCAGAGTCTTGACACTCATGCACCACCTGAGAATTAGTTTTACAATCGAACTTAGAAACGAAGTTGTCGAATGGGAAAATAAAAATGATGATCGGATATTACCTTGTAGGACAATAAGAAGTCAAGTTGGAGCCAGCTGCAGATTCGAAATTTTCAAATTGGGCCAATCGCTTTGGTGAGTTTCGTATAAAATTGACGAGATCCTTGACGAGTCCGACGAAGAGTCTGGCGCAAGGTAGGTCTTCTAGAGTATCCCGACTACCAGATTCAGAGTATGCGCTGACCAGTGTACGTATAAGGTTCGTGACGCCTTTCCGAAGACACGGCTTCGCAAGTCCGCAATTTTGCCGTGCTTGTATGAAATGCCGTTATAGAATTGTCCCATCAAACCATTGAAGGTAAGACCGTATCTTACGAAAACATTTTGCCTAATTTTCAACAAAGCCTCTGATTTCGGATCTTCTATCTTATAAAAACCGATGAAAATATCCCGAACAGTTAAATTTTCCAAAACAATTCTCATACGCATTGAGACTTGTTCAAATCTTGAAACATCGGACGTTTCATCCATTATCAAAGAAAAAGATCCTGCTGACTTTATCTGGTCCACTTTTTGCCGCAATACTTTATCACCCATACGCTCCAGTATTTCATTTGTGACGTCATGGGTCAACCAAGTGGACTTCTGTCGTTTCAGCCAGGAATCAAGTTGGCTCACGTCTTCGGATCTTGCTTTCAAAATCTGTACAAGATTTGATCTTTCGTCGTTAGCACTGCCATGCAATGCTAAACCTTTTCTACCCAGAATGGTGCTGAACATTTTTCCTAAAGCTGTGCGAGCGTCGATCATTGTCTTATTTATTTTGCTACTGGGCTGCTCAACCACGCTTGTTGGCTGGCTGTAAACTTGCTATCACTTGTCTGGCATTTTGATGCAGTTCGCCAGTTTCGTGTGCTTTTAGTGTTTTAGCTGCGTTTTTCCAAAGCCATCCTTCACAAACCTTTTGAGAGATGCCATGCGATTTCTGTCGGTTGAAAGCTGTAACCTTTTTTCGTAGACTTTGGTACAAACAGAGAAGAAGGCTTTTCCGGTAGAGTTCTTGGTCAACCATGTACGATAAGCCCGCCAACGTAGAAATGGTGGTGATAATTTTTCCTCTATGAAGAAAAGAAAATTATTTGACGTATAGGTTTTATTCTTGCTATACCGTCATTGATAACTCAGTCATAACGGTTATCTCTGCATATGATTTCAAATACAATTATTCTAGATGACAGACTGATGTGGAATTCGGTATTTTTTGATATTCGGTGAAGGAAAAAAGACAAGATACGATGTAAAAAATATGAACTGACGATTTTCAACTTTTTCGATTCTTGGGTTAATTATTGGAAAAGTCGGTGAAGTCCGTGCAGAAGTAGAGGCGTGCAGGCTGCTTGCAGTTGCACTGGTCGATGGGACAGCATGACAGACTGCAGCTGCTACATCACTTTCTTCGTGTATCTTATTCATACTTGAGTATTGGCATTTGCGCGGGTAAAATTACACAACAAAACACGTATACATGAGACAGACATGTTACTATGAAAAGCTGCGGAAAAAGAATTCCGGTCGTCAGTATTATCAGTTTGGCGAGTCCGCAACTTCTCTCATGATTCATAATGGGTGTGTTTGTCGTAGCGCAGGCTTTTTATAACCTTCCCGATAAGCCTTGGTGATGCCGGTTGGAATAGCGCTAATTGTACCAAGTAACAAAGATTCATTAATTCTAACAAGCACGTTGCATGTCAGCCAACCGCAGAAGTAAAGACGCCGGTTTCTCGCGTTCGGCCATTGAAAATCTAAGCGATTGCAGGTTAAAAGCTCATCTCTGGGTTGGATCAATTGCAGTGAAATGGACGACGGCGTTTCAAAAGCTTTGTAACTTCAAAATTAAGATGAGCGGAAAATTTAAGGCGGAATAAGCCAACAAGGAAAAGACCGCGTTCGATTCTCGACCAATGAGCGTTTCTTTTTATTTTGATTTTTTATAATTAACTTACAAAAAAGCCAAAAACAAAATCGATTTCTTGTAGTTCGAGAAAAAACGAGCATCATGAAAATATTTACGTGCAGAACTGCTTAAACCTTGTGACAGCATGCTCAAACGCTAAATGTAATTACAACAAACTGAATGTTTACTTTCGATATAATGGATGGAACTCTGTGAATAATAAATTAATTTGTTTTAATTAGTGATGACACAAATCAAAGTCTTACTAATATTAGGGTTACACCTCCAGTACGAATGGTTCAATCCCAAGTACAAGTTTCAGACAAATTGAGCTCTGACCCGATTCTATGGTCATCACACTTTGAAAATCCAGTATCCTTGCGTAAAAATGACCCGTTTTTCAATAGAATTATCAAAATATTTTTTCGTTTACGGAACTTTGAAAAAAACGAGTTCTTTCTTTTTTACTGAAAAGAGCGTTGCTTTTTCAAAAGGCTATTGCTGACGATCTATCCGAAAATGGATTCAAAATTTCGAAACATAAAACTTTTTACACTAAAAACATAGTGGTTCATATTTTTTTTCCTTCGGCAAGAGATGCTGAAAATTTTAGGTAAAACATCGATCGATAAGGGAGTAAAAAATTCATCAATGTGTTTCACGTAAATGGTAGGGCTTAGAGGCCTGAAATTTGGAGGACTTTCATATCTCAATACGCATGATGGTATACCGCAATTGCAGTTAAACCGAGTTTTTCGAACCCGACGGCTTACCCATAATTAATCGACGGAATCGGCCACATAGAGTTCTATGCCTTTTTATGTAAATAGACGTTATTTACCACTATCTTACCAGACTTTTACTGTCACATTCAATTCCGGAATGTACGTATGTTTTTTATTTTTCTTTCCGCATCATATCGTGACAAACGTGCTTCTGCCAGAATAAAGGAATTCTTCAATTTTCGAAAACTTGACAAGCGAAAATGTTATTACAGGAATGACAAGTTTTCGAGAATTTAAGAATTCGCGCATCCAAGCAACGGCAGTTGAAACACTCCATTATTAAATTTAATAATTTGACGATACGTTAGTCACGATATGACGCTGGCAAATTTTTTTTTTTTTTCAATTACATACGTACTAAAGTAAATGCGTGAGGAACAGTCCAGTCAGATAGCGGTCCGTGTCACGGAGCGGAAAGGAAAGAGAATGAGTCGTCGGCAAACTTTACTGCGGGCGATAAAATATTGCGCGTGGAAGTTACCATTGCGATTTCGTAGAAGACATGCCATTTCTTTATTTCTGCGTGAAATCAAAATGTATCGAAGTTTCTTCGAGATACATACGAAAACTGAAGTTTTGATTCAATTCCGACGTCTTCGTCATACATATACATATACACGTATACAAATTTTATATGCCAATTGAACAGCATTTAACATTTCACCCTGAAATAACTTTTCACAAATATTCATAACGGACAAGTACGAATTTCGTCAAATACGAGGCAATTCTAATAACTGCATTATTCGTGCAATATTGAGAGAAGTTATGTATGTTACAAAAAAAATTCAGTCCGTTGAAACAAAAAAAAAAATAAATAAATAAATTATAGATATCCATGTTCGCTTAACTACAAGTTTTTTTCTAATATTCAAATAAATAAGTATCCCAAATGATAAAATAAATTGCAAAATTCTTATGCCGTGAATATATTTTTTTTCGTGTGTCTTGTTTTCAGAATAATTAATTTTAATTTTAATATAAGGAGCAGAAAGTGGAAAATCCGCTACGTAATCAATCTCGTGTACAATACAACTTCGGAATATTTTTGGTGTCCAATAGCGCTGGCGTTGACTAAAGATACAGATCGAGTGGCGTCGAAACGAAGTTCATCCGTATCAACGAAGATCGAGTCACATAGAAGCGTACGGCCTGCAGGCTATTTGAAGCAAGAAAAGTTGGGGTGCTTGGATGAGCTATCACCCCGACAGCTAGGTGTCGCTAGTGGCGCCTTTGCTCGTGGCCCACGCTCAGTGCTCTATACTAATGCGTACAGTGTCGGTGTGTTGGCTCCGACCGGCAAGTTGGGGTGATCGTGCTCTCTATTGTCGACCGACGATAGAGCCATCTTGCGGATTTACGAGTCGCGGAAAGTTTTGCTTCGAGTGGCCCATAAGCCGTACGCTTCTATGTGACTCGATCTTCGTGGTACGTATCGATCATCCCCAAGTCACCTCCATGAAGGCAACTACTATGATCCTTGCAGTAATGTAGCAGCAGTTGCCTATAATATTATGCAGTGAGTACACACTTAGTACCATATTTCTACCTCACTGAGAGGGAGGGAGTTTAAACCGATAAAAGTAGCGGTAGAAAAAATTTGCAAGACATATAAGACAATAATTCTCAGTACTGTTCGACGTTTTGAAGAATATATAATAAATATACGCTCCTACGATGTATACTTATGGTAATTAATTTATAACTTGGCCCTCAAACATGATATCAAAAATCCATGCGAAGGATTGTTCGAAGTGATGAACTTGGAGTTCGAATTACACTGATATTCCGCCAAAAATACTTAAGGACGTTGCCTACTCACGGCGGAACTGCTGCTTGCAGACGTTCACGTGGTGCAAGTTTTCTCCGTCATTTATAAAGATATCGAACATCTATTAGAAGCATTTTGAAGGCGAAGGAGCAATCTGTGTCGCGTATTTTTCCGAATTAAAATTTTTTTTTTTCAGAGTCGTAGAAAACAGCACTGAAAGTGAGCAAAGTTCCCGTTGTAATAAAACGAGAACGAATGTTTTTTTTACGATTCTACGAAATATACGACACAGATAAATCCTTCACCTTCAATTTAGGACTAAGAGCAATAAAATCGAACGTAAAAGTTGCGAGAAAACTTGCACGTGCTGAAGCATGAAACATCGGATTTTCGCCGCAAAAAGCGATTGCTTGCTAGCGCCATCTCTGGCTTAGGCCGCCCGCCGTAGGAACTAACGGCCGTAGCAGCAGTCTGCATTTGACATGTGCAAACCCGTAATTGGGTATTTGCATGATTTTTATATTTCTTAACTTTTGATGTTTTTCGATTCTATAAATTTTTTTAGAATTTTTGAAAAAAAAATATTTTGTTTTTGTTTATAAGTATTTAAATAATTTAATAAATAAAAAAAAGGCAATATTTAAATGAATAAGTAGCTCCATCTCGCGTATGTGACGTCACAATGCTGAATTTTTTTGAAATTTTTAGCGCCAAGTTCTCCTGTAAGCACGCCGTACGTGTAATCAGCTGTTGCTCTGTGTTGTGATTGATGAAAAGAACGTCTGATAGTGCTGTTTATTATAAACTAAAGTTATTAAATTATTTAATATGTCATTAAAAAACGATTTTTGTTGGTGTATAGTACCAACTTGTAAAAATACTCAAACTAATGCTTGCTTAACATTTTTAGTATAATAACATTGACGTGATCATAACCTCCACACAATTATCCGTGTTAGTTAAAAAAAAAAAAACACCACACAAAAATTGATTTCTATTTTAATTATTTTCACCGAAGTCTGACATTAATTATACAATGTATCAAACTTAAAGTTTAAAAAACTTGCTTAAAATTTTTTTAGCGCTAGAAAATATTGTACATTACTCTTTGTGGATTCAAATAAACGCGCCAGTAGCAGCACAATGACGTCAAACCAATCACATTCCGTTTTATGTCACGTGACTTTTATGTGATTTAGGACCACTTTTATTTATTAAATTATTTAAATATTTATAAACAAAAACAAAATATTTTTTTTCAAAAATTCTAAAAAAATTTATAGAATCGAAAAACATCAAAAGTTAAGAAATATAAAAATCATGCAAATACCCAATTCAAACCGCGAGCCAAGCGCGTTATTCGGTGTGTTCTTCGTGAATAAATATTAGTAAAGTATCTAAAAATCCTTGATAAGTGTTCATCGGTCATTCGCTATGACTAAGATAAGGAAAGTGTTGCGGAAAAATAAGAAAAAGGGCCAGGGTTGGAAAAATTTCGCGGCTTATCAGCGGGAGAGGTTGAGGTAAATAGAATGGCATCAAGTTTGCTTACATAGACTTGGTGGTTTTCATTTTCAGACGGACTAACTACCATGCACGTTTTATTAATTCAGAACACCGTAATTTCCTAACAATCTCGTCAAATTATTATGAACCGTCCCTTTCTCAATGTGTGTTTTTTCAACCTATTCTTCCGAAAATCATTTTCCATCTTTCGTCGACTCACGATTACAAACTTACCGATGACTTTTACCGCACACTGATCTACCTAACTGACGATTTGATTGTGATATTTGACATCAACTGGCCAAGGTCAATGCACAATACACTAATAAATTGAAAACATGACGTGCTATCGAAGACATTGTTGTAGCGTAAAGTTTTAATGCCAGCAACGTCCGGTACGCTACATTCACGTTTCGACATGAGCCAATGAGTTTGAATATTGTTGGAATTACGAAGAACGATGTACGTCTAACCATTTTACGCTATTGTCGATCCATTTTTAGTAATTGCAATGCAAAATCAATTTCTTCGGTTTACTCTAGTTTTTTAGTTAAACAAGGCTGTAACGTCAATTTATCGTTGTACGAGCGTTGAATTTTCGCAACAGTTACAAGAAAATACAGTAACGGTGATCGTAATGAGAAAGAATAGTAACGGATACCAGACTTCCCGGTAACAGCTAAAAAACTAGTTTTCATTTTGTACCTAGAACTATATTTTTCTATTGTGGTAAAAAATGAAATAGTTAAGGACTGAGCGGAAAACGAAACTAAAAATTCCTGACAGTGCACGGTCGAACTTCTGTACGGTGACAAGTGCATGAAAAAAGGGGAGAAAAATGTCCTTGACGTAGTTGACGGAATAATAACTTCGTTGAGGAACTTCTCTGACCATGACAAAGAAGATCCCGTAAAAAGTCGGTGAATGTCTGAAAAAAGATCACTGTTGACCGAATTTCATATCCCTGTAATATTCATACTTATCTTTTTTTAACATATGGATGATTAACGACATTCTCGACATGCGATTAGTTCAACCGTCGCGAAATGTGTGAGGAGAACAGTGGAAAGTGGATTTTGATGAATGCCTAAACTTCGCACACGCGTGGTTGACGTAACAGACATATTTTTTTGCTCACAGAGTTTGTTAACGGCCGCGACATGTCGGCGTGCATGACGGCGTGCGAGGAGAAACTGAAGAAATGTTTCATCCAGCACTTCATTCATTCAACTATGAAGAAGGACGCAATTCCAAATGGGATAATTGGACTGTTGGACATGGTGTTGAAACAGGGAGCGTGCAAGTAGATTTCACTAGTACCGATTATTCTTCATGCTAAACTTTTGAACCAACATTTTTTCCACCTGACACGTTTAATCATCAACAGCGAACAAGAAAGCTTTCGCCAATGCACTGTGAAAATGAAGACGATTTTTCTTGACCTTGGTGAATTGTTGAATGACTGTGAAGATCTTTGAGAGCTTCAACGATGCCAAAACATCTGTAGATGGGTTGTTTACTTCATTTTACGATGTGACGAGAATACCGCTGTTATCAAAAATAAGTTGATTTTTATACAGCACCTTGTTGATAGTCTTGTGAGTACACCGAGCTTTAGTCGGTTCACACACACACAAGAGCATGGATCATATATATAAGACAATTCCTATAATTGAGCAGTCAGTGTACAGCGGTCAGTCGACCCAGCCAGACGTTAATCGATTGTTTTGAGTAAGGAATTATGATCACTCATAATCGATAAAGCTTAGATATTTATAGTTAATTAGTCTTAATTAATTACACATGTTCTAAACATTGCATAAATTTCATCATGCGGTGTAATCACTTACGCGCGTAATCTTCGAGCGTGAAAATTCGTCTTGTGATTATTGCGGATTATGGACAAAATTTATTATTGACAAACCTTATTTTTTCTGATCTTCTTGACGATTTCTCGCATGGAAAACACCCTCTTTACCCGATCGTCAATTAGCAAGTGAGCAGTGTGAGTATCAACGTGTCAGAAACCACGTGTAACTGATGCGTGGTACTGTTTCACAGATCGCCGGTATCATAATTCACGATCCTCAAATCCAGTTGCCCACGATTTGAACATGTAATTCAGTCATTGCTGGTATAATATTATTATGCGATAATCGCAGTTTGCAGAATTGTTGTAGAGTTGCTAATTATGAGACGCACTGACAATGAGCTGAAAACTCATTAGGAGATAAAATGACGCAGGGTAATTATAATTATTTCGCTTGTGGCACCAGATCGACAAACGAACAGGACCTTTCATTCAGGTATCTGCGACACGTTTTCGAAAATTCGACATCCAAAATAATCCTGAGGCACGATATTGTCCTGTTCAGGTGTCGATTTGACGTCTTAAGTCGCTATTCGAACCTCCTGATTCTAATTAAACTAAATCAGTGTAGATACTTTCCACATCTCTGCTTGTCGAGCTGGATTGTGTAACGAGTTAATAATATTTACATTAAAGTGTGGAAATTAACCGTGCCGACCAAATACCTTATCTTAGTTCTTGGAATTGCGACATTCTGATATCAGCACTATACGGGAAACCGCAGTCTTTGCGACTTCACCACGCACAGATGCATGTACGTTGTTGGTGTTTGGCATTTTTTTTTTTTTTTTCATGTGTACGATGGCCTCGCGACAAAGATTGGCTGTAAATTCTCCATGGAATTCAATTACACGGGATAACTTTGGTTATTATACTTTCCGGGTTCTTTTACACTTCGAATGTTTTTCTTCGCGGATGATATTGCTCAATTTGATGTTGATATCATCAATTCAATGATGCATTACACCGGTCAATAGTGGTTTTGTTGTCATTGATATTTGAATGGTCTTTGAAAGGTTTGATGTCAACGATCGTAGGAGCATGCGTAGTTTTTCTAAATTGGCTCTAGTTTTTTATTTTATCAATATTTTTATATACGATTAAGAGAAGCAATTTTAGTAGAAAATATAATAATTTGTTGTTCTTGGCATGAAAAAGAGGAGAACCACATTTAGTCAAAAGGGAAGCAATTAGGGTGTTCCAAGAACAAAAATTCTTTTCTTCAAACGCGTATCAAAATTTCAGTACAGCATTTCTTCTCATGCAAATATGAGCTTTTAATATTGACTTTTTACACACTAAAAGCTATGATTGTACAAGACGTGATTAGGGTTTCGTATTACCACTAAAAGTAAAGTTGGTCTTCATATCTACAGCCGTTGAATAATACATGCGTTGCACCGAAAATATCTACAAGTGGAAGCTCGCTGCCGATTACTGATACCTACGATACGCCAAGATGAGGACCTTCAACGTCCTGACAACTTTTCTTTTCACTGGTAAGTCAGCGCACCGAATAATTATACGTTTTAAGCATATTATTTGATTCCTGATTCGATCCACGAACATCGTTTTGACCTTGTCATTGTGGAACGTTTCTAAAATATAATAACACAGGCAAAAATGCCGAAACCATTGACTGAATTGCAACTAGAATGGCTGGTAACGTTTTGGAACGTAACGCAGTTATAGAAGTGTCCAAGAAGAAATATCAACCTTTCCCTACTGTTCCAGGGATTTTGTGCCTGACCTTCGGACAAAGAAATGATTCAGCGGCGAGTATCGTATATAGAAATGCACTACAGGTCGTGAGAGATGTGGTTATGAGGGTGACTAATAAAAGCATGATCAAAGACCTGGGACTAATCAAAAACTTTACGAAGGAAGCGTGCTCAACGAATGGTCAAACCTGGAAGGAAGAAGAAGCAACGAGCAGCCTAGAAAACGCCAAACAATGTATCCACGATGTATTGGAGTCGAATATGAAAACCGCCCACGAAACGTACAAAGGCAGTTCCCACCTGGACACTGCTATTGAGCACTACGTAAGAAGTCATTGTCCAAGCAGAATAACTCTCGAAAGATGTATGAAAGAATATTCCAAGTCCTTCGAGCATTGCGTGGATTCGCAACAACTCAAAACTATCGAGATAATCGGTAAATTTTCAACATCCACGCTCGAATTCGTCTGCGAGAATGACGCCAAGATGTTTAAGGGTCAGTATGTGTCATTTAGTTTATCTAGTCATGCGAATGCGTCGTTTTCCGAATCGTTCAATTGCATTTTAAATGGTTGAGTCTCGGCTTCGTCCTGCGGAAGTTTGTGTTTCGTTATTTATCAGTATACTGCGGCATACCACCGTGTGATACGCAGTGAGCAAATTTATTTATATCGCATCAATATCATCTCAGTTTTCCTAGATAGTGTCGAATATGCTCCCAGTGTTGGAACTCGCATACACGCGATAAACAATCACCCGTGAAACTACGTTAACGCGTATTGAAATTTCATATTATTTGCAGATTTGTATATCAATGAAGGCGAGAAATGTTATAATTCGATTAACGATCCCGACAAATGTTGGCCTGCACTGACTACCGGAATCAATACTTTAGAAACTTACAATTTCACTCTGGTTTGGAATGACGCAACATGCTCGTAAGTATTACCAGTATCTTAAAAACGTCTCTCTGATTAGAAAGTCTTTAGACTTGTCTTACTTTCATTTTCGCAGTAAACCAAGTGTCTCATTTTCACATAAACAGTTGAATAAGTCGAGAATATGGACCGAAAATCTTTCAATAATACAAATACCAATGCACAGTTTTTATCTCACATAAAGATGCAGGTTGAAGATTTCGATAAGAATACGAGAGAAACTCTGCATACATAGTTTCAATCGAACGGAAGTAACAGTTTTCAAATTTTGAAAACTAGTTCAAGTACACCAGCACATCCTTTTTTTTGGTAGGGAATCGAAACTTTGGTACGACCTTATTTTTCGACCTGCAGTACCGTTCATGATTTGAAGATGACTTTTCGAAGTTTCAAATCTCAACGAAAAGTTATAGGTCTCGGGTTAAAGTAACGTAATCAAATGATTGCTACGGCATTTGAAATAGTTTGATGAACCGATTTCATTATGCGTCTCTTAAAAGATGTAGACTCTTATCTCCCATTACAATTAACTTCTAATTAATAGGGAACTGAAATCCGCCTACAATTGCATCATCGAAAAGATACCGAACTGTAAGAGCCATCAGATAACTGTAACTTTCGCGAGAGGTCTATTCGACGTGTATCTGGAAAACTTAGGCTGCAAGAATTCAAGTAATTCATCGACTAAGCCAATTCGGACAGACGCATCCGGAAGACCAATTGAAAAGGAAGAAGAAGAAAAAGAGAAAGAGGAGAAGCTGAAAATGGGAGAAAAAAAATCAACTAATTCACAGACATTACCAGTTATTAGCATCAGCGCTCTCTTCTCGACTACAATCACCCTGACGATCCGGTCATGGAACGTTTAAAACTCTTATTCAGAAAAAAATATATTTCTAACACGCAACACAGTGTTTCGGCAAAGTAGCGATGTAACGCTTCAAGTCGAAGTATTGTATCGTACTCCTTGATCTTATTTCACTCGCTATTTAGAATCGTCCTCAAACATATACATACTTACTCACACTCTTATTTTTAGTATCATCCATGTATTCTCTCGATTGCGTCAAAGCTCAATTGCCTTTTTGACCTCTAGCGATACGGTTCGTATGTGTGTGCAAAAATACAGCATATCTTTCGTTCGTTAATCATCAATTGTCTTCAATCATCATCCCGATACACTCACTCCTATCCTCTACCACCAATTCACGGACCCCACGTCAATAGACCAGTATCTATCGCTATCTCTCCAAAAACATTGGTATAAACGATGTGTCGATGACATTTTCACTTTAGTAAAAAAGTACTACACAATTCACTGTTTGCACTATAAACAAGGAATAGCTTGATTTTCTTGGATGTATTTGCTAGAATATACGGTATACATATTATATTGTATGAGAGTAAGAGAAATTCAAACAAGAGTGTATGCCTCTTTCCGTAATCCCCATGTAGGTGTGTGTCGTGTGAAAAAAGAGAGAGAAACGCGGGCATGAGATCAGGTGTGTGCCGCGTACCTCACTTCTACTTCTACTAGCGTTAGAAATCATGTATTACCGATTGTGTCTCTAAATTACTATTTTTATTCATTAAATATTTCTCAAAAGTACTAGTGATTAATGATCCTGGTGTCACTGAACGTAATTGGTACCGCAAACATATGTTATCACGGGGATATTTACGTTATCGTTCTATTCATCCAAAAACTTACCAAGTTAGTACCGCTGTAGCGTATTAATTGATATGAGATGTCCAATGACTTCTGATTGTAAGTCGGTAATTGGAGTGAATGAGAAATAAAAGAAAATAGAATCTTTCTGTGAACATGATAAAGTCGTTCCGAATGAAGCAAATTAAAAGATAATGTTAATTAATGTTTGGAGGACTAATGTGTCTGTGGCAGCTTCACACCAATGGTGAGCCTCCGCAGCTTTAACGAACGAAATGTTAACTTGCGATACGATGACATGTTGAACCAAATTCTAAGATACAATGATTTTCTGTTCAGCCGTCGATTATATGTATAGTTTTGTGTAAATATAGCGGTGTCGAGTTTAATGCTAAATAACAAATTTTTTTTTAATCTACGATTTATTTTTATCAGTTATCCGCCTCGTTTTTTTTTTTTGTTGAATCGTTTCCTGAATTGCGTGCGATCACGTGTTTAACATGCATTACATACATGTTGTATAATATGATTGGATTAAATATTGAAAAAAAAAAATAAACAAAGACATCGCTTCATTTAGAACTGATATGGAATCGAAAGAGGATTAGTTAACGAATATTTACCCCGAATTTCATGATTTTATCGACGGTATAATTGTAAGTATCAAGCTAAACGCCGGATGCTTCGGCGCATCGAATCTTATTACAAAATTTGATTGAAAATGAAAACGCAATGAAAGAATTCCAACTGTCTGTATATGTATAGCAGTTTGAATTAGTGTTTTGGGGTTATGAGTTATGGGTTATCTATCGATGTATGTAACACTCTTAATTTTTGCTGGCATGGTTGAGAGGTTGGGACGGGATAGAGTGGGTCTCTTCATCGCAGCGACTCCCACGTGGTGAGACCTGGGTCATTGATGGCAATGTATTCAGTATGTATGCGCGATTCTAGATCGACCCACTCAAGAATCGAACTTTTGGGTCGAGAAAATAGATCTTTTGTATCGATACTTTACTAATCGATTTTTTCTAGAATCAGTTCCAAGTTTGCAAGGATCGGATTAGGTTCTTCAATCCTCAATTAAAAAAAGTTTTGAAAGTTTATTTTGGCGTTCTGTATTTTATGGATAACATAGGTTTGAGAATACAAAAGAATCGACCAATTTCTAGCGCTTAATAAATCTAATATCACGACTAATAAAAAAAGCTTCCCACCTAGTCGGCTGGGTTTGCGTAATATGTATATGAGAACTATTGCTGTGATAAACAAATATGACCCAAAGCAAACTATTGATAAATATCAAAACTGTTGAATAAGTAATACATTTGTGTGACACGATTCTAAATCTCCAATATAGACACCGGTTTCCAGTTAAACTAAAAAGTAAAAATAACGATCAATCTTCCAAAGATCAATCTTTCGTATCCGATTTTTTGGATGAATAGGTTTTTCCAAAATCAATTCGAATCGATTCTGAGAATCGATCTTTCGCTTGAGATCGCCCATCCCTAGTATTTAGTCATGAACTAGCTAACTGCTGTTTCGGGTAATTTCTCTTGTCATATTTTTCACTTTACTGCAACGAGTTATGCAATAGATCTCTCGAAAACACGAAGATCATTCAATGATTTCTGTAACTTGTTATTATTTGTATAAGCAATAAATATTTGAAATAATATGTATACGTGCCAACATCGCCTTGGATAAACGTATCGTAATCTCATCAACCACGCGAAACTCATACAGGCTTCCAGTTATTTTATAGCTCAAAAATTATGGACATTAAAAAAAAGAAGTTTCGAACAAAAGATGTGGGGAATACATTGACCTTCAAAAATGTACGACAGCATTTTATTCATTAATCCAATATTATAAGAGTTATCGGCCGAGATAGAAAAACTCGTTCATTCAACGAGCCATAAAACGTAGACGGTAAGTTTTACAAGAGAATTTCTGAGGAACAAAAGATGCAAAATGTTACTCTCCACAATAATGGTCTGAACAACTTTTGCCCTAAAATGCATGATTTCTGAGATATCGACCAAAAACGTTTATCGAGATTGCGCCTGAAGCCTTAATCTGTCAGCATTTTGTGTTTTTATACTCAGTAAGTGACCCCAAATATTACAAAAAAAAAATTGGATCGGAATTTAGTGCGAGGTTGAGCCCAAAAAACATTTATTTTTACCGGCTTAACAGCCGTCATCTGTCTTTAGCGGAATGACATGACAAGACGAGTTTTCTAACTTTTCAAAGATGTTCAAACGATTTCGTCTTTATGTGAAAGGTATTTTGAGCTTCGCCATCGTCGACAGTAGTCTCCGAGAACAAGAAGAGCCGCAGGAAATTTCAACATCGGTTTCCTTCGCGGTACTGTTCATGAACATCATTTACCCCAAATCCAAGGATCAAGAAAATGACGCCGGGTGGAGAAATTCGGGCGAGGTGTTACGAGAAGGGAGGCTTAGAGATGCTTCGCGGTTTTGAAACTTGTACGACTGACCAGCTCAAACGGTGCATCAAGAACTTGAAACCCGTGATCGACGTGAAAGTAAATACCGAATGGTACAAAATGCCCAAGTACGCGATCGACTTGATGATCAACCTCATACTGAGAAAAATTTCATTTGTCGTAGTACCTATAAAAATTCAGTAAAACAGGTATCGTTGGAGAAACTGTTTGAATATTGTTGGAATTACGAAGACGGGGTACGTCTAACCATTTTACGCTATTGTCGATCCATTTTTGGTAATTGCAATGCAAAATCAGTTTCTTCGGTTTACTCTACTTTTTTAGTTAAAGAAGGCTTTAACGTCAATTTATCGTTGCGCGAGCGTTGAATTTTCGCAACAATTACAAGAAAATATAGTAACGGTGATCGTAATGAGAAAGAATAGTAACGGATACCAGACTTTCCGGTAACAGCTAAAAATTAGTTTTCATTTTGTACCTAGAACTATATTTTTCTATTGTGGTAAAAAATGAAAATAGTTAAGAACTGAGCGGAAAACGAAACTAAAAATTCCTCACAGTGCACGGTCGAACTTCTGTACGGTGACAAGTGCGTGAAAAAAGTGGAGAAAAATGTCCTTGACGTAGTTGACGGAATGATAACTTCGGTGAGGAACTTCTCTGACCATGACAAAGAAGATCCCGTAAAAAGTCGGTGAATTTCTGAAAAAAGATCACTGTTGATCCAATTTCTTATCCCTGTAATATTCATACTTATCTTTTTTTAATATATGGATGTTTAACGACATTCTCGACATGCGATTAGTTCAACCGTCGCGAAATGTGTCAGGAGAACAGTAGAAAGTGGATTTTGATGAATGCCTAAACTTCGCACACGCGTGGTTGACGTAACAGACATATTTTTTTGCTCACAGAGTTTGTTAACGGCCGCGACATGTCAGCGTGCATGACGGCGTGCGAGGAGAAACTGAAGAAATGTTTCATCCAGCACTTCATTCATTCAACTATGAAGAAGGACGCAATTCCAAATGGGATAATTGGACTGTTGGACATGGTGTTGAAACAGGGAGCGTGCAAGTAGATTTCACTAGTACCGATTATTCTTCATGCTAAACTTTTGAACCAACATTTTTTCCACCTGACACGTTTAATCATCAACAGCGAACAAGAAAGCTTTCGCCAATGCACTGTGAAGATGAAGACGATTTTTCTTGACCTTGGTGAATTGTTGAATGACTGTGAAGATCTTTGAGAGCTTCAACGATGCCAAAACATCTGTAGATGGGTTGTTTACTTCATTTTACGATGTGACGAGAATACCGCTGATATCAAAAATAAGTTGATTTTTATACAGCACCTTATTGATAGTCTTGTGAGTACACCGAGCTTTAGTCGGTTCACACACATACAAGAGCATGGATCATATATATAAGACAATTCCTATAATTGAGCAGTCAGTGTACAGCGGTCAGTCGACCCAGCCAGACGTTAATCGATTGTTTTGAGTAAGGAATTATGATCACTTATAATCGATAAAGCTTATTTATGGTTAATTAGTCTTAATTAATTACACATGTTCTAAACATTGCATAAATTTCATCATGCGGTGTAATCACTTACGCGCGTAATCTTCGAGCGTGAAAATTCGTCTTGTGATTATTGCGGATTATGGACAAAATTTATTATTGACAAACCTTATTCTTTCTGATCTTCTTGACGATTTCTCGCATGGAAAACACCCTCTTTACCCGATCGTCAATTAGCAAGTGAGCAGTGTGAGTATCAACGTGTCAGAAACCACGTGTAACTGATGCGTGGTACTGTTTCACAGATCGCCGGTATCATAATTCACGATCCTCAAATCCAGTTGCCCACGATTTGAACATGTAATTCAGTCATTGCTGGTATAATATTATTATGCGATAATCGCAGATTGCGGAATTGTTGTAGAGTTGCAAATTATGAGACGCACTGACAATGAGCTGAAAACTCATTAGGAGATAAAATGACGCACCATAATTATAATTATTTCGCTTGTGGCACCAGATCGAAAAACGAACAGGACCTTTCATTCAGGTATCTGCGACACGTTTTCGAAAATTCGACGTCCAAAATAATCCTGAGGCACGATATTGTCCTGTTCAGGTGTCGATTTGACGTCTTAAGTCGCTATTCGAACCTCCTGATTCTAATTAAACTAAATCAGTGTAGATACTTTCCACATCTCTGCTTGTCGAGCTGGATTGTGTAACGAGTTAATAATATTTACATTAAAGTGTGGAAATTAACCGTGCCGACCAAATACCTTATCTTAGTTCTTGGAATTGCGACATTCTGATATCAGCACTATACGGGAAACCGCAGTCTTTGCGACTTCACCACGCACAGATGCATGTACGTTGTTGGTGTTTGGCATTTTTTTTTTTTTTTTCATGTGTACGATGGCCTCGCGACAAAGATTGGCTGTAAATTCTTCATGGAATTCAATTACACGGGATAACTTTGGTTATTATACTTTCCGGGTTCTTTTACACTTCGAATGTTTTTCTTCGCGGATGATATTGCTCAATTTGATGTTGATATAATCAATTCAATGATGCATTACACCGGTCAATAGTGGTTTTGTTGTCATTGATATTTGAATGGTCTTTGAAAGGTTTGATGTCAACGATCGTAGGAGTATGCGTAGTTTTTTCAAATTGGCTCTAGTTTTTTCTTTTATCATTATTTTTATATACGATTAAGAGAAGCAATTTTAGGTGAGGAATTTGATTTTTAATTTTTGAAGTTTATTAAAAAAAATGCTATTGATAGCTTCAGTCTTACTTCATTCAGACAAAAGTCAAAAAACTATAGAAAATGTAATAATTTGTTGTTCTTGGCATGAAAAAGGGGAGAACCACATTTAGTCAAAAGGGACGCAATTAGGGTGTTCCAAGAACAAAAATTCTTTTCTTCAAACGCGTATCAAAATTTCAGTACAGCATTTCTTCTCATGCAAATATGAGCTTTTAATATTGATTTTTTCAATTTCCCATTTGAATAACTGTAAAAAAAAATTGAAAAATTTTTGGATTTTTTTTTCCATCTCGCAAACGGCTTGACTTATTAACTATCTAAATACTAATTCTTATAGGAAATTGAACACTCTATAAAAAAGTACTGAAATCAAGAACACCCTGATACATCTGGCGTTTCGCGTACTCGGGGGTTGCCAGAACTGCCTTTTCATAGACAAGGGGTTTTGAGCCGATCTCTCCGATTTGATTTTTTTTGGTAATATGTCGTAGTAGACTGAAAACTAAGCCATACGTGTTGTTTTTTAACTGCCATTTAACACTTTAAAGTAAGACGTGTCAAGCAGCGATTCACGTCTTCGGCTGTGTTCGGTCTTTGTCGACTGTCCTTGTACCGCTTGTATGTAAGCACTGATATATGTAAAGCTCAGAGGTCAACTTTGAGTGGGTCCGTTACAATACACGTAATGCAGTAATGAATAATTGATACTTACAATTGTTACGCTATTGCTGTAAAGGGACGTGACGTTAGAATATTGTTGACTAAATTTCCGTCGACTCAAGGAGACGAACCACAAAGTGGAATAAAAGTAGCTGTTGTACACCGCACAGTGTGAGAAGCTGAATTGTTATAGGAGATGAAGGAATAGCGCATTTTATACTATCGCTAATATAACGCGTATAAACACGATATTGTAAAATTAAAATTAGTCTGTAATTAATAACGCTGAATGTTTTCTCGACCTTATCTCGGTGCGTGTGAATAGTTCTCGACGTTTAAATCGATGAACAAGTCAGGAATTCAATTCATGACGTTTCGGGCCTAAGGGGGGCCCTAGTCAGAAATGTCAATACTGTCAAGGCCTCTTATGCGCGGTGAAATTTACATGGAAAGGATTCCAAGTTAATAAATAAATTTAAAAAAACCATCTCAAAAACGGGGGGTCCTTAATTAACATTCTATGTTGTCGGTAAAATCATTTGTGTCGTCTCTCATTCGTGAGGTAGCGAGTAGTAAACCTGGTTAAGTGACTGAATTTATAAGTAACGTCATAGTAATGATTCACGTTTCGCAAAGTCAGTTATTTCGCTATTTTAGGAATCTATGAATCTCTGAAATGGACCAAGTCATAATGAGACAAAGCAAGAAAATCATATTTTCAAAACTTAGCCACTTCAAAGTCACTGCAAAATTTCAAAATAGTAATTTTACCCTCCAGTGTTTCGTTACGCTAACGTTATTAACTTCAGCCTCATGAATGAAATGCCTACATGTTTTAATTTCCGATTTATTTACGACCTATTGTCTACGTGTTGGATCGCGGCCTGTTCAACCGTTTGGGCTTAAATTTGCGCGCCGCCCGCAAAGCGCCAGAATTTGTTCCAATTGGAGTGGCGACAACTCGCTTTGCCCGTCCACTCCCAGCGTCAGCAAACTACGTAAGCGCAGCGATTATAAAAAGGGTTGCCAGTTACAGTTTCCAGTTGATCATGAATAGGAGCAAAATCAGGCATTTTTGCATGGTTCAAACAACATAATACAACACCTACGGGCGAAAATTAAACGGAAAATTTAGAGTGAACGTGTTATGACATGGTTCTGTGATAGATGTAATTATTAACACCCATGAAAAGTTGAAAAGTGATAGGAAAAAATTGTCATCTGGTTATCCTTTCCACATAATGAAACCAGATCGTGATGACGTAGAATTGACGTGTAACTTCGAAATTTACATTCGAGATTCGTAGCGAAGAGACACATTTTTGACTTGTGTGTGAAGCTTGTTGACATGTGCACACATGTGCTGTATGTGGCTATTAATGTGAATTAAATTCACTTAGCCACTTTTGAACGGCGGGCCGTTCATTTTTGCTGATATGAAATACAACATATCATATTTATAGCGAGAAAAATTTGCTAGAGAAGAGTACAATTTCGAAATTTTCAGGCGAGTTGACACTGTAGTCAGGGCGGCTAGGTGGTCTAGTGGAGTGAGTCTCCGGTAAAGCATCTCTAGATACCAGGTTCGATTCCTGGCTCCGTCGTTAATTTTTCAACTCACCAGAAAATTTCAATGTTGTATTCTTCTCTAACTTCGGAATGTGCAATGAGGAATTCTCTGCGCGTACGGAAAAATTTAAATAACGCCGAGTCATTATACACGAGAAATGATGTCGTATACGCTGAAAATTATGATTGTACAATACGTGATTAGGGTTTCGTATTACCACTAAAAGTAAAGTTAGTCTACATATCTACAGCCGTTGAATAATACATGCATTGCACCGAAAACATCTGCAGGTGGAAGCTCGCTGCCGATTACTGATACCTACGATACGCCAAGATGAAGACCTTCAACGTCCTGACAACTTTTCTTTTCACTGGTAAGTCAGTGCACCGAATAATTATACGTTTTAAACATATTATTTGATTCCTGATTTGATCCACGAATATCGTTTTGACCTTGTCATTGTGGAACGTTTCCAAAATATAATAACACAGGCAAAAATGCCGAAACCATTGACTGAATTGCAACCAGAATGGCTGGTAACGTTTTGGAACGTAACGCAGTTATAGAAGTGTCCAAGAAGAAATATCAACCTTTCCCTACTGTTCCAGGGATTTTGTGCCTGACCTTCGGACAAAGAAATGATTCAACGGCGAGTATCGTATATAGAAATGCACTACAGGTCGTGAGAGATGTGGTTATGATGGTGACTAATGAAAGCATGATCAAAGACCTCGGACTAATCAAAAACTTCACGAAGGAAGCGTGCTCAACGAATGGTCAAACCTGGAAGGAAGAAGAAGCAACGAGCAGCCTAGAAAACGCCACAAAATGTATCAACGATGTATTGAAGTCGAATATGAATACCGCCCGCGAAACGTACAAAGGCAGTTCCCTACTGGATACTAGTATTGAGTACTACGTAAGAAGTTATTGTCCAAGCAGAATAACTCTCGAAAGATGTATGAAAGAATATTCCAAGTCCTTCGAGCATTGCGTGGATTCGCAACAACTCAAAACTATCGAGATAATCGGTAAATTTTCAACATCCACGCTCGAATTCGTCTGCGAGAATGACGCCAAGATGTTTAAGGGTCAGTATGTGTCATTTAGTTTATCTAGTCATGCGAATGCGTCGTTTTCCGAATCGTTCAATTGCATTTTAAATGGTTGAGCCTCGGCTTCGTCCTGCGGAAGTTTGTGTTTCGTTATTTATCAGTATACTGCGGCATACCACCATGTGATACGCAGTGAGCAAATTTATTTATATCGCATCAATATCATCTCAGTTTTCCTAGATAGTGTCGAATATGCTCCCAGTGTTGGAACTCGCATACACGCGATAAACAATCGCCCGTAAAACTACGTTAACGCGTATTGAAATTTCATATTATTTGCAGATTTGAGTATCAATGGAGGCGGTGAATGTTATCATTCGATTAACGATCCCGAGAAATGTTGGCCTGCACTGACTACCGGAATCAATACTTTAGAAACTTACAATTTTACTCTGGTTTGGAATGACGCAACATGCTCGTAAGTATTACCAGTATCTTCAAAACGTCTCTCTGATCAGAAAGTCTTTAGACTTGTCTTACTAAGTAAACCAAGTGTCTCATTTTCACATAAACAGTTGTATAAGTCGAGAATATGGACCGGAAATCTTTCAATAATACAAATACCAATGCACAGTTTTTATCTTACATAAAGATGCAGGTTGAAGATTTCGATAAGAATACGAGAGAAACTCTGCATACATAGTTTCAATCGAACGGAAGTAACAGTTTTTCAAATTTTGAAAACTAGTGCAAGTACACCAGCACATCCTTTTTTTTGGTAGCGAATCGAAACTTTGGTACGACCTTATTTTTCGACCTGCAGTACCGTTCATGATTTGAAGATAACTTTTCGAAGTTTTAAATCCCAACGAAAAGTTATAGGTCTCGGGTTGAAGAAACGTAATCAAATGATTGCTACGACATTTGAAATAGTTTGATGAACCGATTCCATTATGCTTCTCTTAAAAGATGTAGATTCTTATCTCCCATTACAATTAACTTCTAATCAATAGGGAACTGAAATCCGCCTACAATTGCATCATCGAAAAGATACCGAACTGTAGGAGCCATCAGATAACTGTAGCTTTCGTGAGAGGTGTATTCGACGTGTATCTGGAAAACTTGGGCTGCAAGAATTCAAGTAATTCATCGACTAAGCCAGTTAGGACAGACGCATTCGGAAGACCAATTGTGAAGGAAGAAGAAGAAAAAAAATCAAGTAATTCACAGACATTACCAGTTATTAGCATCAACGCTCTCTTCTCGACTGCAATCAACCTGACGATCCGGCCATGGAACGTTTAAAACTCTTATTCAGAAAAAAATAGATTTCTAACACGCAACACAGTGTTTCGGCAAAGTAGCGATGTAACGCTTCAAGTCGAAGTATTGTATCGTACTCCTTGATCTGATTTCACTCGCTATTTAGAATCGTCCTCAAACATATACATACTTACTCACACTCTTATTTTTAGTATCATCCATGTATTCTCTCGATTGCGTCAAAGCTCAATTGCCTTTCTGACCTCTAGCGATACGGTTCGTATGTGTGTGCAAAAATACAGCATATCTTTTGTTCGTTAATCATCAATTGTCTTCAATCATCATCCCGATACACTCACTCCTATCCTCTACCACCAATTCACGGACCCCACGTCAATAGACCAGTATCTATCGCTATCTCTCCAAAAACATTGGTATAAACGATGTGTCGATGACATTTTCACTTTGGTAAAAAAGTACCACACAATTCACTGTTTGCACTATAAACAAGGAATAGCTTGATTTTCTTGGATGTATTTGCTAGAATATACGGTATACATATTATATTGTATGAGAGTAAGAGAAATTCAAACAAGAGTGTATGCCTCTTTCCGTAATCCCCATCTAGGTGTGTGTCGTGTGAAAAAAGAGAGAGAAACGCGGGCATGAGATCAGGTGTGCGCCGCGTACCTCACTTCTACTTCTACTAGCGTTAGAAATCATGTATTACCGATTGTGTCTCTAAATTACTATTTTTATTCATTAAATATTTCTCAAAAGTACTAGTGAATAATGATCCTGGTGTCACTGAATGTAATTGGTACCGCAAACATATGTTGTCAGGGAGATATTTACGTTATCGTTCTATTTATCCAAAAACTTACCAAGTTAGTACCGCTATAGCGTATTAATTGATATGAGATGTCCAACGACTTCTGATTGTAAGTCGGTAATTGGAGTGAATGAGGAATAAAAGAAAATAGAATCTTTCTGTGAATATGATATAGTCGGTCCGAATGAAGCAAATTAAAAGATAATGTTAATTAATGTTTGGAGGACTAATGTGTCTGTGGCAGCTTCACACCAATGGTGAGCCTCCGCAGCTTTCGCGAACGAAATGTTAACTTGCGATACGATGACATGTCGAACCAAATTCTAAGATACGATGATTTTCTGTTCAGCCGTCGATTATATGTATAATTTTGTGTAAATATAGCGGTGTCGAGTTTAATGCTGATTAACAAATTTTTTTTCAATCTACGATTTATTTTTGAAGTTATACTTCTTTAGGCGCGTTATGAAAAACAGAAAGCTAATATTGGTACGCTTGTCGCCTCTGATCACTGTTTTCATATTTATTTATAATATTTATCCACATTCTTTTAGTTTTTACAGTCACAACACGTGTTTTATTTTCATACAAGTGCGAATTATATGTGGCAATAAAATATATTCAGTCGTGATTTAAATTGAATATTTGGATTAATGTTATTTACTATTTGTGAATATTAGTGAAAAAATTGTGCTAAAATACTTTTTCAAGTGCCTCAATATAATTGAGGTTAGTTATCCGTATGTATTATTTATTGATATAAATTAAAATATCATTATTTAATATAATTAATACTAAATATTATTAAATTATCAATGTTGAATATTTATTATTGGTTTTTTAATATTTACAAAATAAAGAAATAAATTTAATAGAACATTTAATAAAAAGTTCGAGACAAAAATTTAATAGATTATTTAAATATAATGTAAGACATCCGTTATTTGTTTTATTGTTTTTTAATGATGCCAAAGAAGTATAACTTCTCACGCGCGTACATAAGTACACGCACCAATTTTTTTTTATCAGTTATCCGCCTCTTTTTTTTCGTTGAATCGTTTCCTAAATTGCGTGCGATCACGTGTTTAACATGCATTACATACATGTTGTATAATATGATTGGATTAAATATTGAAAAAAAAAATAAACAAAGACATCGCTTCATTTAGAACTGATATGGAATCGAAAGAGGATTAGTTAACGAATATTTACCCCGAATTTCATGATTTTATCGACGGTATAATTGTAAGTATCAAGCTGAACGCCGGATGCTCCGGCGCATCGAATCTTAATACAAAATTTGATTGAAAATGAAAACGCAATGAAAGAATTCAAACTGTCTGTATATAGCAGTTTGAATTACAGCGTTTTGGGGTTATGAGAATAAGAAAAATCAAATAGAAGCATGGCGAAAGTCAAAAATTCGACCTGAATATCTTCTTCGACCTCACAATAAATTCCCCACGTATACGGCACTGTTCATAATCATCATTCACTCCAAGTTCAAAGGTCGAGAGCATGACGACGGCAACTTTTCGGAGAAAAATTGCGGAGAAAAGGAGGGAAGGAACTGCGGGGCAGGATCAATGGTTAAAAAAATAGGAGATATCAACCGCCCAACCAACATCCCGCGCCCGCCGCAGTATTCAAATTTGCGCAAATGTGAGACGTGATTAGTTCGAACGCGGATGCCTGAGCGGACATCTTTAACGTCATCAACATCACCAAGTAAAACCCGAGTCAAGTTGCAGCATTCGTTCGTCATGCTATATTCAAATACACAAAAAATGTCGAACGATTTCTTATATTCGTTGGCTGTATAATCGATGGTAGATCTTATTTTTTCTTTCTCTTCGTACAGGAATCTTAAACTTCAACGTCGTTTTTGGTCAAAATCAAGTGATTCGAAATATATTAGCAGCTTCCAATAATTTTGGCATAATCGATGAAAGTTTATTGAGCTGCTACCTTAGCGAATTTAAAGTACTTGTAAGATCAATCTGTGTATTTACTGGTCAGTCGTGGCCGGAAGACGTTGCCACGGCAGGGCAAATAAGGGCTGAAGAATGTATCGCATCCTTGACGAATTCGACGCGATATTATAACAATTGGCACTGGCTCCTTAATGATACCGCCCGAGTCGATACCTACGTGAACACCTACTGTCCGAAAATCACTTCTCTCAGAGCCTGCGTTAGAGAGTTTACGAGGTCCGGTGAGCATTGCTTGGTACAGGCATCAGGTTATCACGGGTTATTACAAGTTCAGACCCACCGGTATCGAGGACGAAAAAGCGTTAGAAAAGTGAACAATTGATATCAGTCAAGTGATCCTCGTTTTTTCGTAAAACATCGATAGCCCTGCCATCTGTAGGACGACCAGTGACCTCGACAGTAGTAGTCGATAATCATCTCGGCCGGTATAATCCAAGAGGATTGTGCAAATTTTTAGCACCGATGGTAAAATAGTACCGACGGGGATTTGACTTATTTGCATGAAGCGCTGCTATAACTGCACTTGCGAAGAAAACAGGCTATCAAGAGAATACTACCACCAATAATATTTTTGTAATTTTACGTACTCATGTGCTGAAAGGTGTGTAACGTTTTTTTTCAAATCAACTTTTTTTATTCATTTACTTCATCCTTTATACGTCTGCGCACATCATTTACGTGTGGATTTAATCAAATTCGTGCTAATCAACAGATATTTCGTGATTTTCAATGGCAAACGCGGATCTTGCTTTCGATTACCTCGCGCCTGAACAGTCGGGCTTATTCTTGAAAATAGTAATTCTTAACTAACAATATTTGTGATAAATTAAATTTTGATATAAAACCTGCCAGCCTTCGTGAAATTCTCCAAAATTTCTGTACAGTTCAAGCTATAATCCGCAGGTAGGAAATGGCCGTTCAGCCCTTAATGAGCCTTATTATACCTACCTGCGGAACACAGCTGTATTTGCCGATTGGCCATTTCCTAGTATTACCTACCTGTGGGGCACAGCTGCAACTGTACAGAAGATTTCTGCAGAATTCCAGAAAGGCCGGCAGGTTTTGTATGAAAATTTAATTTATCACAAACATTGTTAGTTGGGAATTACTATTTTCAATGGTAAGCCCGATCACTTTTCAAGCGAGAGATAAAGGAAAGCAAGATTCGCGTTTGTCATTGTAAATCACGAAATATCTGTTGATTAGCATAAATTTGATCAAATCCGTAAGTAAATGATGTGGGCAGACGTGTAACATAAAAAGTAAATTAATAAAAAAGAAGTTGATAATAACGTGCCTTGAATTTTAGGTATACTTAGACCTCCTGAGGATATTGCCACGTTTGAAAAAAGCGCTAAATTACCGCTTTCGGTAACGTAGTAACGAGTATAATAATAATTCAGATACTTTTATATTCATGCCGGCGAAAATTTCACTCGGTAGTGTGTCAATTCCAAAATTTTCATTACCGTCTTAATATTTCAATCGTATGTATTCTTATGTATCCACATCAGGGTGGTCCTCGCACTGAAGTGATTCTGGAATCTTGTTGCTCCAATAGGTTGAAATATCTGGAATTAATATTTACTCAATTCTAGCTAAAGTTTTAGGCGCGATCCAAATTGTCTGCCGATCCTTATGATTTCCTCATTATGATCATGGAAATCGGAAAATTTTAAGGCCTTGATGACTGTCTAGATACTTTGTTTCCCAAAAATCTATAAGTCCGTGATTGTTATTTTTGAATCGTGAATTATCTTAAAATTAATCTTATCTGTAAATACTCACTCTTCAAGATTCTGTTCGAATGATGTAATTATTTTCAAATTAACTGGCCTTATCCCAAATTTGAGAAATGTCAACTGATCGAAGGAGAAGTATTATTGACATTACTGACGGTAACGTTATTATATTTATGTTCAGGACATGGTTTGACTAGCGAAATGACAGTTTAGTCGCCGCGTTTAAGCTGCGCCAATACGAAAAGTCGCATATTTCATCATCAGATGTTCATAAAATTATACACGACTTTCATTATAATTTTTTGATCGCCTCAGTAAGCACAGACACGTATTCAAGTTTCGAACGTGTAGTAAAAATTCCAAGTATCGTCATGTTGTACGAAAATATTCTGTATCGGAATGCCGTGCAGTACTCCCAAACTTGACATAATAACTACCACCAATTTTGAGATGTTTAAAATTTTATCTCTCGAAATAAAAATTTATCAAGTTCAAAAAATCTACCAATCTTGCCCCATATACAATTAGCGTGATTTATCTTTTCCAAGACTAAATTTAATGTCAGCTGTAGGTTGAAGTTGTGCGTCACAGCTGGCATACGTCATACAACTGATGCGATGTTGTGAAATACGCCTGCATAGTTGTGCAGCACAACATTACGTCACGCGATGAAACTTTCCTTGAGGAAGGATCGAAAGACCGAGGCAAACAGCTTTCGTTACTCCGGATTTTGTCGCATACTTCGGAAATCTGCGATTGCAAGACAGATATCAGCGTACAACGGAAATTTACTGGCTTTCAACGCGAAGTTTTTTTTTTTTGACAATGAAAATAAATTCTATTTTCGAAATGCTCTTTGTACGACAGTAGTCGTCATTTATGTATACGAGATTAGTGACAGCAGATCGGCGCATGCGCATTCCATCGGCGAGGTAGTTCGGGAACAATCGTGAAACTTCGGATGATTCCGAGAGTGGCGAAGTCGTAAGAGCTGCGGACTTGATCGCACCGAGAGCAAAGATAGCTGAGAAGGCCCGGCGTTGGCTGTCTCGACGTGCATGTTTTGAAGACTTCGCATCATGTTAATGAGTTCTTATCAAATTTTAATCACAAATTCATACAGCGTGTTCAGTATACGAAGGAAAAACAATAGTGCAAGATATTTACCCTCTTGATCGAGTCATTTCGCTAGTATTATTTGTGTAACTGAAAAGGCAAATCACCATGCCAGGAAAAGGAAGCAAAAAGCGATCGTCAGGTGAGAAAGAATAATTCAAACCAATTTACCAGAATAATATCACCCAGAAAAATTCTCCCTATAAATTCCTCTGCCTGTAATATTTTCCGTTATATTTTCTTTACCCCACATATGCTATGTTCGTTCGCATTACACTTTGTTATTACTGCCGAGGACGATCGTCGCATGATTCATCGTCTCACCGTTCGGTGTAATTTCTGTCCCGCTTCACCTGACCCCTGTAAATTGGCTGTATTTAAAATTATCCTACTTTTTTTTGCCATTCGTTTTTCTCGCTCACTCTTCGTACACGCTTATCGCCAGGCCAACTTAATCCGATTTTCTAGGATCAGAATAGCTCATGGCCACGAGACAGGCATCGTATTGACCCCCATGTGACTTCCATGCCTCCGAAATTTCAGTGGATCGTGTCTAGCCAATGCGCCATTCCGAACGGCGCAATAAAAATTTTCGTTGAAACATTCTTCAAATTCAGCTTGCAAGCTGAATTTTATCATTTTCCTTATCGCGTTGACGTGCTATTCGACCGTTTCCCAGCAATTAGAGTCTTCGGAAACTAATTGTATTTTAATTGCATTCGTTTTAATCTCGTAATTATTGTAATAAATCAACGTGAATAAATGGTACGATTTTGTTTTGGATTCTGCAAAATTTCCACAGTGTCATAACTGATAGACGATGTAAATACAATCTTTGTACAAAACTGCTAACGCGTGTATCGTTGCAGTTGGCACAGCTGTTAGCCACGTGTTATGTAACATGTGATAGTTAATACTTGTGAAGCTACAGCTCTTTGAACATTTTTATTTTGAAATAAACCTCGTGCATATGCTGGCGATAAAGTAGAATGCTTGTGAATTCTTATTATGGCATTTTGCAAGTCACAATAAACGTACTTTGTGATATAATGTATAGCATCCGATTATAATTGATTTAATTGTACGAATAATTGGAAACCACGATCGAAATCAAAAGTTGGGAAATTGAAATAAGTTATTTCAAATATCTCCAGCTGTTATTTTCCACCAATGATGGCCAAATAAGAATCCGAAAAAATTCAAATAACATCTAAGATGTCCAAGTTGCTGGAGATTTTTTAAAAGATTTTTTTTCTCTGTTCCTAACTTTCGATTCAGGCTGTGGGTTCCGATCATCCTAAACAGAAATGAAATAATTCATTGAAAAACATCCATCATAACTTTAGTATTTGGCTAAATCGAATATAACATACGGATCGCGGGTCTAACTCACATGTTTACAATTCATTTCTGATAAGTGAATATCAAGCGTTGAGCTGACTTTGGAATTCCACTATCTTTGATTAAAGAACATGGTTAATGCAGGAAAGCTGCTTTTAAAAGCCTTAAGACCTGGTCCGTACTTATTTGCCACAATTTTTTTTCAGAATGTTACGAAAGGGGTTTCACTCTCTTTCTCCTTCCCGCCTATCCTCAAGGTGAACGTGACTAATTGTCAATACAGACTCTAGCAGCTGTTTGATAAACTTGCGGCCCACAGCCATGTAAACATGTTGCATTTTTCAATCATTTGTTTTCCTAATGTATTTCTCACTTTCTTAATTCTGCTCAGTTGTTAGTGATTAATGAACACACTCATGATACTTGGGGAATTTTTTTTCCCTGATTTATTTTCAACAGGAAATATTCAATCTCGGAATATATCCCATTAATAAGGTCTATAATCAGGCGGTCACAGATTGTCAGATTAACAAGTTCCACATTATCGTTACCAACTTAATTGGTAGAAACACTCTAATATATTTCAATCAAAAGATTGCGGAATTTATTTTTACGGCACCACAAGATCGCAGAATGAGAAATGACTCGATAGTTTAGTTGAAAAGGATGACGAAACTATTACAACCTTCAAGATATCAGACTATCGCTCTACTCTTTTAACACTTCAGATCAAATAATGTTTCACCTTATTACTGTTCAGCAACCAAAAGTGCTGACCTCCAATTCATAGTCCCTATAAATATTTATACCTCCCGACTTTACGCTCATAAATTTTGTTACCTTAAAAAATATTATTCTTATGCCTTGTTGCCACAAATTATTCCAGTATTTCTGAAGGGCCTTTAATTTCAGCAACACATGAGAATAGTTTTTGTTTAACCAAAGTTAAATTATGACTTTCATAGTGCCGAAAGTCCTAGTGAATATAAATATATTGAATGCATTTTTTCAAGGGCATGTGAAGTTTGATGACAGATGATACACTGTGCATGGACTTATTATTCTCCTACAGTTTTACAATCAGTTTACAATCGATTAATCACATCTTATAATTTTCTTATATTTAATCTGTTCTGTCTTAGCTCATGGCGGAAAAAGGGCTGAGCTGATGTCTGACGACGACTCGATTAACAATGACGCTTGTAGCGTTGCTAGCGGTCAGTCGGACAGTCGCAGCGTGATGGATGATGGTAACTTCAACGACAATGAGGTGGATGAAATAGCTCAGCAAGAAGCGCTAGAGGAAAAGCTGAAGGAAGCGATCGATGGTCTAACTCAGAAGTGTGCCAAATCAAGAACAACATGCTTCAACGGCATAGAAAAGGCCTTCACTATGAAATACATTCCAGACTTTGTGGAGGACAGAAAAATGACAATCACCGATAGCATAGAACGAGCCCTCAAGAAGGGACGAGGCGACGAACAATCTGCTGCTGCTCGACTTGCTAGCTTACTATGCGTTCAACTTGGAGCTTTTGACAGTGCCGAAATAATAGTCAAGGATCTCAAGACTGTTTTAATATCTACTGCCAACAACAAGTCCATCTCACCAACTGCCAGAGCTGAGGTAAAGAAAGTTGAATTAACAGAAATACTATTATTGCAAATAAAACTTATCCTACTTGTGAATTTTTGAACCTAATTACTGCAGTTTTTACTTGCATCCGCGATATAGTTGATATTGTTCTCTTTATTTTTACAGTGTTATTGGACCCTCAGTATGATGCAATTTTTATCAGGCAACGACGCTGCAGATACAATCGAAATTATGCAACTACTTTTGACCGCATTCTACGATTCTGCTTCCGCTGATCTTACGGCCCTACAGGCAACAATTCTCTCAGCATGGACACTTCTTTTGACGCTTATGGCATCTTCAGATGTTCACAACTTGATTAGTAGTAGTAACACAACGGACTCCTACATGCTGTATGTTGTACAACTGTTTAAACTACCCATTTGCAGCAATTACTCAGTTTAGTCTGCATCCGTTTGCTACATTGAACGTTACAGACTCTCAAATCATTTGAATAGTCTCGTTATTCGTTTAAATATAAGATCTCAAACATAAAGGCTATTGAAATATTTTCTTGGGTAATTCATAAACTGATATTCTGTGCTTTAGATCACTGAATCAGATACGGGAATTACTGGAATCTTCACATCTGGAACTACGCCTAGCAGCCGGCGATGCTTTAGCAGTAATATTTGAGCTTGGGCGCGATTACTCGGAGGAAAACGAAATATTCTGGGCAATAGATCTTATCGCAATTCTCAAGGATCTAGCAACTGATTCAAACAGGCATAGAGCCAAAAAAGATCGCAAACAACAGAAGGCCAGTTTTAGAGACATACTGCGGTACATAGTGGTAAGCAGGCAAATGATAAGTTTGTACTTGTATAATAAAACTTGATACACGTCAATATTGGAAATTCTCATATTTCTTGTTATTTTTTCATTTCAATTAGGAGGATGAGTTTCCAGAGCTACAAATAAAGTTCGGACATGAAACTCTCTATTTGGAAGATTGGTGTACCCGAGTTCAGTATACGGCTTGTTGTCGCCTCCTTGGCCCCGGTCTCAATATTCATTTAGGGGAAAATAAGCTTCTCCGCGAGATTTTTAATTTGGGAGATAGAGTCATGGCACCGCAATCATCACAAAGGAGAGCGACCAAACAGCAAAGGGTGAGCAATTACTTGAATAAACTATTATTTTTTCTCCCATTCACCTGCAGTAATAATTAGATAGACTGAATTTTTGTACTTGTTTCAAGGGTATTTTCTTTTACTGAATAAAAGTTAACACATCTGTGTTTCTTTTCAGAATCTTTTAAATGCCGCTGCGTTCAAAGCACGGACAAGGCAGCGCAACAAAAACCGGGACAAACGCTCTGCTACTCTGGCTTCCTAATTTAAATTTTATTATTTTATCACAACTAAATAATTAATCCACACAATCTTATAGCATTATCGAAATTACTATTTATTTAGCTTAATATCTAATAATGAAGATTCAAGCAAATGTTATTAATACTATGAAACTACTATGTGAATGAAAAAAATTGTACATACAATAATTGATTTGCTTTTCTTGTTGCTTGGAGGGGAAATAGTATAAAAAGAAAGGTTATAGTGAAAATCATTGCATTCTGGGCAATTAGTCAAAAATATCGCACGACTAAATCATGGAATATCTTTGTGTCACTTCAACAATCCACAAACGAATATGTTCGAAGTTATTATCAGTATTTGATTTTAGAAAACAAATATTGGAATTTATAATTTCTGTAGTGAATGTTTTTATTCTGGGATTTTTTTTAGATTCTCTCTATACCTTTTTGGGCATCGTGTTGATAGAAGTCAGTTGATTAAATTTTGTTTGTTTTTTGAACTATTATAAATATCCAGTAGACAACATTGACTTGAATTTTTGTTCCAATTAAATTTCACATACAAATTCCTAACATTGTAATAGATATACATGATAATAGTTAACGAAAATGAAGTTTTTTTAAAATTTATTTCTTTTCACATAGCTATAAATTGATCACTCTGCAATCAAAGTGTAGAAAAAACTGTATATATTAATTATATACAATTTCAAAACTGCTTAGAATTGCACAGTTCATGTACTTTATACTTATATGTTATGTAATTTAGACTGTTTTGTAAAAATATTATGTACGTTACACATTATTATCTCAAGTTTTAAGACTTTCTTACCCATACTTGTCGACATTCGCGTAATGTTAAACTAAAACCCCGATTCTTCACCAGAATAATTTTAATAATCGCTCAAGGATTGGAACAGTTGTTTTTTAGTTCGTGCATGCTTATCCAATGAGTTACCCATGAAACGAGAAATATTTCATACGTAACTAACGTAAATAAAAAAGCTGTCGTCAATTTTGGTTTAAAAACATTTATTTTACACTTAAATGCAAACAGTCGAATTTAATAACAATCCGATATGATACAAGAACTATTGTTCTTACAATTATTAATACAATTTTTGTTAGGAAAACAAAAAAAAAATCACAGATGCTTCGAGATATGTATACGCAATTTTCCACACCTTTATAAGTCATAAAGACTAGAACAGAAATCAAACAATACAAAAGTAGTTAGTGTATTCGAGCAAGTGTTTTTTTTTTTTTTTTTCGTTCTCACGCTATAATCGTGGATAAGGCAATGTTGATCCAAAAATTGGGTCGAATGGTTATCACTGTAGTACTCCCATCATCTGACTAGTTTAGAGAGCTAACTGAGCTGAAAGCTTTTTCAACACTTAGCTATGCTAGATGCTACAATACAACTAGCTTACATCTTAGACGGGTTGTAAGTTGTGAGCTTTCAACCAGGAGAAATTTTCAATAAGCCTGAATTATCAAATGAAACGTAAATTTACAAATGATATGGGAAATAATTTTTTCAAATTTGTCCCACAAGAGATATGCTCATAAAAATGCATATTCTGTGAAGTTTCAATGCTGGTTATGTGTAAATATTGAGCTGTTGGTTTTTGAATTCTTTTTCCGAAAGCATGTGCCATCGATATCCCAATACCTTCGATACTTCTTTCTCAGTGTCTTCATAACTTCGGCTGTTTATTTTTAGCCATTGATAATGTTCTGGTGTCCAATTATTCATCTTTGACCAGGCTCCATCAAATCTTTTCAGTATCACATTTCGTCTAACAAATAAACAGCGAAGGTTTTTTGCTGTTTTTACAATCTGGAGAATTGTTGCCGTCGATATTTTATCACGAACCATCTAAGGAGCAACAACATTATAAATTTCAAACAAAAATAATACTTTGGCCAGTGAATTTGTAATTAGAAAGAGGAGTCAAGATTTGACTTTCATTAGCGGTATCGTATTTGATTAACAGGTAAAAAAATAGCATATCTAATATTAAGAGAAAAGATATTTTCATTAGTCAGGAAGTCCACACAACCAAACACATTGGCATAGCGTTAACAAAGGCAAAAGTAAAGCTGTTCTTTGGTAGAAAATTTTGGGGTATAAAAATTTTATAAACAAGGTCAGACTCTTCAATCGCCTTTGATTGATCATAACGTTTATCGAAAATGCTATCATTAGCCAAAATACGTTTTTATCTCTGACATCAGTTTTGACGAGTCATATTATGGATTTAAAAAGCCTTACTACTTTTATTATTTTACAAAATGTTTTCAAAACTCGTCATGATAATAAGGAAACGAAAGTTGACTTTGTTGTTTATTAGTTGTAGCTTTTGTTAGCAGAAAAGAATGACTCACAACATGCAACAACGTTAAGCACACGCAGTTAGCATAAGTGCAGTGTGAAAGTAGACTGCAACCAACGCTTAGCCAGCGTTGTAAGAATCTAAACACAAGATGCTACCAGTGTGTGGAGGTTCGGGCAAGACTTGCAAAACCGAACTAGCGCTTCGTCCAGTCTTTTAGAAAAATTTTTATGCTGATAATATCTGGACAATCCTTTAAATGCGTAGACTCTTAAAGTAGATTCAAAGTATGCTCCGTGAGTTGTCAACGTAAATGCTGAATGCTGTTGGAGAAAAGTATACAAAACATTCGATTAATATTATTGAATATCAATAATTATTATGCTGATTGAAAAATAGTCGTGAAACTTTTCCAGCAATATGTTGAATGTAATGTTTTCAAAAAAATGTATCTATATATCATGTCTGCATCTATCAATTATCTGTTTTTAGTTTTAGTGTACTCAAGCAACCTTAGTGTTTGGATTATCCATAACAATGCTATAGCATGGGATGGCTCCATCTTGGAGTGCTACATCAACAGGCAGAGCAAAGTCGGTGGGTTTCGAGCTCTCTAATTCGAAGTGAACCAGCAGATGAGGATTGTTTGCTTTCATCTTGCGCCATGCATCAATCTTTGGCTGCAAACATAGATATTTACAATAAGATTTGTCATAGCTAAATTTTTCAATGGATGTATATAACGAGCCAGCTAAAAAAGTGCCTCAATTTAGAATCTTATAAATTGACAAATAACTGTTCAATTGTATTTTTTTTTCGTATTTTAAATATATTTTCAATATTTTTAATTAAAATCAATAAATTGGAAGAATTGTTATAGAAGATAGTGTCAATCAATTCACTCGGTGATATGTTTTGCAGCGACTGTATTATCTCAAAAATTGCTCAACCGATTTACCTTAAATTTTAAGACCGTACCTTGGACAGTTTATCCTCTCTACCACAATCCAAATCTTTCTTTAAGCAAAATGGCAACCATATAAAGTTAAAATATGATTGTTCATAAAAATATTGCAACTTTTTTAATTTAAATGACAAAAAAAATAGCTAATAATTGCCAAGAATAAAGGACACTAAGATAAAAAATAACCACAAGCAGCAACAGGAATCAAATCTAAGTCTGAAAAGTTCAAGTGAAATACATTGTATCATTATAATGTGAGAATAATTAACATAATATTACCAACTGAACAGTTGAATCCACAGGACTGTATCGATTTTGCAGAATATGCAAGTGTCGGAGTTTTGTGTAGCCGAGTAGTTCGATTACATCTTCGTGAAGATTTTGAGGACTAATGACAAGAATCTGAAACAATTTCTTTGTTTACTTTATTGTGCAAGCAGCAGAGAGAAAAAGTTGAAAATATATTTCAATCCAGTAGTGACTAATTTATTTTTTCATACTCCTGGCTTATGTCCATGATTCACAACGTAGTATGAAAAGGTAAATGCTCACATTCAAATTCAGAAACACACCAACATGGAGCAAGGGACATCTGTTTCTCGTTGCGTTTATCAATACAAGTTTGGATAACGTTTCCGTGCAACCTGTGCAAACTTCGTCCAATAAATGTATGGCTTCTCTATTGTCTAGCATCAAGTCAATCAGCTCCAAGCACTTCAGATTCGCCAAATTTCCCATCAATCGTTTCAGAGCTTCAAGTAATTTTCCTCCAGTTCCAAAGACCCTGATTCTTTCATGATCATCTCTGTTAGCCATGTTGCATGGAAATGTGAACTTTAATCGTCTGATCAATGTACCAACACCAGCGACAGAGGTGTTGTCAGACCCTTGCTTCTCGGTGTACCAAGATATCATATTCATGAATTCAAACAAATTGTAGAAATTCAGCATCGGCTCAAAGATGAGGGTCCGGAAATTTTTCCCAACTTTGTTGAGGCACATCGAGGTGCGCATGTGATCCAGAACATACTCCCATCCACTGTAGTAGTTGAATTTTCCACGTGTCAGTGTTCTGTCTTCCAGCACGAATAACGACCATACTCTTTGCAATTTGAATGCGTGGTACCATGACTTGCAAACAAGCGAGGCGTAGTAACGCTCGCGTATTGTTAAATAGGAAAATATTTCTTCCAGCAAAATGTCTGGAAGATCGTTCCAACAGCTGTATACTGTTCTTTGCCTCACATCATCTGAATCCTCTTCGATATCGATGTAAAGCGCTGTTAACATTATAAGTTTGACAAGAATATTTGCAATGGATTCGTTATTAGATAAATTATTTCTGGAAAAATAGAACAAACAAAAAACTAATCGAATTGTATAATTGGACGTCAAGTCAATAAAAAAACCTAGAAAATTTGCGCATTAAGTTAAGTTTACGTTTTCCAGATCTTGCCAATTTTTAGTTCATGTGTGGGATGCGTGTTGTAATATTGCGTGAATAAACTTATAGGCGAATAGGATTCGGCGTTGCTTAGTAAAAATAGTACACTAAATAGATATAGCGAATGTCTGGTTACCGACCTGATCCGAGATAACGATGACCGAGAAACTATCGAACAATTTGAAAATCTGAGGCCGGTGTGCAATTTAGCTGCGTAAATACGTTCACTGCTTCATAAAAAGGTAAAAGCAGAAAGAAAAAAAAACTAGATCTTTATCGAGCTATCAGTTCAATGCCGTTTGACATTTGTGTATAACCTATAATAGGTTACCTAACTAGACTTACCTTGATCATTACCGTCAAACTTCCAGCAGCCTTTACTCATGTTTGAATTCAACGTAAAATAACGACAACATTAAAACCACTCTTTGTGCGCGTTATACTATTTATATATGATATTTCTAAAAATATACTAAAATTGAAAGCGGCCGGAACATATGATCGTCTGGCGCCATGTTAGTTTAAATAACCGGACGCACGTCACTAGCGTTGATCCTTCAGCATCGCCAACCTGCGTCGAATGACCAGGTTGAATTTCGCTGTGGGTAGGTACCATTGAGATTTATGACTCCCTTCACGCACGTCAGATGTCGTTGGTAAAAACTTATTTGAAAATGCTGTCTAACCGTAAAATGAGATTCGTGTCGTGAGAGTCGAAAAATTATGTTTGGATGTGGGTGAATGTTTTTCTGTTATTGTTGTACATTTCAAATCATTGTTTTAAAAGGTAAGCCTGGGTTCCAATGACGAACAAAAGATGCTCCACACTTTCCACACTTGTATTTCTAATCTGAAAAAACAAAATATCTTGTTTCAGGCTAATGTTTCGTGCCCATTTTAACGGGCGAAACTCACTCGGCGAGTTGGCTCTCCTTATTTTGAATAAAGCGAAATCGTTCTGAATTTATTAATATACTTAAGCTGACGTCACGATCGAACCGTCATGTGTGATTTGATTGATTTAAACAGCCCAGACCCTCGTAATTCGGTTAGCTCAAGACTCCCATCTCCTCTGATACCCGGACCAACGATTGTCGCCGACAATAACGACAATAAAAAACTGAACATCGTCGAGTTTGTTCGTCATGGAAAACGTTCGAGCCTTGAGAACAATCCGTTCGACAAAGTGTACAAAGAGACCGCAGATTACATGGCCAAAAAGGATGACCCATTCGAAGTTATCTTGCAAAAGGCGCTGCAATCGAACAATCAGAGCAACCAAAAGTTGGCAAAAAGGAGTAAGCATCGAGAGGATTTCTCGCCAAAGCGCAGAAGACATTCCGATGTGTTAAAGGTAAACAGAACCCTGGATGAACCTTTGATGGGTGAAATCCTAAACAAACATCTTAATCATGTTCAAAAATTGTCCTGGAATTTAAGTGCGAATCAGAGCATTATTAGTGATTTAAACAACACGAATTTGCTGGAGGATAATTGCTCAGATTCTTCGATGCCGAAATCACCTTTCAAAAACGTTAACAGCTCCGCCACTCCAATCGTCACTTTGATGCCGCCATCCCCAGAGAATTCCTCCCTACTGAATCAGTCCGCAATGAATGACAGTCTCTCCGAAGTCAAAGAAAATTTAGTAGAGAACAACGCAAAGGGAATCCTTGATGTCAAAGATTCTGGCTTCTCTGACCATTGCCAAAATCCTACAGATCTCGAAAACTTGTTAGTCAAGTCTTCTATGCACAGAAGATCTTTGTCACAGGGTAACAAGCCTCTGCTCATGTCTCCTGACAAAGAGGAAACCACATTTCGGCCTAGGTCCAAATCTACAGCTGATACCAACAGGACCAGAAATATCCCGAGTAATCCTCCGATTTTATCGGTATCAAATGCATCCTCCCGTTATACCGACTTCATGAATAATGGATTCATTGATATTGGTAGCAATACCGTTTCAGACTTGCTTGATATTTCGAAAATTTCTGGTACCCCCAGACCGAGTTACTACTCTTATGGTTCTCTGTCTTCCATGAACTCCGACGGCACCAACAACAAGGCTTTTATGTTGGACAGTGAGTCGTCAAAAGTGCTCAAGAGCATTTCCTCAGCTAAATCTAGTCTCAATTTGTCAAATGTCTCAAGAACGACTAGACCTGGAGATTACTTGATGAAAACTCCGTTGAAAACTTCTGTTCGAATGTCAGACTTGGCTCTCAGACTTGAAAAAGTGAAACTACAATCAGTCACTAACATCGGAGAGTTGCCTCTGTACAGCCCGAATCACAAGGTCAAGAATTTCCTACAGCTTGATGAAGTTTGTTCTGATAATACCAAAATGGAAAACTGCCAGGAGAATGATGTACAAAAAGAATCTAAATTGATAGATATTGATTGTGATAGCTACAATGCGACCTCTGTGTCGAATCATTCTTTAGATTCTGTTTTTATTGTAAGTTTAAACTGAAATTTATTTTCTGCAGTATGACGCTGAAACTAGCAGATAACATAGGTGGAAAGGTTCAAAGGGATGACCAAGCAATGAAACTTGACAAGATTATTTGGGAAACTCTTTCGAATATATTCCTTGATATTTTATCATTTGCTCACTCCCTGAAATTCTACCAGACATATCACCTGCTGGATATCACCGGCTAGTTTCAGCGTCATTTCTGCATTGGTGTTAATGTAGTTATCAGACTTAGTACACTGGTGTATCATTAATTAATTTATTAATCACATCGGATCATTTTTAAAATAAGGTTCGAAAATTATCATTATCGAAATTCGAAAATTTATGCTTCAGCCTAATGATGTATTAACTGTTTTACTTAGGAGAATAACAACAAAGTCGATCCGATAGTGTTGCAGGATGCAAAATTACTTTCTCGAACCTTCGCCGAAGCGGCAGAACAATTCAGTTCCTGCTGTAAGTAATTTGACTAAAGAATTTAATTTCCTTAATATTTACAATAAGGTTTAATATATAATAATGTTTCTATTTTTATACCTAAAGCATTCAACAGCTCTGACGATTTACTGTCAACCTCACAATGGAACTTTGATTTCCTGCCTGCTTCAGATGATGAAATTGTAGTTGATAATTTAATTGAACTGCCTGTATCTCCTGCAAGAGGTGAAACTAGCGCAAACTCAGATCAAAACGGAAACCCGACAGAGATTGCAAGCAGCAAACCATCTGACTCAGTAATTTGTCAAGGATTCAAAGATTTAGAAAGTGAATTTATTGACCAAGACCATACCATGAATAAAGTAATGGCTGCGACATTACTTTTGGATCTTGAAAAGATAGTTCATCGAGAAAATAATCCTGAGGCAATAACATTACTTGAAAATTTAGAGAAAGTCTTGGGTATTAACTGTGAAAGCAATGCTCAGTTGTTGGCCACCTGCATGCAGGGAACCAATAACTTAAGCAAGAGTCCGAAGAGATGTTTGTCAAAATTGAGTTCCATTGAAAATATAAGACATGAAAATTTGGAAAAGAGTCATGAGGATAACGATCTTGCTGGAATGTCGAATAGTATGAAAGTTCTTAAAATACAAAATGATGTAAGTTTGGAGATGAACTTAAATGATAAAAAGGAAATAAACAAAATTGAAAAGTCTGTAATACCCGATTTTTCACCATCTACTGAGGAAAACACGGCAAACTTGTCTGAAAAGTCTAATAGTTCTAATATAGTGGAAAATGAGCAGAAAGAAGTGCAGGTTGATCAAGCAGAAGCGTTGGAGCTGATTACAAATCTTAGTAAAATATTGGGTGGACGCAACAACGAGTCTTCTCCACTTTCACTTCTCACAAATTTACGGAAAGTTTTGAACTTAGCCACAAATCAATTGAATTTTGAGAATTGCCAAACGACGAAATCCAAAAATCGAGACACACCAAAGGAGGCTAATACTGAGGCTCTGTCGCAAAAAACAACAGCAGCTGGGCCAGAACATAATACTCAGCGATCTGAAACCAAAACTAATGAGATCAAACCAGAGCGTAAAAAAAGTATAGACTCAACAATGAAGGTTCGTAAAATTCATAATGAAATAAAATATTTACTAGGTTGAATTAGTCACATTGAAGTTAAAATTTTTGTAAGTCATTTAAAATGCATCGAACTTGTTTTTCAATATAGACTCAATGCACTCCTCCGGTTTTACACAAACGCAGCATGTCGCTGAGCGGCCCTAAACGTAATAGTACGCCAACAGCAGTTCTGTCAAAAGCAAAAGAGAAAAAGGATTCTGACAGTACTAAGAGGGCATCATCTTGCAGTGCACTTCCCAAATCAGGTGACTAATTTAAATTACTTCCTCTCGATCAATGTTCACTGCCACGTTTTATACTACAAAATATGACATGCCCTCTGTGTTCTTATCTTACCTAGGTACGATAGAAAAATCTTCATCCATTGGACAAGAATTAGGCAAAGGTAGAGCATCTGTGATCGGAGTTACTGGCATATATAAACTGAAAAAGAAATCCATCGTAGAAAGTGCTAGCAAAAAAGGTCCCTTGAAAGCCTTAATTCCAGTAGGAAATATGCAGAGGCGAGGTAAAATTTCACCATCAATTTATTGGTTCGAATTTTCCATTGAATTTTAGAATAGAAAACTAGAAATAATTGGTTTTTATTAGATTTTTCGCTCAAACAATTGCTTATATTTTCAGGGTCATTGGGTTCAAAGGGACATATATCAATACCAAGAACCCCTCCTAAATCAAGTTCCAATGTACCCCCTACTTTCACTTTCGGGACCAGCAGCACTCCGAATCCCATTATTCCAATAAGCATTGCTAAAAAATCGCCAAGGAATAAACCTGTAGCGTCCTCCACACCAGATGGTGGAGGATCCAGGAGTGGCAAAATGAAATTGCAGGTTTCGAAGAACATGGCAAAACCAAGATTCTCCTGCAACATCTCCCCTGTCTCACCATTGCCAACTCACGGTATCAGCAGCGGTTCCAAGGGTTCGCCCAAAAAGTAAGGACAGGATTTTAACTGTCTTTGAATTTGGTGTCCCTGTAATACGTAGTAATTTACGCAATATTTTGTGTGGATAAATCTATAATGTTGTGAAATCTTTATTCCGTAGCTACAGACACAACAAAACTCTGTCTCCCCCAAAAAAACGAAATTCTCAAGGGGCTCAGGGGCACAATGCAACTCTGTCTAGCATTCCGAAATATTCACCGTTGGCCAGATTTTCGAAGGATAGTTTTAAGGAGGCACTTAAAACCTTCGATATTTCTGGCTCTCCAACGAAATCGTTGGTAAAGTCAAATACTCCAAAAAAGGCACCATTTGTCCATAGCAAGAGTGAAAGTCAAATACTCAAGAGTCCTTTGAAAACTATGAACAATCAGACTACTAAATTTAAACCATTTAATCTGGTAAGCAGAACAAAGTGTTTTCATGCAAATGACACTTGAAGAGTGGCAACCATATTTATTACGACCGTTTATTCTATTAAAAGATTTTAATGAATATTTCTGTATTTTCAGGTATCTAAGATTTGCCGGGGTAACAGTGGCAGCAAGTTAGTAGATAAAGAGAACTGTGGGTAATTAAAATGTTTCCTTCTACAAAAATGTTTCCTTCTATAAAAATGTTTTTTATATACAAATATTTTTTATTTTTTGATAGTATATAATACAGTCCAGTAGTGCAGCTCCGTTGTAGTTACAATTGTCTAAAAATATCGAATTGCAAAGATCACCATATCCTGAGAGTCCATTAACAGTATTGCGGTTGTCAATGAGAATGTATATGTGAAATATTCAACCATGTAAGAATATGATTTTAAATTATTTTTATACCGAAAGTCAGAATTTATCCTCATTCTTATTTCGTATTAAAGTGTATTCGTGATATTTTTACTAACGAATCATTCATTGCCTTTGAACTTTTATTATTATCATTGTCATTCAATGCATGATCGAATCCTGAATCGCATACAAGTACACAACTCATACGAATCGTTTGCTACATGAGTCATTGAAGATAAAGTCGAGCGAAGGAAATCCGAAATTCCCCCGACCAATGAGGAATAAACTCTACATATTCTTGTTTTCCCTGAGTTTATTACTACAAAAAATATTTACTAATTATTGAACATAATTTCGCAGCAGCAATGAAAAAACTGCGTATGTAATTAATTTTTTGACTCTCGTCGTGCCGCGATGAATGTCCGGAAAAAACACAACAGGTGCAAACTTATCGAGCGATGTAGACAAAATCGATTCCGAGTTACAATAATACCCAGGTAGCATTTCATGCGCCGTCAGATCATGCAAGATCTTGATCGGCAGCACCATACGGCAGAATAATGCATGATTGGTGTATGGCGACGCAAAACAAGCGAGCAAACAGCAAAGCTGTAAGGGACTGCCTAACAGCGCTTGCTGCAGCATTCATGCGACGTCTGCCGGAATTCTGTTCTTCGTACTTCGCAACCTTCCCGCACGTGCGCGCAGGATGCTTATACCCTATATATTACATACAATAATAGCGGGAACCGGGGAAGCTTGGGCATCCCAGTAAAACGTGTAAAGATATTGTCGACGACATTTTATCAGCCGTAAGACGTACACGCGGTGCTGGAAGGAAAACAAAAAGAAACACAATACTTCATTTCACAGAGTAAGTGTCGTTTCAAATTATCTTTCAAAATTAATGCACATATGGAGACTTGCATGTCGGGTTCAAACGTTGACATATAATACAATATTACCTATATTAGCTCACTTTTTAAGTTAAATTTTTGGCCATTGCTATTACTTTTACGTACGAAAGTGATATTTCGTCAAATTTCAAGTCCCGTAATTCTCAAAGATTTGTATTTGTTGCCTCTACTATAACTATATATGCAATATTATTAATAATTTCTGTAGCTTGTCTATATACATGCCTGAATCATGATTAGGCTGAAACGAAACCCCTTTAGTCAACTCACACAAAGGCAACGGCGTAATCGTTTAAATGACCGTAGAATGGCGACGCATGCCGATGCTAATCCTTACTTACGTTGCAATATCGTCAATAATGATAGTTCTGAGGAAATATCTTTGAATAATGGAAACGTCGTAGCATCTATTTTACCAAATGACAGTCCTCCTCACGAACCGCAAAGTTCGGTTACTTGGAATAACTTAGCTCACGAGGCGAAAGATAATTCTTCCGAATATGAGTGTTCAGATTCAGATGCTATCTGTGAAGACGATAGTAACAGTCAGTCTATGGGTGAAGAAGGCTGTATTCGATTAAAAAATTGCTTTTGAACACAGTTAGCTGATTGTTTTATTGAGAATAACATCAACAATGTCCAGGCGAACTCAATACTTACAGTTCTCAGATCACATCGCTGTTTGGCCTCTCTTCCACAAGATGTAAGAACATTGATTGGGACTTGCAATCGTCGCGTTGAATTGATTGATGTTGAACCCGGAAAATATTGGCATGTAGGTTTTGTTGCTGGAATTTTAAAAGAACTGTCGAAACACACATATGCCATACCTAATATCTTAGAAATCGATGTTAGTACTGATGGAGCTGCTGGTGCAAAAGACGGTTCAACTCAGTATTGGCCTATCCAGTTCCGAATAATAAATATTCCTGATAGCTCTATACTTATCGCAGGTGTCTATTATGGGAAGGGTAAGCCAAAAGACCCGAACAATTTCTTTAAAATGTTCACAAATGAAGTCCAAGAGGTTTTCGCCAGCGGTGGTATCCATTTCAAGAATCATTTAGTAAAAATAAAATTCAGATGCTTCATAGCTGATGCTCCGGGTTGATACCTTGGAGGTATTTAAGAGTTTGAAGAAGATCCTGAAAGACAACGATCTCTAGTAAGCATTATAGTTTTATCATATCACCCGATAGTGTATTTTTTCTCGGGTGGTAACTAATTTCAGTGATATTTATTGCAAGTTTAAAAACGAGTGATATGGATTTCAGAGACACTATCTTATTAACGTTGGTGGTGTCACAGCTAGAGATGCTCTCAACCAATTTCTGAAGGAAGCCATGACGGATAGCCTGACACAAAAATTCTCTTGGACTGGAAAGTCTGTTTCAGATAAAGAGAATCTCCGACCGTTATTTAATACCTGTATCGGAAAGGTATTTTTTGGTGTGTATGACTAAGATTATCGTTATTGACTAATAATACGTTACCCTATATTCAATGCAAGGTTTCGATGATTGTTTACGCAGATGCTTTACGTGAGTGTTGAACAATACCACAGCCACATGATCGTACAGAATTTGCGAGACTGATGCAAGAGGCAATTCGGGGCGCACGAAAAAGATTGCAGGATGCAAAACGACGTGCCATTCGCTGTCCATGTGGAGGGTCGCAGACAAAAATATATGGCTGAAATGGCTCATCGTTACGAGGTTGAACACCCAGGACAATGACACTGCGGAATAAGAGACCCACAATTTGCCTATTAAAGATCCTACGTGTATTCAAACATACGTACCTATGTACTTTGTTTGACTAAGAAATATTTTAGTACGTATAGCTGTGATGTTAGTTTTTATGTTTATGCTCAAGCATAGTATTTATAATTGGTACTGCAGCTGTGATATCCACAAATGACATGTAACTATATGTTTTCCAATGAAACATTATACCTATATCAACAAATGCGGCGGGTTTGTACTAACATAGCTAACATTTAGATACTGTAGACGCTTTTGGTATCTGGTATAAATTTTAGTCTTCTGACATTTATATAAAGTATTAATTTTTATTTTTTGATTTCAAACACTTCATTATTATCTACTGTTCTACTCATTTGATATCAGTTTATCAATACTATTATAAACTGTAGTTAATAATTTTAAGCTACAACGTATAAAAATGTAACTAAAGACATATTTATATTAATAACTGTACAACAGTAGAAGAGACCCTCTCTTCTAGTCTTGTTGTAGACATAGATTTGTGAGTCAGTGTTTTTCTTGTTCATTTTTGCTCGCGAGTAACTGTAACACGTTTATGACTAATTATCTTTAAGTAAAAGTAAAAAATATGAAGACTTATATTATACCTATATATGTATATGGGTGTAATATATCATATATTTTACGATAGCCGCATATTAATAATATAAAATATAAATATTAATATAATTATATAGTATAACGATTATAGTCAACGAATGACCTGCCATGTTCTGTGATTTTGAACTTTATATTTGAAATAAATGAGAAAATCTTGCAATATATAGTTTTCTTCTTTTTTTTTTTTTGCCGATGAGAACCTGTGCATTCTGCTCTTCGTAAATGCCGGCAGACCCTTCGAGAATCATGCATGATCTGCAGCAAGCTTCTGTCGAAAGCACACATGCGCACGTCTTCCTACAACTGCGGAAACAGGCAGATAGTGGTCTGCCGCCAGAGCCATGCACGCGCCACGTGACGACCATAACGTGAACTTGCGACAGAATGCTACCTGGGTATATGCTGTTGATTCCGGGCTGTCTGAAAACAAGACGACCGGTCACCAGCATCTTCATTTTCGTCAATAATATAAGTAAAAAAAAAAATTCAACGACGCATATAGGAATAGTAATTCCGCGCGTAATTCAGAGCAATTTTTTTTTAAACAACATCCGTCGTGGTCTCACTTCTGAAATAAAGGCTCATGGTCGTATCACAAGAGATGAAACACGCATTGCGCGCCTCGAGTGTTCAATCAAAAGACAGGACGAAAAGCCGGTCGGGTAAAGAAGATATTCTATTGGCCGATGGAGGGTGAACGACGACGATTAAAGTGAATGTGAGTTTGCCTTAAGACTGGGACGCCGACGCGGTCGTGCGCAGACGCCATTTTCGTGGCCGCTTAGCGAACCACCAAGGCACTAAACCGACCCCGCAAAAACTCCGCCCGCGTGTCCGTATTTCGTGGCCCGTCCATGTTCGTAGCCGCACCCGGCCCGCGAGATAAAGTATTATTAAAATATCGCTGTTAATCGTGTACGGAAAATAATACTGTAGCGTGCAAACGATTCTGTGAAAAATATCGAACAAGTTAGAGTGTTGAAATATAAGTGCGGCACAGTTTCCCGGAGTCGAATCTTTTCGAGGGATCATCCGGCGAGGCGGCCAGACGGCGCGGCGCGCCTCTGAAAGAGCGCGTCGAAACGCGTTTTGTGCTTATCGACATTTGAGACAATTTTATTCAACCCAACCTCGGACCCTTGTTGGCATACTGCCGTTTTATAGGCAACACAACGGCGTGCGCGTGTCTATTCGCCTAAGAAATTGACTACGATACACTTTCATTTACTCGTATTAATTACCGCAGTCTATATCGCATCGTATTCGGCGAAGCGCAATTTTGCGCGTGGCGCAGTTCGCCCGACGTTGTTTGTCTACCTTAGCTCCGTGTATGTAATCGTTGCATGTCTTCATGTCAACGTTTCTCTGTGAAAAGTGCAGCCGCACGTACGCGGACATTCAATTAAACCACTGCAGCTCTTATTAATAATCTACTTTCTCATCCTCCGACCTAAGTTTCGATTCCTAAATCGAACACACCGTTCAATGCAACATTGTTGGGGATTAGCATACGTTCATTGTTAAAACAGCTGCCTTGTTTCAAGTAAACATCAACAAGATTATACACCCCCCATTTCTGTGAATATTTCACAATGAATATTTAACGCGGCAGAATATATCTGTCCACACGATTCAGTTTTATTTCTCCGAACCCTCCCCCACCCTTCTTCCCGGCTACTTGCCGTGTATCCAGTGCATCGTACAGCCGAAGTAGCCGACTATCGGCCGCATTGCTTCGTATTGTGACAAAGATCCTTGCCAAGCTAGGTGTGAGTCAAGGTGCACGTATATCTCCTCGCGTCTATTATGTCGTGTTTATACGTTACATAGAATTAGCAGTTTATTCCCGGAGCCAGAGTCGTTCGATCGGATCCTGTCATGCAGATTTCTTTGAGGAAGAAGAAGAATCGAAAAGGTGTCGCGAAATTGCAATAGGTAGACGGGTAAACCCATGACAATTGTACAAACTACCAGAACGAAGGAAGTACTAGTGAAAGAGTAGAGAGAAAAATCGTTAAGCGGTCCGTGCGAATTTATTAATTTTCAAATAAAAATTCACTATTTTTGTGATTGCCTAGAGTGAAAGATGCAGCATCGCGGCGGTGAATCAAAAATAAAACACGAGGAGCAAATACTGGAAGCTATAGATCAACTTCGGCGTAGAAAAGCTCGGCCAGATGCAGATAGAATTTGTAATTACTTGTTACGCAAATGTTCTGTCGATGCGCGTGATACAATCGCGGATCTACATCGGCTGATAGAAGCTGAGAAAGTGATCCAAGTAGACTATAAGGGAAACACGAGTTACCGTAATGCCTCTAAGTGGTCGAGGCTTCAACTTTACAAGAATAAACCGGAGGGATTTGTGAAAGAAAAATTGAACTCGTCAATGGTTGCGGGTGCCGTGGCGGAGTTGGTTGTGGCCGAACCGGATTACCTTGATCAGGGCGTACCGGCGGACAGATTAATCGAGCAGTTAATGAATGGGAGCACAAGTCCGACGACTCGACGCGTCGTCGATGACTTTTTGAGCAAAGAAGTGGCGAGCGGTAATTTGACGAGGTTGAACAACGGCAATTACTCCCTGGTGGCAACACCTGACATGACGCAAGAGTCCGTTCACCAGGAGAACTCTCGTCAGGAAAACGGTATAAAAAAAAACACATCCAAGAATTTGGCCGTGGTGAATGCCTACGATTTTACCGAATGCGACGACATGACCGTAACGGATTCCAGGTCAAATACGCCGAAGTCGTCCGGCGAGGCGAGTCCGAAACAAGATTCGCTGAAAAAGGATGAGTATTGCGAAATCGCCACTGGCACTAAGCAAACCTTGCAAAATTCTCACAAGGATAATTCGAGCACGAAATCGCGTTCCCGTTTCATCGATAATAAGGAAGAATCCTTGAACAGGAGTAACAATCATCAGCCTAACCTTAAAAAAGCGTCGAAATCTGAACGCAAACAACGTCTTCAAGTAAGGAGTGAAGAACCGGTTGAAATTGAAATCAATTACGAAGACTATCGTACTGATCGTAAGGAAGAAACAGAGCAGAGAGATGAGTCTGAACAACTCAGCGAGGAACGTGACGAAGAGGATGCAGGTAGAAGCTCCACTAATCCTTCGCCAACTCCGTCGTCCACTAATACTGGTGGATTCCGAAGCGCTCGCCGAAAGGTAAACCCAGTGATACTGTTTAACGATGCTTTCACACCTTTGAATTTGATTTGTTTCTGCTCATCGTTCTCTTTTCTCATCATTTTCAGGAGCCTCGTATTTCTACAAGTACTCTGTTCAAAGCAAGCTGATATATTTCAGAATTGATTGTTATTTGAGCTGAAAAATAAGGCTTAATCGAATTTTTCAATAAAATATTAGTATATGCATTCCTGCGATGTATTTTGGAACGACAAAAGTATTGTGTTCTTATTTCTATTGATCTCTTAGCGTTTGGTTTCATTTCTAAAACAAACAAGTTTATCATCACAATTGTTTACACAAAAACATTTTGCTCTCACTAATTAAGTCTCGGGCCATAGCGAGTCTATAATATCTTTTTATATTGTTTCTGCAGAGAGCGAAGAAAGTCTTTGATCCGTCAGACAATAATCTTGTGAGGCGAAAAAGAGGGCGGCAATCTGGTTCCCAGAACAAAACGGCAATGATCGTATCACAGGATTCTCAGGAAGCGGTAAAACCAAGTGCAAAGGAGGGTCCACACAGGCATTGCAGTCTTTGTGCAAAACAGAAGCAAGAGAGACTTGTTGCGTGTCGAGATTGTACCGTCAGAGGTATCCGGAACTCTTCAATTAATCTGTACTTGCAGATCACTTCAAGTAACTGGTAGTTTATATATGATTAATTTTTTTCACCAGCGCATCCCAGCTGCATTTACTCGCCAGAAGAACTGATACACAAATTGGACAGTAGTTGGCAATGTGAACGATGCAAGAGCTGCACAGTTTGCTGCGAAACATCTGATGCTGTAAGTTGTTACATTGGAAGAAATGCGAACTGCTTCTCACTATCGTCTTTAAATAATGACCCATTTCTTGAGTTCCAGTCTGTCTTGACAATAACTTGATTTTCATTTTACAGGGTCCGCTGATAACTTGTTATTCCTGTGACGAAGCTTATCATTCTTCGTGTCACACCCCTCGGATATCAGTTACTAAGTCAACGACAAAGTGGCACTGTAACAACTGCACACAAAAGCACAGTAAAACAAATAATACACATAGCTTCAGTTCCAACACAAGCCGTCCAGTAACACCTTCACATCCATCTGTACTACCCCCTGTTTTAAGTCCGCAAGTTTCCCCTGCTAGGGGGTCTTCCGATCAAATGGATGACGATGGGCCCAGAGATGGTATTGACCCAAATATCCCGGACGCTTCCGACTGGACTTCTGAACAGGTTTATCAATATTTTGCGAGACTCTTTCCGAAGGAAGCTGAAGTTTTTAGACAGCAGGTATGACGAATTACGCTTATGATTATTCCAGGTATCTAGCAATTTCTAAAATGACATATTACTCACGATTTTACGATTTCAGGACATAGATGGTCATTCGCTATTGCTAATGAAGCGTTCCGACGTTTTGAGTAGTATGGATTTACTTCTGGGACCGGCATTGAAGATTTATCGACACGTTTTGAAACTTCAAATACGCAGAGACGACCCTAGATTGTATTGGCTATAATATAGAACATCAATCCATTTGCGTAATATTTAACTCTTTTTATTTAACTCTGCTTCACATGGATATTCGTTATTATTATTTTGAATAGTGTAAAACTACAATATCAGATTATTCTTCAATTGACAATCATCAGTGGTACCTATTGATTTCCTATTTTTTTTCCTTCTTCCATAACAGTACAAAAATGACGTACTGGTCAAAATACTGCTCAATGTACCATTTGCTCGCGAATACTGTACTCTACCTTCAAGCTCAACGTAGGGAATTTTAAGATTTCGTCCATTGTATTATATTGGTTTAAAATTGAGGCGGTCGGTATGCAGTGATTGCACCTGTTTTATTGAGCTTTTTTCTCTCCATAAAAATAACAAAGAAATCTATTTTGTTATTGAATCATTTTAAAGTGTTCGACGCGAAAATGAATGCACAGTATTGAAAAAAGAGAAACATCATTTGTTAAAATTGAGTACGTAATAAGTCACGTAAAACACACGATATATTGGAAACTGCATTCGTAACTTTTAGATAGTTGGGCAAAAATAAATGGAGCCGCAACTTTGTAAATATTTTGCCTCTTTGTTCTGAGAATTGTTAAAATTCTCACCACTATTTTTTAATAAAATGTAAGGTCAATTCACTCTTATAAGTTTCAACTGAACGTACCTATAATGTTTAAAACTGAATATGCTGCATTAAAACAATAACTTTGTCTATCATTATAATAACGCCAATTGGGTGAAATAAATACTATTTATGTACCTCAATGACACATTATTATCTTTATTTTCAATCTTGCGTAATAACATGACTTAAAACGTTTTTACTGTCAAGTCTGGCACTGTATTCCATCAGAACATCTCAGTCTTGATTCATTCTAACGTACAGTTCTCTAAGTCTACAAAATATCATTTTCTATCCACCATTCTGTTTATAAACATATGGCAAGATTACTTGATAGATTTAAGAAACTATGTATGTCAATTTAATCAAGATTTTGAGTTTTGTAAGCTAAATTTTTTCTCGAATGATATAGTTGAGATCAAAAACGTATACACGTATAGGTGTTTTATTTTCTTTTCTCGAGTGTAACCCGTTTCCCTACTGAAAAAAGAAATTAGAATATTCTTATTCATGAATATTTTTATAATATAAATGCAGAAAATGTTACGTTACATTATTATAATCGCATATTTCCGAAAAGCACATACACTGAGACTTTCAAGGTGTTCCGTAGCGCTAAAGATTACTTAGTAAATAATTTGAATAATTCATGACAGTTATCAAAACGCGTGAGACTGCGCCACATAAAAAAAAATATTTATAATATATATAAGATGCAGGTAAAAAACTTAAACACTGATTTTCTTAGACTCGGATCACCTTGAAGATTTTAAAGACATTGACAGAAGCTTACGTTAGTAGGTGTTTGAAGAGAAAGGATTGCATTGCTCAAAAATCTAGCGCACTAAACTGATTAACACTATTTTGAATTATATTATTTGATTATGGAAAGCGTATTAATTGTGAACTGTTTCAGACGATTTATTGCTTACATAATCTTACGTAATCTTAAAAATATTAGGTGAACCTCCATTTGACAAGCAATTATTGATAGTTTAGGAAAAACAGGAAAAGGAAGTAATTGAAAAGATAAAAGTTCTGTACAGTTATCGTGCAGATATGCATAAAATTTGCATCACGCAACACAAAATTCTAATCGTTTTATATTAGTGATAAAATGTTTTTCTATTAATTATCACTTCATGTGGTTTTAAACTTGGTTTTAAGCAGTGCATTCAGACCATTTCTTTGATACTCGTACACAATAGATGTAAAGTTTAGTAAATATAATTGTCCGGATAGCAGCTGTCTAGATAGGGACTCTCAAAAACTTTTTTCCTCTGTCGCAAATAATTTCCGTACGGTGTTATAATACTGGGTTTATAATAAGTACGTTAAAATCAAGGTCTAAATGCACGTACTCAACTAACAGTGGTAGTAAAGTTCTATATAACGACGAGTGCATAATTGTGTTTATAGATGAGTGTCTGGAGTTTTTATAAATCTAAATCAAAGTATGCATGAGTGTTTATAGAGTGTATCGGTATTTTGCTATCTGGGTGATTGAAATTAATCGTCAAGTACGTCAAATAATATGAAACAAATAGGTGTATGACTTCCTGGGAACCAGTCTCATACTAATTCAGGCCTCCTTATCAATATCGGTTTCCAAACAAATATTTTGCCCCACCATAATTTTGATTAGGACTCTACATGCAGCTGCGCTTGCTTGGCTGTACTTTTTATCATCACAACTAAACTGAATCAGATTTAACTAACCTAAAGTCAAAACATGATGTACCTGTCTGAACTTAAATATTTGTTTGTTTTCATTGGTTTACTCTTACGTAAGATTGGCAATGAGTCTGAATGAAAGAGACGTGTCTCAGTTACTGAGATATGTCTTTTTCACAAAGGTCCATATTGTGATTAGTAAGAGGAGAAAATTTTCCACTATTTTATAATACATATTTTTTTTTTATATACGTATATTTATATATTTTTTAAAATTATTCTCGACTTAAGAGTATTTTATAATATACATATTTAAATACTTATACATATGTATTCGTGTGCAAATATGCTATGCATACCTCAAAAGTATTTGGCAACAGGCCTAAAAATTTCTGATAAATCCACATTTCGCCATTACGTAATTCATTACTCAGATTTGATTAGATTTCAGGTGGTGATCTTCGTTGTACCTTGGGTGGATTATTGATTGTTTGGTAACTTAGAGTAGTATCGGTATTTCATTTTACTTGCAAAGTTTAATGTTAGAATTTTCACGAACTTTTGTTTGAGTATTTCAGATATGATTAAGAATTACGGATTCACAATTTCTACATATGCATGCATATTATAGGTACGCCATAGGTACGAATATAACACAAACTTAATTTGAGCAAGCTAATATAGGTAGGTAATTGGTTATAAAATATTGAAAATTCAAACTTCGAATTGGTCGAACATCGATACTGCATATGCACAGAAAACATATGACAGTGCATCTTTGGAATTTGAATCACAGTTATATAGGAAAATTACGAATTTCAGTTTCAATGTACATCTTTCCTCTTTAAAATTAAACGTTCAATTCCAACGTTATCCCGCAGAAGCGAAAAACGTTTCAGTTGTTTTTGAATCTTAATTCTATATAACAGTATTTTCGAGACTTTCATTTATGCGAATTAATTCATACGCTCAGTAGGGAGAAAATTATCATGAATTGGGCATCACTATCAGATAAATCGTTTTTGAATTTGAATTCCAAAAATTCAACACAGTTGAAGTAACTTTTTTTCCATGGGTAAGTAAAAAAGTCTGAGGCAACGAGCGACTTTCGTACTCTGAATTACAACAATGTGAACTTTTGGCATATAAAGGATTATTGAAAATAACGCAACGTCTTGATAATGTATAATTTAAAAAGCTTTTTGCAGGAATTATATGGAAGCTTTTCTTCCGCATCACAAATGAGAATTTTTTAATATTTGGTCAAATGATTTAAACGTTTATACACCATTTTTCTCCAACTTTTTGATTTGATTCGTAATGTTTCTATTTCAGATCATGACTGCTTCCATCAAGATAAGACAAATATGTAATATATAAAGAATAACGTACCTGAGCAGGAACAAATGTAATAATCATTCAATCTTTTAGCTTATCCTAAGAAAAACATCCAAACCTCATAACATTATCATTTAGTAAACTGTAGCTTACCAAAATCTTCATTACATGTTAATCTTTGTTTTCGTTTTACATAAATTATCATCTTTTTCATACTTTGAAATAAATTAACACGCTGCCTATGTGTTAGTAACAAATGAAGTACCTTAATTTGCGAATAAATTCATGCTTTCCTATTCAAAGCCTCTTTCATATATTTTCAACTGCAAAGAATAAAAAAAAATCTGAAATGTAGTATTGGAATACAAATAATATGTTAGCTATCTAGAATTTACCATTCATATCAATCTCGCTGTATTTGGGTGGCGGAATCTTATTTAAAGGTGCCTCGTCCAATATAAGTATTGTCAACTTATTGGAAGGGCTTGACTTTTCACTAATCAATTCTTCAGACTGCAGGTCGCTTGATTTGTCAGCGGACAAACAAAGCCAGAGAGCGGACAGTGCAGCAGCTATCATCGATGCAGCTAAAACCCACTGTGGCATCCCTGTATGTCGCGAAGCACACTGCAGCCAATCGGAACCTGGGATTGATGCTGATTGCTCGGTTTCACCAGAGTAGTCAGATGGAATGCCATAATCCACAGCCTGTTTTAGAAATGATGTCATTAGTTTTAAGAAAATACAATGACAACGAACCATAAAAGTACATGTGTTAAGGGCCAAAGTATTAGGATATGTTGCATTATAAAATCTACTTCGTTATTTTCTAACAAAGACTTGGATTTTTCTTTATTGAGTATCGTTAAGATCGTTAGGCAAAAAATCTTATGATCTAAAATTATTGTTCATGATAAGAATCAGTAAAAATAGATGCATATCAGTCAAGTTTGTTGGCAAAATAAGATAAGAGAAGCGAGAAGATTTTACTAGCCAATTGGCTGTGTATAATTGTCGGTCTAATTAAACTTGAAAAATTAATGTGACTCTGCTTGTGATTAGAATTTTACAATTGTTGTTTCATCTTACATGGAACATAATTGTTTCTTGCACTATATATTGAGATAAGGAAATATTTGTGGACTGATCTATTTGTGTTCTTTGTGTAGACTTGCAATATTTTCTCACCCCTGAGTCGATCGGGACTGTTTTGATGTAAGTTTGCGGTAGTTTGAATCCTTCCGAATCCCACCAGCCAGGCAAAAGCTCTTTCCTCAGTCCGGGATCGGTGAGAATATCGCTTTCGGGCATGTCAGGAGACATTAGAAGGATACTAGAATCAGGTCCCTCTTCGACGTAAATAGCGACAGAAAAGAGAGAGACGAGTTGAGATACCCGTTCCTTGGCCATAAACTCGCAGCCTGTATTACAGGCGTAGCGATCTTGAGGGGTAGAATATGCCTCGATGCATGCTGTGAATTAATGGTGACTAATTTATCATCAAAACGAGGAGATAACATTATTTATTATTAGAACTAGGTACATAGATGGTAGAAATCAATAGCGTAGTCAAATCAGTTGCTAATTGCTTCCAGCAAAATAAAATGACAGTAACTAAAAATAAAAGAATCAAAATTGAAACTCACAAGCTTCGCAGGCATCTCTTGTTCCATTTAAACTTTCAGGTTCCAAGCCATGACGAACATCGACTAGATTGAAAAAAGTACAACCACGTTGACAGCAAGATTTGGCATGATTCGTCTGTCACAGGATACAAAGAAATGAATAAACAGGTATTGGAATGCCAAGTATGTTTACATACGCTCCGTATGTCGTCTAGCGTTGCATGTATAAACATTGAAGAAATTTTTAGACGAATAGAACCGTAATTACTCACGTCGCTAAATGACAGGGGAGTTTTGTCGCAAAGCGTGATGCAGGGGTCTTCTCGATTAACGAAATTGTAATAAACATCGCCCAGAACGTAATCGGCAATAAAAACGAGAAATACGATGAGGATTTCTTTATTTCTTTCCATCGCAACGCACGCAAGCAGCGCTCAAATGTCGCAGACGAGTACCCACTGCATGAAATATAATCCGTCGAACAAGGAGGGTTGGTATTAAAACAAAGATAGTCCTCATACGAATAATCGAGTAAATATCGATTTAATTATGGTGGGAAGGTTGCTGATTGGTCGACAGCACTGAAAGACGAAACAATCGGCCAATCAACATCAAGATCGGTTCTGAAACGTGCGTCGTCTGCTTTACATCGGAGTTCCGGCTGTCAAACATCGTCCAGCTGCTACATTCACGTTGCTATTTTAAACGTCTCATATCCTACGTGCTAAATCAGCGATTTAAAATTTTTCAAACAACACATCTAAACATTGTTATATGAAACAATTTTCAACCTATATTTCCGCCTGCAGATCAGGATACCAAGCAATGGTTTATGTTTTAATATCATGCGAAGCGTCGCAGTAGTCACTCATCTACGTACGACAATGACCTTGTATACTTTGCCAATTTTTAAACCGAAGTTAACTTCAGGTGGGTTGCGATTTTTTTGCACGTGGCCTGGTCTACTCGGGTGATAATTTGCGCCGTCGGCGGCTTCCAATCGAAAAATTTTCTAATTATTCTTCCCGCGTCGGCAACTCAGGCAAGCTCTCAGTCCGTCGTTAACCATCAGACCCGACGCTTCGTACTTTCCCCTCTGCTTCCTGCTCTACCGTAAGTAATGAAATGCAGACCGAGTAGAAGAAAGTGAAAAAATTAGCACTATTTTAAAGTGTTTCCTTCTCTCTACCTTGGCTGGTATTAAATTCTCGAATTTGCGTTATTTTTAGTTAATTTAATTTACCGAATCTATTCCCCACGTCCTTTGTACTTCAGCTGATGTAACATTTTTTACGAATCTCGTAACAGCAGCATGCGCGATGACAGCCGTTTTACTTTACAACGAGCGATTTTCCTCATAGGCACAAGTGGCAGTCAATTCTCATTGCACTTGCGTTATTTTACGAATTTTGTTCTTTTTCTTTTCTCGCCGATTTAATTTCCATACGCAACTCGCTTCTCATCTTATAACCACTTGCTATCATCCGTTGACAATATTAATACAAGATGCTCTTTCCTCATTGACGTTCAAGTGTATATGGTATGTATAAATATAGATATAACAATGTATAACATATTTCACATTTATAAATACTTCTACCACTCTCCTAGAGGCAATTTAGTGTTTAATTTGACTGTTGGCATAGTCCCGCGTTTAACGACGGAATTCGGGAACACGGTAACGAGTCTTCCTTATATTGAGAACTCACACAACATGTTTTCGTTCAAGGAAGCCTGTTAGTAGTCGCCGCCTTCGTAATTTGGGAATTTTATAATTGGCAGTTCAGATCATTACGTACAGAGTTTTTATTCGTATAATTATAGAACGCTTTTGCATGTAGCTACAATCAAGGAATTCTCAATCTTTAGTATTACTTGTAAGTAATCAAACATGCAATAGTAAGGATGCAAATTAATGCCACGTCTTACAATTGCATGGATTTTAACTTGGAGAAGGGGATATCCAAACAACGATAACCCGGCATAGATGCAATTGAGCGATAAACGAACCAAGCAAGTAGAACTTGCTATTGCTTTTATTGTTACTCGAGTTTCTTTACACATACCATGTTTATTTTATACTCTTATTACTATACGGGGCATTCCACGTCAAATCGACCTGGGCCTAATCCTTGAATTCTCTCTGATTTGACGCGCAATTTTTCATATGATTGTTTTGACTCTTGAAAGTACTATTGTTTTTTCTTCAAAGCTTTTGAATCCGTTGGAATTATCTAGAATTTTTATAAATGAACATATTGATCAACACAGTTTAAAAATCTGAAATAATTCTTAAAAATCCAGCATTACATATACAAATGTTCCAGAATCAGCCCATAGTGGACTGACTCATCATTTGGATTATATAAAAAATTCTGTGCTTCCGAGAGTCAAAACAATTTTATAATAAATTGCGAACCAGAACGGAGAGGTCAAGTTTGGTCGACTTGACAGAGAATGCCTCATACATATACTATTGAGATATCAGATAGCCTTTTGCTATTGAAGTTGAAGATTTATTATCTGTATCTTTACATTGGCTGTGAAAAATGTATGAACAATAATATTTTCAGCTTGTAAAGGTAAAGACAGTGTCTTCTCATTTACGAAACTGTAACTGAATTTATAAAATTTATCCTACACATGAAATATGCATTATTGCTCATAAAAAGCCCGAAACCAAAAAAGAAAAGAAGTGTGCTTTTTATTGCCGATTTGATAATAATTTAAAATATTTGTATTATTGCATCATTATAAATTTATGATAATGACACGATAAATCGTCAAGTTATGAAATGTAAGATAATTTTATAATGAGACGTTATGTTATATTCTAAATGTATTTATTCTCGTATTACAACCAGAAGATTTAGTACAAAAAATTCTCATCATCATGACAAACTATATGTATCGACTAAATTTTTAATTTGTACTGCTTACAGTAGATTCATCCCTTGTCGATAGTTGATGATGATTTTATTATACCCAGTAGTTTTTTTGTTACATGAATGTAAAATGATTAAATGGGTCTTAATTATTTCAGATACCTCTGTAATTAAAAATGCCGACCAACACACAAGAAGGCTTCGCCACGAAAGCTATTCACGCAGGACAAGATCCACTCCAATGGAAGCACTGCTCAGTCATACCACCTCTGGTGATGTCCACCACGTTTCGTCAAGACGGACCTGCCCAGCACAGAGTCAGTGGCTATAAATGCTTTGCAGTAAATTATATTCATTTAGTTGTAGATCATACCATTCAAAATTCAATCCGTAGTTCAAAGTATCAGCTCTTTACTTTGATCTTCGATCGATAAAAGTCAACTGCTTCATTATATAATGTTCTAGATGTTTCGAAACGTCAAGCAATCTTTTGGAAACAAAAACATGTACCTATTGAACTGCTACAGCAGGCAGTGAAGTGGTTTCATTATATATGATAACACGTGAGGTTAGATTACGGATTTACCAACAAGAAGATATCTAAGAAAATTTCAAACACGTTTTTTGCTTTTGCTGTTTATTTTTCTTTTTTTCTCGTATAGTTTGATTTATTATGCAATTCACGCATTGAATAAGAGATTAAACTATACCTGTACCTGTTTGCAACTTGAGCAAACTGAAATGGAATGACTAAAAATAATGCGATGTAAATGAATGAGGACTGAAATTCGTGCTAAATTTAATTATGTCTGGCAAATTCCTAGTACACTTGCATTTATTTGTGTGCAAAAACCCAGATATTTTTCTCTCATCTGACGTGCTGTGCGAAACAAAAAGTATTTTCGTTTTAGCTCCTTGGACTTACTTAATTAGTGATTTGATGTCTCTAAAGGTGGTAATAATTCGCCATGACAAAATGAGTGCTGATGGAAATAATTATATGACTTACTTCAATTGTAAGTTGTCTAGAAATTTATAGAATCATTGTCAGAATTGAAATGAATGACTTTGGCATGGGTATACATGCGTGTGTCTTTCATTATTCTTCTTATCATCTTAATTCTTGAATTAAGTCATCAAGTCTTTTTTCAAGATATTTTGTTAGTCCAGAAATTTTTTGGTGTACGGTGAAAGTACTTTTCACATTTCTACATCACGTGAATTTACATTCAACCAAATAAAGTCAGGTTGTACTAATCTATTATTCATTTATTTTGATATGCATATGATATGAACACGAGTCATTGACCCAGCAAGGATTGATATGACTTCTGTTTAGCAGTACAAGCATTATTTAGTCTGTACAACTTAATCTATTATTAGAAAATTCATGACACTAATCTGCCAATTGAGATACTTGATGGTAATTAGACATTGGATAGCCAATTGGATCTACAATTGGGACAATTATTGTTTTACTAATTATACAAAGAATGAACATGCAAAACGACTGCTCTCACTCATTGTAACTTGTCCTAAGTCAAATATGAAAAACTAATATATAAAAAATGCCGTTAAAATTAACACATAAATAGAATCAAGATCAGTTGAAAAGAAAATTAAATAAGGAAGTGATAAATAAAAGAAGATCTTCAGTTTACAGAGATGAAAAATTCTGAGTAATAATTCAGTGTACTGAACAGCGTGGTCAATTTCAAGACTTGTAATTTACGAAATCAAAATCTCAATTGATTATCATATGATTATTGCAGGGCTTCGAATATGGTCGATCTGGTAATCCAACTCGTAACGTTCTTGAAGCTTGCTTGGCTTCGATCGAAGATGCTAAACATGCAGTGGTTTTCTCTTCCGGACTTGGTGCTACAACAGCGATCACCTCTTTGCTCCAAGTAGGGGACCACATTGTATGTGGCGACGACGTTTACGGGGGTACCAATAGATTTTTCCAAAAATGTGCCTCTAGGCAAGGCATCAAGGTTACCTTTGTCGATGCCACGAATGTAAAATCTGTGGAGCAAGCATTACTACCAAGTACAAAGGTATTGTGAAACCTGAAGATCATAGCAACAATAATTTTGCCTTCTTATTACTAGAAATATGGGTTTCATTTTTTGTGATGATTAAATTTACAGCTCAGCTGCATCATATTTGATATCATAGAGGTGTATTATATGTATATGTTTCTTAGAAGTTGAAATGCATAAAATGTTTAATCTCTGTACTCAGACTTAATCTAACGTCTAATCTTGGGCAATCTTTCAAAACAAATGTGTCGGAAAAATTTCCAGCTCTCATAACCCAACAATTGATTAATACGAGATATTTATGACAATTTTTTCCCCCCCAATAACATACAATTTCGTAACATACTCATCACTTATCTAAGTTTGAGCAATGTTACAGCTGTAGATTTAATAACTCATCGATATATTTTGTAAACATCAAATGATCCCATTACCTCAAGTGATGTGTGGTTAAATAACGAACAATGATTAAATTCTCCAAGTGTTCTGTTTGCTTTTTATATGTATACAATTCATTCTAATCGTGTATATTTATCAATTCCAGATGGTATGGTTGGAGACACCCACAAACCCTTTGTTGAAATTAGCCGATATTGAAAGCGTATCAAAAATGCTTAAAGACAAACGTCCTGAAATTCTACTAACGGTTGACAACACTTTCTTAACTTGCTATTTCCAGGTAAAACGTTACACATGAATATTCAACAATTATTTAGGTTGAAATGAAATAATCAATACGTTAGTGTTGATCATTTTTGTAATTATAGCGACCTTTGGAATATGGTGCCGATATTGTCGTCTACTCCTTGACAAAGTACATGAATGGCCACTCAGACATTATTATGGGTGCTGCTATTACAAAGAGGGCTGATATTGAGGAAAAACTAAGATTCATACAAAATGGTATGCATAAAATTATCAATTGGTAGATAATTGTACAACTCAATACTTCTACAATTATAAAAATTTGCATAAACTTTAATTGACTTTCACTTATCAGCCATGGGGATTGTTCCATCTCCATTTGATTGCGCCCAAGTAAACCGTAGCCTGAAGACCTTAGAATTGCGGATGCAGCAGCATCAAAAGAATGGTCTTGCTGTAGCGAAATTTTTAGAGAAACATCAACACGTTGAAAAAGTAATTCACCCACGTAAGTGTTGCACAAGTGTTAATTATGTTTGGTGTCGTTGAAAACTACAGCATCAGCAAAATTTTGACAACAATACAAAATTAATCTAAAATTTTTATTTTCTATCAGTTCTTCCCAGTCATCCACAGCATCAATTGGCCTTGAAACAAACCAGTGGTCACAGTGGTATGATTTCCTTTTACTTGCGAGGAGACCCGACTAAATTCTTGAAAGCTCTAAAGCTGTTCACTCTAGCTGAATCCCTTGGAGGGTACGAGTCTCTCGCTGAGTTACCGTAAGTTTGATAGAGCAATCAATTTCATTCATTCTAATTAAGCAAAACTGGTCCAATTTGTAATGATAACTAAGGATGCCAATTACCAATCAACAATCTATTTGACCAGTTACTAACTACCGATTAGAAAGGATGCTGCTTTTGCATAAACTCGAATTTAATGGACAGTTTAAAATGATTTAGATCCGTTATGACTCATGCATCGGTACCGGAAGCTGAGCGAGAAAAACTAGGCATCACTGATCAACTTATACGTTTGTCAGTTGGTCTTGAATCTGAAAAGGATATTTTGGCAGACCTTGATCAAGCATTGAAAGCTGCACAATGAAATTGGTAACGGACTACACAATTTTTACACGAAAGAAGTACAATTCACAAAATTAACCAAGCATTAGCAATTAAAGTGCTTTAATTGTGTTTTAAAATTTTAATATCAATGAACAAACATGTTTGAAATTAAAACTTCTCTCAAACAATTAGACATGTAAATTTGCTAAATCTCTTAGGTGCGAAAACTTATATGAAAAAAAAAAACGCTAAAGGCTTCCATCTACATACTACCAATACGTCAATTTGCTAAATATCATCATTTTATACAATTTATCATAAATGTTTCACTTATAATTATTGTTTGCTATTCACTGTAGCAAATAAATTCTAGTGTTATTATTGTGGTGACTAGAACTGGGTAGTATGTTCCCTATTTTACTTACAACTGAAAGATAGTGATGATTTCTCTAATCTCAAACAGTATCTGATCCAACTTCACAATTCTGATTCACACTATCAATCTTTTGAATGCTTTAATACTTTTTTAACTAATTTAATTAATATATAGAGCACTTTTTCTTGATAATATTTTGTAACACTACCTTCATTGCCTTTCACAAGATAAGCCTTAAGTGATCACGTTCACTTAGTTGTAAAATGTAATTGTTTATTCATGTAATATAATATAGGCTGTACCAAGTTATCTACCGTGAGGATAGGTCACTTTTTAGAGCCATGTCAGCGCCATATGTCATCGGAAATTAATATAATGCAATCCTTGGTTTTAATTGGTGCAAGTCGATGCAATAGTTACTAACATATTATAGTAAATAACCTGAACAGAATAAATTACATACAACGAACCAGGGAGGCTATTTGACTTGATAATCAGCAAATAACTAGTCCGAATGTAGTTGTACACAATATTTATATGCATTTAACTATCTCATTGCATACAAGCGGAAAAATATAGATGTTTGTTTTTGCTGACTAAATTAAATTTGTAGAAATACGTAGTTAACACCAGGTAAATTTTGATTCAGGATCAAACCGTGGTACAAAGTAGTAATTTATTTCGGGGTGTGCATGAAATGATATATTAAATGGAAAAAAACCGTGTTCCATTTCTGTTTATAAGTATATTTTGAAAGAATTCACTTTAAATATTTATTCAATACGTTAAAATACGGCCCCTGGTCCATATACATACATACATGAAATCCAGTATTGTAAATAACAAATGAAAATAAATTATTTTACTCGTTACCGTAGCTTTGGTGATAATCATTCACCTATCTATTATACATTCGCCTCAAGAGAATCCACGGCGATAAAACAATTAGCTTTCAAATTAAAAGCAGTTAATCTCGCCTAAGTAATTCCACAGGTTGATATTATGTAATTCTTTTATTCTCAGATGTATGGTATATTTACAAAAGGTGTATGTGTGCGATTTCGTGGTGTCTACTTATTCGGAGGTGTACGAGCACCACCTGTATGTAATACATACCCATACACCACTCTAAATGTTATAATCATATCAAACATGAATCACGAACAATCAACACATCCACTTATCACCTGTGCACCAAACTTTCATATAATTAGAATGATGAAATGAATACTTTGAATATGGGAATGTCAAAAAGTTAAATAGACTACAGCCTAATAAAAAGCGTTATAAGTACAATTAATTTAAGTACTTTCAGAATTTTTGATTTCAGTTTTCATTTATTCAAAATACAAGTAATATTTCCATCGTTGTAAGAAGTTTAAAAAAACCTTTGAGACGGTTAAGAACCTGCATGAAAATCACAATACGTTACTGTCACTTCTTTTAAATAACTAAGTCAATAAATTATCTATGCACAGTAGGTATATAATATCTTATATGGTTTTTCAAACGAGATTACAATGGAATCATGTGCTACATACACTAAATTACTGTCTACTCGAAATGCACTGGCGCTCTCAACAAGCAATAGTCTTTTGCTGAGTTTTACGATGATAATAATAATAATAATAAATAGATTCTCTCTATGATATAAGTACTTTAAAAAGAAACACTTTAAATTTTAAATATTTCATTAGAAATCATTGTTTTTAAAGTAAGATTAATTTCAAGTCCATCAAAAAACATCGTGTATTCTGATTGGCATTAATATCTACATATTGTATATCAATTGGTTGAATAAGTTGTTATTCGTCCTAGGTAAATTTGCATCTCTATCATTGAAAACTAACTTTTGAACTACGCCGCACAAGTGCTAACTTCATTTTATCATACTGCTGTGCACGATTGTACAAAAGTACTCCAGCGATGACCAAGGATGTTCCCAATGCTGATAAACCGGTAACTGGATTGTTGAACAGTAATACTGAAAGCCATATGAGGAATGCTCTTTTTGCAGTATTTGCAACGCTAAGTACAGGAACAATTTAAAAAACCAGAATATTAGAATGTAGGTCAATATTTGATATAAATTATGATACAGTTGCTAATTTGTCATTATTCACTGCTATGCTACAAAAATATTGAAAACTGTTGAAGCTCACCTATGCGTAACTGGACTGATGTAGTCCATGAGGACATAGGCTGTTATACTTTGGAAATGGAAGAAGATACCATTGAGTAGAAATGCCGAAAGTAATCTGGCACTCAAGGCGTGTTGGAGGGCTGGCAAATCTACCAGCATTATTGACACAGGAATTTGAACCACCACAGATGCCAGACTAGTGTAAAATTGCAATTCTGCAGGGCTGAAATTAATTCGAAATAGTAAAGTATTTTAAGTAAATCAGGAATTTACTGATGCAATGGAGATTTATCAAGTAACTTACGTATATTTGAAGTTATCACCGCTAATTAGCATCTTTGAATAAACGTTTTGTAAACATTCCGTTAAATTAGTAGCCATAGCAGCAACAAAACCTCTCAAGTCGAAACTTAATTCGTTTGCTGAGCACAGTGCTAATCCTCCCATCACCGGGATGAGTGATAAATTTACGTACAAGCCTGTGTATTCTCCTGTAATTTGGTTAATTAAAATATAGCGGAAAATGAAACAGTGGAGACGTAATCTGACATCATATGATGGATCCATTTGAAACTATTATCTTACCTAATAAATATCTACTAATAAAGACTGTAAAAAGTGGCGCACTGCTCTTGATTGTTTCGGTAAAACTAACAGCCACATAATTCAGTGCCACTAATCCAAGTATAACTGTTGTAAATCTAGTACAGCCTACAAGTATCATGTGCTTATAAAAACCCGGAGGCCTTGTGAGTCGAGGACTTGCTCGATACATTCCACAGGGGAAGTACATCTGTATAAATCCACACGTCGCTGTCATGAGCATCTGGCAGGCACCTTTTGGTAGAAATATTAATTTGTAATTATCACAGTAAAAATATTGCGAGATCTCTGTTTCATTTTATAAAAAAGGCAAAATATGCTGACTTTCTTTTCTAATCGAGGAAGGCAATATTCCTTTCAAACTGCAATCCAACACCAAGTAAATTTTAAGTAACGTTAACTTAGTGATAAAATTAATATAACGATGCATTATACGGTTACCTAAAATAGTTGGGTCACCTTCCATGTACGAAAGTATGTATTTATTCAAAAATAAGGTACATCCGCTGAAGACATACCATAGGGTCAAGAACAATATAGCTCTAGGATTGAATAATCCTCCCTTTGAATCGCTGGCCAGAATAACTTCATCCCCACGTTTCTTTTTTTCGATGTAAATTTTGTTCAGCGCAGGACCGCCTGTTGTACCCCCATCATTTTCTTGAGGATATTGTACACTGTTTATTGGTACCAAATGATTTTCCATTGTATGAAGTTATTCTCCCGGCGAATAGATTTTTGAATAAAAGTTATTGTGCGAAGTCCCAACCGTCCACATGCCGGGTATCGAACTGTTAAAAGGATATGTGAAATAGAAAAAGAAAATGGTAACATAGGTTATGAAATTGTTGATAACCTAGTACAGATAAATTAGATCCGGCCTAAAAAGAACATTATTATTTTGAAATTGTTTTTAATAAAATATTTCTCTTACAGATCTAACTGTGGCAGCACGTCCGTGTTGATATTTGTCACCGACTTACGTTTTTCCGAGCTTACAACAATATTTGCGGTCTTATCAACTTATCAACGTAGCATGCAACGTAGCATGAACGTGGACACATGCCATAGCCATATACACCCACTATCCACCACACGCAAGGATGTCGTCAGAATGTATGCATGTGTGGACATTGTATGCATTTTACGTATATACATACATACATGCATACATGCATGCATGCGTACTTACCGACGAATTGTTTGATGTAATTTTTATAAGTCGCTTGTTGGTAACATGGGGACTGTTATAGCCTACGAGTTAAAGCATACTGCACGGGAAAATTGGGGAAAATGGCGTGCACCGGTATACGGGTAGCAAGAGTGCTTAAAAACAACACGTTCTTCTCTAATTTGAGTGGATTATTACTAAATCCATCACGTAATACCGCCGTGCTAATCAAGTACCGAGTCTTCAGCTCAAGACCTTCCGAAATCGGTAAGTCTAATTACTAAGTCTCTACAAACGTATTCAGAGCTTATAGGTTATCTTTCAGACGAAAAGACTTAGGTATTTCCAGTACTTAACTGATCAAGGACTAGGATTGACTAAAAATTCAATCAGAAAAGCATATTTGTGTATCATTTTTTAAGCAATAATACCAGTATCGATATTTTATTCATTTGGTTTATTTGATCTTCAACTGATTTTATCAAGGTGTTAGATGTGAGCTTTAGAAATGCCACTTTTGGATATCCGCTATTGAGCTTTGTTTTGTTCAGATTTTGCAGTATCGCAACAATACATTGCTTTATTTCTATAATAAATGTTTAGAAAATGATCGAGACCCGGCACCGTTGTTTTTCAACAAGGAGGTACAGGATTTGCTTAAAACATTGACCAAAGTGGACCTGAAAAGAGTTTATCGTCACCGAAAAGATGGTGAAAAGCTGGAGCCTCCAGTCTATAAGTTTATGACTGATGATGAATTGGAAGCAGCATTAAATGAGGCAAAAGCAAAAGCAGATCTGCGTCTTCAAATGCCACCAGTTGTGAAGAAGATTAACGATACTCCAAACATATTATCGAATGATCATGCTCTCCAAAAACACGATACAGCAAAATTCGTTTTCACAGACATAACTTATGGCATTTCCAATGTGGACAGATTTATTGTAGTCAGAGATCCAGATGGGATTTTGAGAAGTGCAGATGCTAGAGAGAGGCACAGAATGAATCAAATCTATTTTCCCCTAGAAGGACGGGAAGTTGATGCGCCTAAATTATTTCAAGAAGAGTATTTAATGGTGAGAGTATAAATTCTATATCCTGCAGAAATATTTTCTAAAAATTGTTGAAATTCTATATTCAGTGCAGTTCTGAGCAGTTATTTTCTTGCCAAAGTGATTGGCACCTCATGTCGAATAATGAATACAATGATATTCCTTGCTTATTATTAATAACCTACGACTTAATTATTTCATATTTTTCTATCTGCAGGATTTACTTGAGCGCGCGGAATATGAGTTCATTTTGGATCTTGCCTGTGTACAGTTTGAGCCTAATGACCCAGAGTATCATAGGGTAACCGAGACGGTTTATTCTTACGTAAATAACATGAAGCACTTCAATGATTTGAGGTCAACCAGACACTTTGGTCCCCTTGCGTTCCATTTGGCTTGGAAAGGAAATATCGATAATTTGATTCTGGAGAACATTCAGACTTCGAGATTGGACGATGCTGTCTTACTAATACAGTTATATCATAAAATTCATCCTACGGCTAAATCAGCAGAGACCAAATTTGAAGGCGATGAATTGAAGTTCATTCAAAGTTTTGTTGATAATGACTCAAATAATAGAAATACATTAGACCTAGCGATAAAATCATACGTTAATCTAGAAAATGCCAAGCTTGAAGTCAACGAAGGCATTAAGAGAGCCCATGGTAGCGATTGAAATGTGTACATTGTAATATCATAATTTTAGAGTAATAAAGTATATCAAAGGAAAAACAGCTAATTATTCACCAATACAAATATTTCCAAATTATTTTTGACTCATTACTCCCACATGCCAGAAATTTTTGCAGTAATTAATGACTCGTTTCATATATTTTCAGATGGGGGCAAAAAATAGGAAGCCGCCTGCAATTGAGGCAGCTCCCAGTATTTAGAAAATATTCTAGGATTACCTCGCTCTAATCATTGTAAAAAACGACATGGTTTGCTACCATAAACATTTTTTAAGGCTGATAAAAATTCGGTTTAATGCAATATTGGGAAAATTCACAGCTTAGAATTTCCAAGTCCATGCTCTTGACCTATTTGGGATGTGGACCTCAAAACTCCGATGGTTTAGGATGAATTACCAAATGATGGGAGTAGCTGCTGTTTGCTATAATAATAACGACAGTAGTCAGTAGTAACAACGTTTGTATTCAAACTGCAAAATGAAAATAATTTTTCGACTATACTTATTTATATTATAATATGTCATGACATCCTAATACTTAATTTGTAAAAATTTTTTCTGCCTGTGATGTTAATGCAATCACACTAAATGTAGGTACTAAAGACACTTTATTAGTCAATGTGTACTAAACTTTCAAACAATTTTCGACCTGATCTGATGGGCATGTTTTAGCAATTAATTGGCTAAAGCTTGTTGGAATAACACGATTACCTTTTAGCATGAGAAGATAATCATCAAAAATCAAGCAAGGAGAGTTTTGAAAATAGATATGACATTGATTATGTATACGATTTGATGGTGGTTCCACGTGATTTTATTAACTCTAACAATAAATTCAATCTGTGCACATGCATCCAAGTAGATGAATGTCCAAGTCGAATCATTTATTTGTTCTCTTGGATTTAAAACATTCTACAATATATCATTACGGATAGTTTGAAAAAACGAAAGTATCCGATAATAGTTTAGTCATTAACTACGAAGGCTTTGCTAATTTGTAAAATATTTACTTTCCAACTTCATAGGATGTTATGCCATGATACGTGATCAAGCATTTATAACTCTCTTTTTAAGCAAAGCATAAGAGAGATTGATTATTTCAACAATAAATGTTGTGGACTCTACTACATTCATTTAAAAATCTATATTTGTACACATAAACTTTGCACTCTGTCGAACATTTGTGAACATGAGTGTTTCGCTTATTATAGCAGTCTTCAAATTCACGTAGTCTTCAAATTGGTGTATTAAGTTGTAAAAATCTAGCGTAAAAATTGATTAGAATTCATCAATATACAGTAAACTATTACAAGAGATGACAAACTTGACCAGTATTAGTACAAAGTAACAAAACATATGGTGTGTTACATTATAAAAATGGATGCATTAAATTGTAAATTTTACTACGAATTAGTCAACATTGTTTTGCTGATAGGAATTCTGCTTCAAACAGTACACGCGATTATCATTATAATATGACGCTAAAGTCACAAACTATCTCTACCAGTTTCAAAATGAATATTCAGTGATGATAAACTGTATAATATGTGTGTAATTCGGCAACAAAGTTTCTATCATCTACATTATCGCTGCATGTATAAATTATTATAAAGTATAAAATTTTTAACAATGTACGTCACTTGACAAAAGCTGAATTAGCATTGTGATGCTGTGTCAAGGTTGTAAGCTTATATTACAGACAGTTTTTTAAATATCTACATATATTTTCCTAGAAGTTTATCGTTTCTTAGTGATCGATTTGAAGAAAATAATGTGATGAAAATTTCACGACATTCATCACATCACTTCGACCTTGGTATCGAGTCTTAAGCATGTATATGGGATTTTTAAAAAATATTCAAGAAACAGAAACTTCTACCTTGTACAGTAATTTTTACCCATACGGCATGCGACATCAGTTTGAAGAACACTATAAAATAATCAAGTATGTATTTCAATCGACACATACACAAGCAGATATACTTGCTTGCCTGAAAATATCATGTCTACGATTAAGTATAGTTGACAATCTTCTATATTATCCTTTCACCAGAACGTAAAAATTCATCATAGGTATGAGAGCATTTTATTGTGGATAGGATAAACCAAAGATCAAATATTCATTTACGTAAACTTGAATTAGGCTGATATAAATAATCCTGCATCGCCTAATTTTAAATCAATACTCTCATGATGATTTTATACAAATGTATGTTTCCTTCTCTCCTTTCCCTAATAGTAGATCTTACGGAATTTTTTTTTTCTTGTCCCAGTTCATTCGCATTCACTATTTCAAGATCCCACAAAACCTATAGTACTAGCGTCATTTTACGCGTTTTACACATTTATTTTTAGTTCACTTTTTTTTAATTATTTTAATTATTTACGACTCAATGTACCCTGTTCCACTGATTTCTGTTAAACGGTGTTAGAAAATTAGAATTCATTATTTATTCGATGAGTATTTAACGGCAACATTGTTGATCATTGTTCTTTTGTTCGTACAAGAAATAACGGAGATATTAATTTAAACAACCGTCTAAAAAGCTTAGCACAATACAAGCAACATTTGATAACATTATCAGACTTAAAATAACAGGCCTGTGTTCGGTTAATAATGAAAATCCCAAATTTTTTTACTAATATTCTCTAGATAGGTATCAAATTCTGTAAAAACAGTTAATTTTACATGGTAAATATCTTGATATCATATACAAAAAAAATTTTGGTACGGCACTATCGAAATCTCTTTACTGTTCGAACATTGTACTGTAGTTCACGTAGTTCACTGATACTCAACTTCGCAACAGTGATTGATTCGTCGATCAATTGAACTGAAAAATAACACACTAATGTAATCCCAATTACTATTAAAATTTTATCGTGACTGGCATGTACGATTTATAATCTATTTATAGACACCTTTTCCAATCTCACGGAGTATTTCCAATTTATGAAAACTATATAATGAAAAATATTAAAGTTCATCTCTTACACAAAGCTTGACTATGACCACATTTGACAAGCAAAGACCTAAAAAATACATTTTAACTATAAGAATAGATACGATTTTTCCGTACAGATACACTTTAATAAACCTTTAGGCAGTTTGAATGTCTAAAATTGAAAATTTTGGATTGATTGTAAGTAATATAGTTTTAATAGAGTAGACGATGATTATCCAAATCAAATTGGCATCCGGCCTAGTTCGAATCAGTGAAAGTTCGGAGAATGGAACAGTTGTGTTAGACGAAATGATACAAATGCTAAAAAATATTGGAAATAAAACGCACGTATAATTTTAATACTTTTATACATATAATGTGTCGCCTTTAACCCTTCGTTGCACACATTTATGTAAGCCATATTTTTTATGTTTAAGACGCGTTCCGGGGGTTTTTTAGGTCGCTGATCACCAATCTGAAATAGAAGCCATGGAATATAGGTGGTACATACGTGTTTACCACCGTGCAACAGAGGGTTAACACACGACACATTATTCTATTAGCTTTCACGTGCGAAATTACTCAAAATATCGTTAATGCATGGTTATGTATTCCAAAATTTTGGACCTTCGGATAATCGAGATTCTACTGCAAGAATCCACAAATAACGACGGTAGTTCAACAAATAGGTGATCCTGGACTGTTTTAATACAATTTATTGATATGTTCCTATTTAATGTGGTAGACACGTAGTAAATGAGAATTTACTGTTCACTCTTGTACGAAAGACTGATATTCTCTATTGATACCTATTTTCACGTCAACTGTATATTTCTGTACAATACTGTAAAACTTTGTATCTGATCCCGAAGAGTGAAACGCTTGGATTTAGCCTTCGACCGAGCAAATTATTCAGAATTGTACACCTAGTTTGTTTTTCACCTTCTTCTTCCTCTTCTTCATCTTCTCGATCCTGTTTCCGATTTATTTTTATTCCATAAATGTTTTTTTTTTTTATTATGTTATTGTATCATTTTTCCGTTATCACAGATTATTTTTGGTGGCAGGCCTTTTAACAAGCTCAAACCTGGAAGGCCTGTGGTGGACTAGTGGAGTTCAACAGGGTCGAAAAACGGCCCAAATAAAAAAAATAAAAGCCAACATCATGTCTCCAGTGCAGGGAAAAGTTTAGTCAGTACAAAATAGGCTACGTCATAGTTGCTCCAATAGGCAGTGTGAGCTGTAACTGTATAAAGGTAATTTCGCCCCAAACCAACAGCCCGTAAGACGTAATCCAATCTAGGCTTCAGTTCTGACGGAAAGAGAAATCAAATTATTAAATGCATAAAACTTGATCAACAAAACTACTCCTTACCTTACCTTACCTTATCTTATCTACCTAGTCCTTACCTTGATCAGGATGAAATGGTGGATTCATATCTGGTGTAGACAAGGATGTGCCATCTTTCGTGCTCCACCCACCTCTCACCAAGCCCCAGAGACTCCAGCCTTTGTCTGCATTACGACTTGGCATATCTCCTGGGCTTTCGTCTCTTTCTTCGCTCTCTAAGTTGAAAATTGACCATGATTTATCAGATTGAAATGTTCAGTTGAAATGTATGATTATTTTGTTTTTGTAAATCCAAGGATGAATGCATGTTGAAATTGATTCGTATGATATCTTGAACAATTCTATACATTTGAAAAGAAATGTTTCATTCAACATAAAAAGTGTTGGTGTGGAAAACATACCTGCAGATGGTAAATTTGGATCAACTGCATTCGTCGAGGAGGGTGACTGTTCGCACGGTTGGCCATCGACCCCACCGTACGGGGGTATCAGCACAGGTTCTACTCTACTGTATCCCCTTTCTAATAATGGCTCCATTCGATAAGCTACTGGATCTGACCAATGAAAAATGTTATAGAATCGCTTGCACAAATCTTGTGGCATTACACCAATTCTGTTGGATGGAGCACGGGTGCGCAAAGCTAGGAATACCGATAGCGGAGAACCCAGACAAAAGAGGTTCTCAATCTGTGAAAAGAACAAGAGATAATTAGCACATTAAAGAGCAAAAATATGTAAGATTGTTGACAATTCAGTTTTCAATCAATTTAAACCAAATGTTTTTGTCAAACATTGGATTTGTCAACTTACAGGAAATTGCAGACCTTCTGGCGAAACTTCGGGTGATGCTGGTGACGAAGGTCTATTGTCAGGGCCCATCCATCCTGTGACAATGTCGTAGACGATTACACAACCCAGGGAGTGAGCTAATATGGATACTTTCCCTTTCCAATTTGGATGGCGACTAGCGAACATGAAGTAAAGTCTGTTGAGCTCTTTTTGAAGACCAGCTCTGACCTCTCCGCCGTACAATGGACTTGTATAATAGAGAATGTCCATCGCCGATGTATTCAGTAAATGACGAATACTCAGAACACTGTAAGGTGTTATAGCATCCACGATATCTGTGAGGGTGAGATAGAAAATCTGTGGTGAAATAATTGTTCCTTACTAAAAAATTAAATTGAGTTCAGATGTCATTCAAGTCAATCCTATTTTCAACTCGGAATTAGTGTCTCGATTATTTCATGTATGACTTATTTTTGGAAATTTGAGGCTCACCTCCATCAAGTTTAAGCGAAGATCTCCATTCAACAGGAAAAAATTCTGCACGGTGAGTCAAAGTTGGAAAATACTTTTGTTTTAACCAATCAACACATTCTCTGAAACTACGTAATATAACACATATGAAATATGCAACGACTATACATTCTGTCCCTAAAGGCAATTAATGTAGGTCTACTAAAAGATATTTGAGTCTGTTAAAACCTTACAAGAACGTTATGTAACCAATACTGATCTAATTATGGGTGCATATCAGAAATTTCTGTGGCTTTGTATCATCTCAAGTATTTCTGAAGAACGGTGAGCACAATGACAAATCACAGGAATGATAATTCAAATATTCTCTCTGTCCAATTGCCTTAGGGACTATTAGCAAAAACATAGACACACACGATGTTGTGTTACGAATAATCTTTCCAGTGTCTCTCTTCTGTCCGATACCATGAACGACAAAAACCAAGTGATCGATGTCGTGTGGTTTATCGTCCATAACCGCAGGATGTTTGTATCCTCTCCTTAGGCGATATCCCGTCGCTGTAACAAACGTCAAATGAAACAATTAAACGATGTTAATGTCATTAACATTCCGTATACCAGTGGGGCCTTTTCGATAGATGGGTTTTCCTTGGGGTAACGATGGCCTGTAACAACGGCGATGTATTGTGCTAACTAATTTCGCTCGAACATTTCCGAGAAACTCTGAAATAAATATTGCATCATGTTAAACGTGGAATTCATCACTACAATTTATATCCAATAGGCAAACTCGGGCCGCGTTCTTTACTTGGAATTTAGATATTACGAATACAGAAATCAACATAGGTTGCAAAGCACTACATATATATTTAACGAAAAAGACTTTGTATTGTAGTAATTCGTGCAGTGAGCGTACATATTGCTCGCCACGCCAGAAATTTAAGTAGTAATATTTCAATTCATTGACACTGTTCCGACACCAATGCCAGAGATAATAAAAGTTGGCACGCTGCGGTAAATTGAAAATTGGGTCTGGTAGCATAAAAATGAGATACTTATCCTGCGTCACAAAATGTTGTTATAATGGTCGGATGTCTCAAGGTGTACCATTATTACTTCGGAAATCTATAATTGGTGTTTCGGGCTGAATGATTTTATCAATGAAATTGAAAACGTAAACTCAGTACAGTTAAGTTACTCTAAGCCTTCTCTAATAAAAAGCCATGATAGAGTCAGGATTAATAGCTCTGGATGTCATGACACAAAATGCAAAGTTGCAGTAGCTATGAATGGAAATATTGAAATGAATCTAAATTCAAAGTTAGAAAATAAAGACTGAATGATTTCAGTAGCGTGATGAAATTGGAATTGTGGAGATCATAAATGTATTATAGATGAATATACTGAAGCAAAAATAAACGTGGGTATCATGCTTGTGATTCGTGAATACGCCACATTATAAATATTACATGATCTGCAGCCAAAAAAGTAAAACAATTTGTTGATTTAAACTCTTCTATTAATAGATTTGGCAATTTGACTAGCATGCTCAACCAAACATATCAAATACAACGATTTGAAATCATTATTCCTTTTCCACTTATTTCTAATGATTTTTTAATAAGCGTTCACAGAAACATACAAATATTGATTTTCCTATGTACAAATTATGCTAATTGAAATTGAAACTTATTGTGCATAGATAAAAATCTCGGATTACCACTTGATAGCAAAATCAAAAATTAATTGAAAAGCAAACGCTGTATTCTATAGATAATAGTTACCAGCAAAGATAATTTTAACTTACTTTTGGTGAATCCCAATTTCAGTGTTACGCTACGCATTAATTTGCTTGGTGTATTTTCACTGTAGAGAGCTACATCATCTACTGCATGCCAATCCACATGGAATTCGGGAAAGTTTTTTGTATGAAGAACTAAAATGAAAGCAATCAGGTGACACTATTAGCTATAAATTCTGAAGTCGTTAATATCTGGATAATACATGTGTGCTAACAATTATTAACTGATCAAAACTTTTTAATTATTTTTATAACACAGGCAAGTCTACCCAGATATTCTTTCAAATTGTATAAAATACAAATATTTTGAGCATCAATAAAGTATAGAAGGTGCAGATATTGTGTTTTCCACAATAGTACATTAAAACAGAATTTTCAATCTGTTATTGTGGGAAACAGTTTTTCAATTGTTTATGTAATACTCAAGTTACGTCCCGCTGTTTCAAATTGCTCTATTATCTAGATGTCATGTAATGCTATTGGGTTGATGTGAAGCAAAGAATTAACAAGTATGAATTTAGGAAATAAGAAAATTCATTCAACTTCCCAAAAATAGAGTTTTTCTCAAGAAAGTAAGTTTGCTATGCGCCTTATGTATAGTTTTCTTGTAAATAACACTGATAGCCATTTACTTTTTATCAATTAATGCACTTATTTGACACATTTAAGCATATTCCAGGTTTCGCAATGACGCATTAGGCATAATGCAGATGCCTGCCAAAACTAACAAATCATGGTCCAAACTGTTGAATTTCAAACTGTCACGTATATATTATACATATTTATGAATATATACGTACATATATTATACCTCTGTGTAATAACATTGGAAGTTATCATGAGCACGATAACAGAAGAGGATGAACGAAATCGTTTGCAAAAGTTTCAAGATCAGTAAGTGTAGACACTTGAGATTGGTAACAAAATAACATTCAAGAGAAAGAGAAAATGAAAGGCTGAGGTACCTTTGTAAGAATGTGACGGGGTGCTGGCTGCTGACGTTGAACTAGATTGGGTGGGAGACGATTTTTGAAACAACGTAAGATGTGTTTCTTCTATAGCCCGCGAGGGATCCGGTTCCAGCGGTATCCAACTGCCATCATAAAACCAAGTACCCCTCATTATTTCCCATTCTTCGCCTTCAACAAAGTAGATAACACAATGGTATTAACCGAAAAATGTTTTGTACCAGACTTATACAATTTTTCATAAATTTTCCAACTGCCAAAATATGAACAGAACAATATGAGTACTGAAACTTTTTGCTGTGAAAATCTGATAAAATCATTCGGTAAAGAAATCTTACTACAAAAGTCTAAAGCTGTTAAATTTTCTCACATAAGGGTCAATTACTAAAAAGTGTACAACACGACCCCAGTAGATGTTGAAATTACACTTATTCTAGCAAGATCACATATATCATGTACTTCTGGCAAGCAATTGTAGATGTTGTTGGAGAAAATTAGCCATATTGGCCTCAAGGACAAAGTAATCTGTAGACACTCATGTGTGACGATAGGACTGAATTCAAAATCATTTGTTATTCATTAGTGCACATTATGTATTAATACACATAAGTAACTCTTGATTTTTTTCTAGGCCACGATAAATTGCATATTAGTCAAAGTGATTACAAAAGAAAGCTAATTAGAAAAATTAATCTGTGTTTGCCAAGTTTATTTACTACTTGATATCCAAGTCTTACATTCGACATTATAAGCCTACCTGGCCAGTAAATTGAGACGCATCGCATATTGTCTATTTCTACATCATACATTCCACCTCTGACAACAACTCTTTCCATATGCCCATCAGCGGTAAGATTGTTGTGTTCATTTGCGCCGCTCTTTCGACGTCTCCAAACATTTTCAATTCTAAGACTGTCGTATCCACAAAATTCAACCCATCTCTTGTCCACTCCCTCTTTATAAAACCATCTGACTTTTTCTGGGGGCAGAGGCTCTGCATATTCTAATTCGTTTACTTCGATGTCTGAATTTTCTTCTATTCCATTGTGTTGGGACAAACTGTCTTGCAGCTCTTTGGAGAGACATGAAAGAAAAAGAATAATGCATGCAAAAACACTATTATTATTACTCAGACTAGTGCTGACGTCATAATTTATTCACACTCGCATACTTCATGGCACAAAATTTCATCCGTTGGTAAAAAATATTGCCAAGTTATGCATGTAACGAAGTGGATATTGTTCATTTCTAGCCAGGTGTTTCATGTTTTACATCTCCTTTCCATATTGTTTCCATGTATAAGTATACAGAGAATGAAGGCAACCTATTGTTATCTTGTACGTTATCTATATTTGCATATTCAGTTCGTTGGCGAGAAAAAATTATTTTTTAAAGGCTTTTACTGAGCTGAACAATGAAGAGTTGTGGTAATCTAAAATAAAATTTCTAACATCCTAGGAAAAATGGATAATTCTTGGATATCGAGACAATGGAAATATTGTCGATACTTTCCTAGGGGATTGCATTATTAATATCGACGGGTTCACAGTTTCTTTAGATAACGAGCGGCGTTAGCTTGAGGCAATAATTGAACTTGTACCATGGATTTTTCTTACGCATTTGTAACGTAGCTCTTTCGTAAGAATTGAGTTTCGAATTAGCAGTTGAATATTTGGAAGATAAGATACTACGATAGATATACTATGTTCGTACGTATAACAAGAAACGGCCTTGTGACTCCGGGATGAGAAAAGAAATGAAAATAACTTATTCACGACGATAAAATGCGCAATTTTTTCCTGAGATATACGTTGGAGTATTAAATGAATAGTGCATATTTTTCGAGTGGAAAAATTACGTACAAGGAATGTGAATAAATTATACGGAAATAAGACGGGGCACAAACACGTGTTCAAACATAACAAAAAATCGTGATTCCGGTACCTTCGGTGGGCCGTGAATCCGATTCCATGGGTATTTCGCTCAGGGGATCAACATCGTTCAACAGGTTTTCAGACATTTCAAACCCCCTTGCTGGCCTCTGTGAACGTCGTTGTCAAACTGTCAAAATGTCGAGTGACGAGTGTGCCTTTTCTGTGAATCTCAAGCCCGAGGAAAATATACGAGAACGATGATGTCACTCCGATCACGAGACACGATTCAATCGAGCGTAGATTTTTTTATCATATATGATTTTTCTTTGTCCAGCGATATGAAAGGTTGTATGTACTGAAATTTTACTTGTCAATGTTGTCAGGACGTTGATTTTTCCTTTACGCCATTGACTGCGTCTCCTTCTAATGACAGATCAGATTTCGATGCAATGAAAATAATACCGTATGAATATAACGCTCTGTGTAGCGATTGTGTTATTCAATTATTTTTACGCCACTAGATATTATGTACAGGCTGACTTGCTGACCGACTGACTGACCGACTGACTGACTGACTGACTGTGTAATATGTACTATTTTATGATACGCCGAGCCACGCCGCAGGTCTAAATCCGACCGTTTCGCACTGGCGCAAGACTTCCACTGACTTCTAATGCGAAAAAAATTATCTTATCTAAAGCACCAGAGCGGTCGGCAGTCGGTTCGGTTCGAACTCTAACGCTCCGTAGAGCTGCTTTAGTCGATGGTAAAAACGTTCCTTCATCCCCACTGCTATAATATGTGTTCCGCCTGCCTAATGCGGTTATGCAACCGATGTTTTGTATACAGTTCCATGGTTATTATTTTCTTTATTTCTTATCCTTTACTTCAAATCTTGTCATGACCCTGTTACACAGATGAACAGCTGTAAGAAAGAGGGGGTGTCATCACGCAGGACGTTTCAGTTTCGAGGAGGAAGATAAGACGTGTGTACGATACACATCGAATACAACGTATATATAACGTGTATATATATATACATATAATACCTAATGATGAATCAGAGGCTGCGTAGTAAGTGATATGATAAAGGATCACTGTATAGGATGCATTGAGGAGTATAAAGACGCACCGCTGTATCTGCATTTTGCTAAGCACTGATTGTTACGAGCTGAATACAGCAAAAATATCATAGAAATTTCAAATTACTGGGAAAAAAATTTATAATGCCGCAACGACGGTGACTGCAGAGCCTGCGCGCGGCGTCGCCGCTGCATTTGAAAGGGTGAGGAGACTGACAAATATGTGTCAACAGGTATATAATAAGATATAAAATCGACCGTGCACCGACCATGCACGTAATTTCGTCTCAATATTCATCGTACACTTGATGGTGCGCAGTCTGTGGACTATTGGCCACGTGTCTGCGTCTCTCGGACGCATACACGTGTGCCAAAGGATCATCATTTTTATTCAAGGTCATCGCATTCTTTCTTAACTACTAAGTTCTCTAGCCATCTACTCAATAGACTTTAAGATATAGTGTCGCGAAAGTTGAAAATCTCAATACTCGTTCTACCCCGAAATCGTTAAAACACAGATTGATATTGGGTATAATCTATTTCGGTCAACGGATATAAAACCGGCTCGGGAATTTTATTACGTTTGGAAATTATGTATGAAAATTTCTTGCGGTTAATAAATCATTCGAATTATTCAAGCGTGGTATAAATCATGAATACATATTACTCAAGGTGTAATTATTCTGTGTTTTTCAGTGCACGCAACTGACGCGGAACATTCACTTTCTGTATGGTAGCTAGGTAAAAAAAAAACTTGTACCAATTATGCCTACAACTAACATATTTCCTGTACTTCGTCACATAAGTTATGTGCAATGATCTATGGATTTCTCTTTCTCTGGTTGTTTGGTCAACATCAGTTACAGACTAATAAATATTAAAACTGGAGGACCATTGTTTCCTCCAAACATTGGACGACAGGCAGTGTGTTACATTATCTTTATCACATATGATACTTGGTAGATAAGAATTATGCATGATTTCCTCGAATACTAAGAATTTTATGCCGTACTATCTCACAATCAACAATAGTTTATCAGTGGTGAATAACATACGCTTAGACATCGAATATAATTTATCAATGAACGAAAGTTTCCTTGTACAAAGCTTGTTTCTTTACTCACGAGAATCAATTCAAAATCAAGGTACGGCTTCGAATGGTGAACTCAATTCTACGAAATTAAACTTGTGAAAGATGATACCTGACGGTTTCCAACCCATTTTGAAATTTTAACAAACTTGAATATGCAAATTACAAAGCTAACCCTTTTCAATTCTCTGCAGGAAATTAGTTACCAAGATTTGCAACAACAAAGAGTGCTAATTTGATGATGATACAGGAATTGAAAAGAATAATAATTTCGTTTTTCTTACTGCTCATTTATTGTTAATAATAATATAGACAATATTATAATAATGTACTTAGAATTAACTTAGCTTATACGTGAAGATAAAGGTCTCGTTCTTAGGTGTACTTAATGGCAAAGGTTATTCGCTGTGGCCAGCGGCTCGGCGTAATAACACATATATTTTTTCTTTGATCCAATCCTTGTTATAGGGGGCATAAGTGTTTGTCGATTTTTGGTAAACCAAACATGACAAGTCTGTCAATTGATCAACAAAGTCAAATAATTGACTGATGTCATATGTGATGGTAGGTGTGTTGGGATTTCGCCTCTTCAAATGCTCTTCATAGATTTTGCATACACCTAAAAATAAAAATTATTCATTTAATTCACATATTAACAGTTGAATTTCATATGCTCATCATGGTCAGACATAATGGCGGATCGCAATACGAATTTAATTTTTTTGAAAATAAATAAGTTTTTTTTACCTTCCATACACTCGTTGACACTTTCATAATCCGAGTATGTCCTCGTTTCAGGCCTGGTTCCTGGCTGAACAAGCAATATAGTGTGAGACTGAAAATGAAAATAATTTCTTCATGAACGATGCTGGCATATTATGCTGTAATGGATATAGGAAGTATATTTAGACAAGAAGTGAGTGTGGAAAAATGATTAACGTAAATAATGTGTTACGTGAATATCAAAATAAAAATCTCCTCTTGCTGTTGGCAAAATGTAAACGTGTTCAACTGAGCAGCTGCAGGCTGCTGTTACTGCAGGAATAAACAAACATTGTCATCATTTCCGTAATTATTTATTGTTCGAAGAGATTGCCGCACAGGCATACTGATTACTTTCTTTGCGATGAGGATTCTAATGATAATCGATAATTTTTCATTGACAAAGAAAATTTCGCGTGAATAAGTCGATTTAAACGTAAAAGAAATATTCTACAACGTGATCGTCCCGTTTCGCTTCAGCCGACAGAACACGAGTAGTCACTCACCATTTTGTCAAGTCAAATCAGTTTGGATGTGAAAACTGCGATGTGGCGATCGAAGTGGAGACGTAAACGTTTTTGGCTGTATAGTTAGCAAATGTTTTACAAAATTGATAATGGAAATAAAACGCAGGGTTGAGATTTGCAAAAATAACCACAAAACTGCAGGTCCAGAGTATTCGATTGAACAAAGGTATTGGAATTGGAACGGTCCGGGTTCCACTGTTCTGCCGTTCGCTGTTGACTGTTCATCACGAATTCCGTGGTTTGAAAACGATTTTTTTTTAATTTCTTTAGCTTTCGAGGAGTTTGAGCTAATATTTTTGGTCTCATTCTGCACTTAGTTTACTGTAATATTTTCCTATTCATCGCGGTTAATGATGATACATGACATCTGCTACCAATAGCGTGGAGAAAATCTAACAAATATTCGCAATGTAATACATGTAATATGCCGTTTAGAATCTCCTCGTAACCTATACGTTTCTGTATCGATAACTTTATAAACGTACATCAAAAAATTCAAAATTTTATAGCTACAATCGCTTTTTAAGGAATTAACCAACCGTTGACAAATTTTCAGTCGATTTTCAGAATCCGTAGCACGTTATGCCACTCTCAATCATGATTATAGCTGTATTGTAACCCTTTCACTCTTCTATTATAGGTTAAGGGGGTGCCCTGGTCGGATTCGACGTGGACGTATGTATCTCCAAATATCAAAGTCCATGTATCGCATAAGCGAAAACGACTGGCTTAAACGTCCCATTCCATACACAATTTCGAACAGAAACACTCCAATTCATTTTCATTTGACGCAGAAATAAATAAATTGCACGGATTCTACAAAATCGCATTAGTAAATTCGTAGAATTCATCCGTTTCTTAATTTTTCTGTGAAATAAAAATGTGTTGTTTTTTTTTTAAATTGCATAGAGAATGGAGCTGTTAAGTCTTTTTTGCGTTCGATCGGGAGATACGTGGACTTCGATATTCGAAGATATACATATACGTCGAACGTCGAAATCGACCATAATAAAATTTATATATTGTCGGAAATTATCCGAATTTCGGATTTGATGTTGAAAATGTTAAATCAAAGGCTCGTAACAGTCTTGAGATGATAACTAATGAATATACTGTATCTTATACTTATTGGTATAATTGTTTTAAAATCACGTCACATTCCATGACTTTCAATTAATTTTTGATGTGTGTATTTTATTTTACCCATTAAAAGAATCTTATGTGAATTTCTTATAACAAAATATAATTTATCGAGCCTGTCGAATTCTTCCGATCTGATATTTTATTACCTGTCGAAACCTAACCCTGTTTCCATACATGGTACATATTTCGGCGCCATAAAACGCTTGCAGGAAAACCTAATAAGAAAGTAGAAAACGATATATCGAAAAACCGTAATGTGCGTTATTGAAATATTTATCATAAAAATATAATGGTGGTCTTACATTTTCAGATAATTAACTTGGACCATCGACGTGTAATGAGAATACACGCCAAATAAATAAAATCTTCAACGATCTATTTCTAAATAATTATCAGCATTAGATATAAGTATATGGAATGTATTAATGGGATCTACGGAATAGAAACATCAGACACCCCAATCGAAATTAAAATAGCTCTGTTTATATCAGGCTGCAATATTGGATTGTTCATTCCACAATCTATAATGACTGAATCCATTTACCTGCACCTACATCAACCGAAAGCACCACATGCTTATTAACTTATATACGGATTATCGGCACGGCAATTAATTCGAGGAGGAAAATTTCGTAATTAATTTATCCAAAAACTATTGTCATCATGATTATCTGCGAGGATGGCATTCATCCTTGCTGTGTCGAGCCGAATCTTGTTCGAGCAAATCGCGTCGTCCGAGATGGAGGTTGCTCGCATCCCTTCCGACTTCGACGGCTTATATCGTCGCTCCAGGTCGACCTAGAAAATTGAATTTTTGCATGGAGTTGGAGCAAAGCTTTGACTTGAAGCATCACCTAATTTTATACCCAGTAACCGTCACCTAGGTCGGAAACGTAGCAATTGTTGACCAGGGTGCGATCGCAGCGGAGATGCACAGTCTCAGCCGCTCGCAATTTTCGAGAAATTCTATGCAAGAACTCGTTCGAAATCTCTTCCAACCCGTTGTCGACAGTATGGAGCACCTGGTGACAAAAGCCCGACCACCAGGAACCCCAGGAAAGCTGAGGAAGAGCGATTATCGTCCGCTTACCCGGTTCCACCAGCTCGGAGACTCGTTGCGCGCACTACGTGAAACGCTTGAGGCCTCTCTCCATGGTCCGCGCTCGGGCATAGCTTGGGTGGGGACTTGGCAGTATCGTCATAACTCGTGCATCAGTTGTTTTGTTCGCATCTAAATAATTGCTCTCAAGTTAATTCGACATCAATAATAATCCGCAGTAATGGCAGACAAGGTAGCATCACCTGTAGCAGCCGCTACTCCAACCAGTCCGGCTGTACAAGCGAAGAAAGGTGCCGCTGCTCTGAAATCGCAGAAACCTCGTACCAAGCCGGCGCATCCTCGTACGTCTGAGATGGTCAACTCTGCAATTTCTACTCTGAAGGAACGCGGAGGTTCATCTCTGCAGGCTATTAAGAAGTACATCTCAGCTACGTACAAGATCGACGGAGAAAAACAAGCACCTTTCATCAAGAAATATCTGAAGGCTGCTGTCAGCACTGGGGCTTTAGTTCAGACCAAGGGCAAGGGAGCTTCTGGCTCGTTCAAGATTTCTGCTACGAAGAGTGAGACTTCCAAACCCAAGGTAAAACCAGCAGCACCAAAACCAGCTGTACTCAAGAAGAAGGCTGCCCCCTCAGCCGTTTCTTCTAATAAGAAGGTGAGCGCCGCCAAGAAAGCAGCTGCAGCCAAAAAAACCGGCGCTGCTAGTAGTGTTGTTACAAAGGAAAAGCGCAAAGTCGCTAGATCCCCGGCCGCCAAACCACCAAAAGCAAAGAGCTCTTCCAAGGCCAAGAAAGTCGCTAAAGCACCTACAAGCAAGCCTAAAGCACCGAAACCGAAAAAGGCAACAGCTGCCCCGAAAACCGCCAAGCTAGCACCGAAGAAGGCGGCTGCTCCTAAAAAGAAGTAAATCGCTTCGATTTGCAGGCGTCATCTACAATAGCAGTGAGCAGCAGCAGCAAGCAGCAGCATCAACACAAAAAAAACGGTCCTTATCAGGACCATCAAAAATTTTTTGCAAAACAAATTTGATCGTACGCACGTTTTCATGTTGATGGTGTGTACATAAAATTTATGCCAAACATTTTGGAAATCGTTATTTTGAAGAGCAAATTACGAGTTATAAATTATCCGTATTGCCGATACTAGGTAGTTGCTAAAATCAGACGAAAATTTATTTCCGTTGTCTTCATAGATCTTCGATAAACTATCAAATCTTATAGCCAGCGAGTCGATTCGCGTTCACTAAAACGTCAGGAAGTAGTAGATCCGTCGATTGCTAGCATTATAGGGTTTTCCCTAAACAAAAATGAGGAAATTGATCGTCAAGCGGTGCTTTCTGCGTTTTATATGTACGCGCTACTCACGTTGGTAAACGGTATATGTATAGAGAACAACGGACAGTCTATTACCAACGTTGGCACGTGACAGTTTATGAAGAACTTTCATCGGCCTAGTCAGGAGCTAGGTCGATAATTTACAAATCTGCCGTGATCTCAATGCTCGGAAACGATTACAAAAAAGAATTGAAGCTGACAGTCTGCCTGTTATAAATCCTAAGGATTGCAGTCTTGTCGAGTTTCTACTTCATTCAGGGTCCATGTATTCTCTTTTTCGTGTGCGAACGCGTCGAGGTTCAACCGGATGCCATTGCATTGGTTTTACGACCCATTCTGAATTCGCACGCCATGCAATCGTAGCTTTACACTGCTTTACGCTGATCGAGACGAGTGAATATAATTTTTCTCGTGTGAATTGACTACCTGTAAGTTCGGTGATAAAGTCATGCAGTTACGACAACTCGTCGATGTACGTACAATAATTGCAATCGCTTAGCCTATGATTTCTTTTCATGAATGAAATTTTTTAATTTCAGATTTATACATTATTAATTCCAGATATTTGCATATGTACTTTTGCAAGAATTTAATTTTTTACCTGTAGATTTATTTTTACAGACTGCATATACATATTATACATATATTACTACAGAATCAATTTTATTTACAATCAATATATTTTTTACTAATGAATTCATTTCGATGCTTTCCAATTAATTATGCCGGTATGGTATTACCGAAATAAATTAGTTAAATCAATATAAGTACAAAATAAAATGCGATCCATTGGTCAATTTACATTCTTTAATTCCGTAATTCCAATTGAATTACCCACTCTCAGACCCAAAATATCCACTGTCTCCGTGGTGTCCTGTGGTCCTGGACATGTCTTTGAATTTTTTTTTTTTTGCTGTATCCTGGAAATATTCTATTTTTAAAGTTTGCTGCAAATGATATATTTATTGACGTTCACTGAGTAAATGTTTGTAAAAAGTGGATTCCCGCTTCAAATTGTATTTTTCCCTATTAACAGGTGTAGTAGAAATAATGTATGCTGTCTTTCTGGATTATGTAGAGTGCCTTTTGCATACGTCTTTTAGTTTTCCTGCATGTTTTGAATAACCTAAAAATGCCTTAGAATTCGTTACGTATCTTCTACTGGACACCATGTTCTATCAAATCGTGTCAAATGAAGATGGTTTTTGTTCAGAATTGAGTTAAATAAAATGGGGGCTACTCTCATGCCTTCCCGCATTTGAGATACGTGAACCTTGATGTTCGGATGTATGCACGCAACTTTGTAATTGACGAGGGCACTACTTCGAAAGCATTCAAAATTTAATGATTGGCAAGTACGGAGTCGATTTCGATGGAATGGTACAATAAACAAAATTCGAAGTTCGTTGCATTCTTACAAAAATTACAACAGCTCACTTGCTTCAGGAATTTGGTTAAATTGGATAAGCCCAACGGGAATTCATGTTCGGCATACATGTAGATTCAATTCTTGTGCATAAATTATTTTGGTGGCCCTGAAAAGGGCCGGTTAATTATTGGCTCATTGCAGAGCTATTTAAGCACGTTCACCACGAATACGACGAGCCAGTTGTATGTCTTTAGGCATGATAGTGACTCGCTTGGCATGAATTGCACACAAGTTAGTATCCTCAAACAATCCAACAAGGTAAGCTTCGCTTGCCTCCTGAAGAGCCATAACAGCAGAACTCTGGAATCTCAGGTCGGTCTTAAAATCTTGAGCTATTTCACGAACGAGTCGTTGGAACGGCAACTTGCGGATCAACAACTCAGTGCTCTTCTGGTAACGACGGATCTCACGAAGTGCAACGGTGCCAGGACGGTAACGATGCGGCTTTTTGACGCCACCCGTGGCCGGTGCACTCTTCCGTGCTGCCTTGGTCGCCAGTTGTTTACGAGGAGCTTTGCCACCCGTGGATTTTCGAGCAGTCTGCTTAGTACGAGCCATTACGATAGATGCGGAGCTAACCGAGCGTGGCCAGGTTCGAAAGTTCAATGTAGCCTGCCGGCGGACCCTCTGGTATATAACAGCGCGCTCAACCAGATTGTGCGGTCTGATTGGCCGGCGGACGTGGAGTGGGGATAATAGCGTCGAGGGTATATAGCTGGGTCGCGCCGCGCTCAGTCACATTGAACCTCGTACTTTCGATTAGCATCGTACATCTCTGATTTATTCTAACATGACTGGTCGCGGCAAGGGAGGAAAGGGTTTGGGAAAAGGAGGAGCCAAGCGGCACAGGAAGGTGCTTCGTGATAACATCCAAGGAATCACCAAGCCTGCTATTCGGCGGCTGGCTCGTCGTGGTGGAGTAAAAAGAATCTCCGGTCTTATCTACGAAGAGACTCGTGGCGTTCTCAAAGTGTTTCTTGAGAACGTGATCCGTGATGCAGTCACTTACACCGAGCACGCCAAGAGGAAAACTGTAACAGCTATGGACGTAGTCTACGCTCTCAAACGTCAGGGTCGTACTCTGTACGGTTTCGGCGGTTAAATTTATCCTGGTCCTCGCTTCAATTCTCAAAACGGCCCTTTTCAGGGCCAAAAATAGTTTTCTAATGCAAATCGAATATCACATCACCATGTTTAACACATACACATTATCTTGATTACCATATCCTGCTCAGACATGAATATTTATCTTTCATTCGATATAGTCGTATTTAACATTTATACTAAGCAATACTGTATTGTATAGCATCAAGATGCCACTACTGATCAGAGGCATACGAGACGTCCAGTCTACTCTTAACAACCATCGAAACATCAAAAGTGAAAATTAAAATATGATTTAATCAAAATTTGAAGCATTAAAAGTTTATTCACTCAGTTTTTTATCCGAGACTCGTAATTTAGATGAAGTAATTACAATTGCACAACTACGAATAACTCGTGATGAATCGATAAAAACATCAACCTATCTAGAAATTTTGTCAACGAATAAAAAGAGCCATTGTTAAATTATCAGCATAAGACAACCGATGCGGTTATACATACCATAGGTATCTGCGAAAATAAGAATAACGTTATTTCTCTGAAGTAGTTAATATAATCAAATATCAATAGTTGATATTTGTCCTGCCATGCATCATGAAATGCTTTATTATAGTTATACCTATGTAACTTGCGTTAGCTCAAATGACTTTTCCTAAGCCTTCGTTTTATCGCGTTCTGGTTTCAACTATTCTTATCTGACTATGCATCCCAAAACCGGAAATGTGTACTAAACTAGATTATGCGCAGCGCGTTGTAAACCAGAATATTCTTGAAATTAAATAATATAAACTCATACGCGGTAACAGGCTAGTCATTTGTAAGTTTAGTTTATGGGATAGGTGACTGGCCGTTATAGGTATTTGTATTGGATATCCTTCCAGGTATAACTCACCGGTTTACCTGCCAGCTGCCTGAACACGAGAAGGGAATGCATCGAAATTCCGGGTAGTCATTGTCATTATGTTCCATCTTTTTCTGGTAATACACCGTTACATTTCCATTTCGCATAGATAATGAAAATAATTGTTTCTCGCCCCATGCTTTGCCATACTTATTATTAATTTAGATATCGTCAAGACTTCGAGTAATTTTGTACTTTGTGAGTAAAATAAAATGTGCTCGAAATGTATAGTTCCGTAGGAAGTGGGGTTGCAAGGGGGAAATAACACACTGAATTGACGTGTCAATAGGTTTGTAAATTAATTATAATTCACCTGAATTAACGCAAAATAAGTAAATCAATGAAAATTAACTGAGAAATAAATGAATTATGAGAAAGTAAGTCAAGTTGATTTGAATCAATTTTGATTCGTGCCGGAATTATCTGTCTGCAGAGAAAAGAAAATTTGAATTGAAATATAAAAAAATGGAGTTGAACTAAAAAAAATCAATTTGAATTAATTAAAAATATAAAAGATTTAATTGAAATTTTTTGAAAGTCACTTAATTTAGAATCAATTTTATTGAATTAAAGAAATTTATCTGCATAAAAAAATTAATTTGAATACTCAAATCTCGAGTTATTTTCCCCTCGTGGAGTTCCACGTGGCTAGAAACACCGTCCCCGCCCTTGTAACATCCAGTATACGTATAAATCAATAATAGTATGCTCAGAACGTGATCGACTTCAGGGCCGATAACAAACAATATTATTGTTCGCTGCTTTGTCGAAGCAAGCATTTTTATTTATTATGCTCTATTAATTAGACTTGACTGGGTTACATATCCTGGGTCTAATTTTTCCCAACGATTGGAGAGTAAACATAGTTCGTTGAGCAGATAATAGATATTGGACAATCAATCCCCTTCAAGACCCAAAAATACAGTAGCGTTTATGTGGCTACTCGTACTCTTATAGGTCCAAAATTGCGAAAGAACCCAAGGAATGTTTTACTGCAACGATTGAGTTGTCAATATCGTAATATGTATTCTGCGAAATCACAATGAAATCGATAATATTAAAATACAATTCTGCATTAGTAATAATCAAGGTAATCACGGATAGTCATGAAAAATCATTTAGGATCACAAGAATATTTTTTTGATCTTAAGATATCATATGAAATATCTTAGAAATCATGAGAAATTACGTTATTACAGTAAAATTTATTCAAGCAATCTCTCGTAAACACTATAAAATGTAGTAATCACGAAACATGTACTCATGATGTCAATTTTTGTTCCGGCGAAATACCCTTTGACGCAACCAATAATTATACTGATCTAAAGAATGAATTTTTCGTCATATACATATGTATACAATTGTGATTCATAGAAAATACATTAGTATAAATCCCGCGACCAGACCTAAGTTTGATGATATAGACGAATTACAGGTACGGAATATTATAATTATGTGGATAAATTAAGCAACCCAACATAAAATAAAGTTCGTAGAGTATAGCTTGAAATTACATGCCGACCCACAAACACGACTGCAAGCTGCAAAGCGGAACGTGCAGCCGGGCTTCTCGTTTCCCGGCATGCCCGGTGCGGGTAACGATGGGCGTGTCGTTTGGAGCTCTGTGCTCTCTGATTGGCCCGGCGGCCGTACCTGGCCGCCTAATAAATATGCTGCTTGAGAGAGCGCAGGTACAGTCGTCCTTCGATTCTCGACACCGACGCATAGGAGACAATGACGCCAAAGTCTAGCGGTAAAGCAGCGAAGAAAGCCGGTAAGGCTCAGAAGAATATATCGAAGGGTGACAAGAAGAAGAAGCGCAAGAGGAAGGAGAGCTACGCTATCTACATCTACAAAGTCCTGAAGCAGGTCCACCCAGACACTGGTATTTCCAGCAAAGCTATGAGCATCATGAACAGCTTTGTCAACGACATTTTCGAGCGCATTGCCGCCGAATCGTCTCGTCTAGCTCATTACAACAAGCGCTCGACGATCACATCTCGGGAGATTCAAACTGCTGTTCGCCTTCTGCTTCCTGGAGAACTTGCTAAGCACGCTGTCAGCGAGGGTACTAAAGCTGTCACCAAATACACCAGCTCGAAATAAGCGCGACTGCCTCAATTTGTTTACGAATCGGCCCTTTTCAGGGCCACTAATCATTGTAAACGCTAAAGAACGGTATTTCACAGATGTAACAGTCTGAAGTGTGTGAGGGGTAATTGTACAACCTTTTATGGCGAATTGTTTGACGATTTGGTGATCTCGTTATTTTTTTAAGTGTCCAAATATCTGCATACCTTACTATCACGTCAGAATCTTCTCCCGCAATGTGTATGAAAAAGTTTCAGTATATTATACAGAATTCGGGCGCAATGCGTTGAATATCAGACAACTTCGTACGTGAATTATAGGCTCTGCAAACAGCTAATAATTAAAAGATCGAATATTATCTAAGCGATAATTTTAAATTTATTCTGAGTCTTTTACCAAGCTGATATTTGCTTCATCAATACTACATAATATTACGGATATTTAAATGCTCACATCGTGCGTCCTATTCAGATATATGTGTTCAACATTTAGCTTTCCTTCTGTAATAATAATTACCGAAAAGTGTCTGACGGGTTTGATGTTAATCAAGACAAAAATCCACCTACACGTTTACTTTGAGCTGCAGGTATCCACGTGAGAAATAGATTGAAAATAGATGCATGCATGTACGGATATTATGTGCACTGGGTAGTGCGAGAGCTCTCAATCCCCTCCTGTGCTCTAAATTCTCTTGGCTGATAGAGAGGGGATGTCAAGTGGAGGGGACGACTGAGCCCAGGGCGGATTTCACCTTGTCGCTTATTGTGAAGGTCACGCTAGCAAGTATTTGGTTAAGTTCTCACAGAGAGCAGAACAATTCGCAAGTATTCATCAGAGAATTGTCCGCAAGGCAGTCTGAGAATCATGGGTCGTAAATTTTTCGTTGGTGGTAACTGGAAGATGAATGGAGTGAAAAAGGAAATAGACGAAATCGTCGCATTTCTAAAGACCGGCCCCCTCGACCCGAATGTCGGTACGTGCAAGTTGCAATGTTACGTTTATTTCAAATAACCTACTGTGTATGTATTAACATTGCGTTTCTCCAAACAAATACAAACTAAATCTGTAGGCAAAAGTGTCGTCTCTGTTGCTGATGAAACAAAAATTGTACGTTAGTACTTTTTTATATTTCTCTTTTAGCACTTTCAAATTTTATTCAATATTTATTTGGAACTTTTATCTACGATTTACTCTTGTTGGGACATGCCGATAAATCACTGTATTCTATCTAAGAGTCAAAATATTTTGTCACCAATTGCGTTGTTAACTTTTTCAGAGGTCGTTGTTGGTGTACCTGCCATTTACCTGAACTATGCCAAGAGTATATTACCTGCCAACGTACAAGTCAGTGCACAGAACAGTTACAAGGTAGCTAAAGGTGCTTTTACTGGAGAAATTAGCCCTGCGATGCTTGTGGACAATGAGATCCCTTGGGTAATCCTAGGACACTCTGAACGTCGAAACGTGTTTGGCGAGTCAGATGAACTCATTTCTGAAAAGATTGCTCATGCCCTTGAAGCTGGTGTAAAGGTAAATCCTTTGGATTAAGTCTTAGTTCTCAATTTTTACATTGGATTGCTTTTTTTTTTTTTAATAAGAATATTTATACAATAGGTGTGTTGTAACTCGATATGACTCTTGACAGTATTGTATATATCTTGTTTATTTTTCACCCTAAAGGTGATTGCCTGTATCGGAGAGAAACTGGACGAACGTGAAGCTGGAAAGACTGAAGAAGTTGTGTTCAGGCAGACTAAGGCGATTGCGGATAAAATTAAATCCTGGGACAATGTTGTACTCGCTTACGAACCAGTATGGGCCATCGGTACAGGAAAAACAGCAACGCCCCAACAAGCTCAGGAGGTGCATGACAAACTTAGGCAATGGTTATCAACGACTGTTAATCCTGCTGTCTCTGAATCTCTGAGGATCATTTACGGTGGTTCTGTGACAGCAGGAAACGCCAAAGAGCTAGCTAAGGAAAAAGATATCGATGGCTTTTTGGTCGGCGGTGCTTCTCTGAAGCCAGATTTCGTACAAATAGTTAACGCTAAGCAATAGACCTAAGTTGATAAGTTTATTGTGTTGGTTGTTACTACTATTAATAAATGTGATTATTGTTACTCTATGAACGAATCTATAATACATGTATAGAAATTTACACAGCGTTAGAGTAAATGGGTACAACAACAATAATAATAATTCAGTCATAAACATCTGGTTCAATTACTAAATATATTTATCATTTTGTTTATTGTATTAGTGAATATTATAAATTACATTACATCAGCTTCTCATCAATACTATATTATTCTCTATGGCTTAAGTTCAATTCATACTCTGAAGTTCACTTAAGCATTCCTCTTGTTATTACACCAGGTGGTGTTTTTACATACATCACATCATTAAGACCATCCTGCTTTCCTCTGGCAATTGCTAATTGAGTCAGTGACTTAAAACTTCTGGGTTCCCATATTGCCAGATCAACCAGAGTCTTTCTATCGATCAGAATGTTGTTTCGCATTAACGACTCTTTAAATGTCCGGAGATTTATATCATGCTCGGCACATGCAGCTGTGAGCCTTGTGTTCCAGAGCTGGAAAATTAATAGATCACAACATTGATAATATTGGTAAGATACATTTTGAAATTTTGCATGAAATATATGAACATTTGCTTGTATAGATTCCTGTTACAGTCGCAGACATATTCTTAATATGTGTCAAGGTGTCAGGTAGAATTTTATGTCTTCTACAAATGCTTAGGTTCTATCGAGTACTTACATTCAACATATCGGCTTTCTTGAGTTTCCTACTCATAGTAGCATAACGTAAAGCACGATGTACATATCTTATAGCGATACTGTAGCAGTTTCTCTTACGGCCAACGAAGTGCTGCGGAATAACGTTGTCATTATAATATTCTTAACAAAATTCTTGGTGAATTGAGATCATTACTAGAGTTAACCTATACGGTAATACTCACTGCGGCGAGTTTGAAAATTTTCCTTTTACGCCAGAACTCATCTGGACCTCTCGACCGCGCGAATAACGTCAATGATTGAAAAACCATCTCTATACCGATTCACAACTCTTTTCTATATTAAATATTATTCATTCACAGCACCGGTGATCGATGACACGATTCTGGGTTAGTTTTAAGTATGAAGCCTTAACTTTTTAGGTTAGATTGATGTATAGTTCGGAAGGTCTAAGGTTCGGAAATAGGTGCGATACCTGATGGAACATTTTGAGGTTAGATTTTTAATGTCAACGGCGTGGCGACGCACGCGGTCGACGAACTGTGATTTACCACAAGTAAAATAAAAACTCGGCTTTAACATGAGTCGCAAAATAAAGTGAGAAGTTTAAATTTATTATCCAACGAAAACACATTCAGTAGCGGATTGCTTTTAACATCGTTTATCAAGAGTTGTTGATTATTGCTATTTTAAGTTAATCTCTCAAAAATGATTTTGCTTTTGTATTGAATTGTTATATAATTTGGATATAAAATAATTAAACAATTTCGTTACTAGCACGTTTGATACGCACAGGTCTTCAAGATATAAAATTCCCTTCATTCTGAAATTCTTTTCAGATTTCGAGATGCTGATGAAAACTTGTATGGCTTCGAAACTGGCGACGTTTCAGATTCAGAGGAGGAGTATTCCAAGGAAGACAAACGACTGTTGGAGAAAGTTCGGAAAAAAAGAACAGTAGACAATTATGACAGTGAAGATGAAGTCTATGGACTTCATGCTGACGAGGATGTGGACAACGATGATGATGACGATGGATCAGATTCTATGAAATCCGACATCGAAGGTTTGCAGGAGGATGACGATTTGCCTAACGAAAAAGCTTGGGGAAATAAAAAGAGCAGGTTCCATTCTACTGATTATGTCGACCAGGATTACGCTTCGACTAATCAGCAGGATTTGGAGGCTGCAGAACTTGAAGAACAGGAAGCAAGAAATATTCAAAAAAGATTGGCAGAACAGCTGGATGATGCTGATTTTGGATTGGACCTACTTGAGACTAAACAAGATCAGGAAGAGAATGAAGATTGTCAACAGACAGTGAAAACCGATTTAAGCAAACTCACTAAAAGGGAAAAGCAGGCGTTGTTTATGAAAGAGAGTCCTGAATTTACTGGGCTTGTAACGGACTTGAAAGGTAATGCATTTAGTGATTATTACCTTCTTACTGTATCGACTGATGAGTTTCAATTGTCTATTATGAAACAACCTAGAGTTTTTAATATTCTACATATATATATTTGCAACACATAATGGAATGCCCAATTTATTTATTTCAGAATGCCTGACCGAAGCACGAGATATTCTAGAACCATTTTTAAAGTTAATTAAAAATGGTAAATTCTCGGAGTCTGCCGGCTTAACATTTGTCAGGACCAAGTACCATGTCATTCTGAACTACTGCACCAACATACTATATTATCTGATGCTGAAAGCAGATAGAGTACCTGTTAATTCGCATCCAGTTATCAAAAGGTTAGCACAGTACCGCCAGCTCCTTAATCAGTTAAAATCTGGACAAGGAGAATTGTTAGAAGAAGCTGTAGAAATATTGAAAGCTGCTGAAAACAACCAATCGCTTTACAATCTGGACAATGTTGAATTTGATAAAAAGAGCCGAAAGAGGCCATCCGCTGTTTTACCTGATGAGCAGATAAAAACTGGCAAGAGAAACTTTGTTGAAACTGTTCAGGATGAAAAACTAATTGAACAGACAGAGGATGAAAATTTTGAGGTGAATGAAAACGCTGACGAGACTGAGAACCAGGGTACCGAAGTTATGTTTGAAGATGTTGATGGCAAGCGAGCCATTACTCGCCAAATTGCAAAGAATAAGGGACTGACCCCGCACCGTCGGAAGGATCTACGCAACCCAAGACTTAAACTCAGGAACAAGTATCGCAAGGCTAAAATTCGAAGAAAGGGAGCGGTGCGTATTTGTAGTTTTATTTATATTTCTTAGCACTTAAGCTGTATTACTCAATAATTGAAATTGTTTGTTTCAGGTGAGAGAAGTCAGAAAGGAGGAGACACGCTATAGTGGAGAGACCTTTGGAATCAATGCTCGCGTTAAGAAGAGCATTAAGTTGAAGTGAAAGTAAAAATTAACAATCATTCAAAGAAAACATGTACAAAATAAATTCTAACTTGAGTTTTGGATGTAATATCACATTTGAGACATGCGCAATAATATTTCTCATAGCACATGTATGAAATATACCGAAATTAATTAATTGGTTGTATACAGGTCTTGATTGGAAATATTTAATGAAGACGAAAAGTGCGATAAAAAATAATTGTTAAACAAATATTTTTATTCGTTACGCAACGTTGTGTATGAAATAATGACACCTACACACTAGCAGACTTACAGAGAAATAAACATAACCTTCAATTAATTCTAATTAACAATTATTAGTTGCATTCTATAAACACGGATGATGGCTGTGTTCGTATTTGGTATGTCACAATGAGATTATGGACATTCTACCACAAATATTCAGTTTCTGGCATTCATCGAATGTTGGAATTTACAACGGCATTAAGATTCCAATTTAGCAAGGATATCAGATTCACGGAATAGGTGGAATTCCTTATTCTCTTCAAGCTCAACTTTCGTTCCACCATATTCTGGTAGCAGCACAACATCTCCGACTTTGACACTCAAAGGCATGTGTTCTCCCTTCTGTAATCAGAAAAAAACATGGTTTCGATCAAATCAATTAGATATAATTTTTTTTATTAATACATTATTATTTCTATACTATTATTATAGAGCCAGCATATTGGACCTTGTAGTACTGTGTAAGCATTAGAATCACAGTTAAAATCAAGGACTTCAAATGAATTGAATTTCAAACGTATGCTGTCCAAATAGCAAGAATTATATTGTTCAAGTTACTACTTCATATCACTTCCGGGACATATTTCCACCAAATACTCAAATATGATTAAACATAATTGTTGCAAAAAATTTATTAGAAAAAATGATTGAGTAAGATAAACCAATTTTCGTTTCAATGTGGTATATATGAATGTTCAGCTGATTTCCAATCAAATAAAACATGCCACCAACTAATATCAAATAAAATTTAATTATACTATTTATATTTGATGATAGTTATTTCAAAATTAAAATGTGGAAGAACGAAGTGACCATTTACATGGAAGCATGACTCCACTGAGCCTAGCAGAAGCGGTTAGAATAGAGTTGAATGGTCGCAAAGACTTTCAATCTATCTTGTATTTGAAGTCACTCTAGTGTTTGAATAGAAGCAGCGACTACGAATGAAACTTACATTGTTCCTAGATCCAGGACCTATTGCAACAACAGTGCCTTTGAGTACTTTGGCTTGAGCTTTTTCTGGGATAACAATGCCACCCTTTGTTTTAGTCACAGCTTCGGCCCTCTGTATCAATACTCGATCAAAAAGTGGGATCAACCTCTTAGCTGCAGCGGCGACGGCCTGTGAAATAGGTTAAAAATATTTGAGATGATGAACATCATGCTACCCGCGAGAATACACGTGATTTCTCATCAACTTGTGAGTGTGCTTGAAACGGCAACAAGAAATTAATACTTTAGGGAAATATTTTAATATGCATGTCAGTCACATGGGTATTCAGCTGTAATTTATTTGCTCTTTAAATGATGGATTTATATCCTTCCCGTAGAATTATGCGGTACCGCGATTGAGTCGGTCCAGAGAGATACGTACCATTTTGAGGAATTATCTTAACTGGCGCGTGTGACGAGTTGATCGGGGAGCTTGAACCTTAGCCGGCAAACGCACACGTTGTGTAACCTATTTGTCGAGAGTCGGAATGGGCCTCCCGTGGTTGAATTTTCTCGAAGCTTCGTTGTTCCGCCCGCCCCACCAAAACAAATTCAGCGATCAATTTTTCCCCTCCGAAATGATAAACTCGCTTTACGTAACGCGAGGTTCCCGAGATTCGGTTGCCGATGACGGATTTTCATTGTTGCGTTCGCGTCGCTGCATTGTTGGGAGAGGCGCCACCATGCGGCGAGAATGGGAAGTCGATTGTTATATCGATCGTCTGCTTGGGAGATTCTAGAAATAATCAACAAATGATAAAATCAATTTGTAAATAATTTATTGGTCAATAGTATTTCCGATTACAGGAATATCATCCAACGTTTTACCGTCATCAATTTTTTATTTAAGACAACATTGCCAACTTCATTGATGCATGATTTTAGATCTCTAGTTTATTGCATCATCTATAATCTCGTAACTTCTAGAAAACACATGGACCGGCGATTAACTTTGACGGATAAAATCCGTATGTAAAGGAAATTAAGGTATCTAATGATCGTTCCGGTTTCTAAAATAATTAAAACATCTTGTGAAGAATAGTATTTTACCAATCATATTAAATGAACTGTGAGTTTTTACGAATTTAACGAAAGATCGTTGGCCGAGAGGGGAAGTAAGCAGCGAGTTGGTGGGGATAGCAGGCCATGTGATATCGCAGACCTCCTAGCTGTTCTCATTCCATTCAGGGAGCAACGCGCGGTTCTTTGCGGCGACAACGATTCTCGATTTATATTCACATTTTTCTTCCTTTCGCATCTAACGTTTTCAATCGCAACACTTACGAAGGTAATCGAGTCTATTGTTATTTCACAATTCTATTATATTCCTTAATTATTCCACTGCCAATCCTAAGATCGTACGGCTTGTCTAACTTGATAAAAGATTGCTATGCACGCGGCATTCGGCAAATTATCAGATTAACTAACAAATTTTACCATTAAATACTTTTTCGATACAAAATCCAATGCGGTTTAAATCATTTTCATATATAATTTTTAATATTTTTCTTTTTTCATCACTGTACACACCCTGTTATTCTGGTAAAATTTTTACATAACCAAGTTCGGCGTTTCTCCTCTTCAGACATGGTCTAACCGCGCTTCAACGTTTCTCATATCATAATCTAACCTGTTTCATTGCTTTAGTTTCATGTCATCATTTAATCATTTATATCACAACTTTTAATCCCTTCATTTGTATTTTAAACAGCAATAGATTGATTCGAACATTAGATACTTGCCCTGAATTAATTATATTTAAGTGTATCATGCATTGGATTTTTATTTTACACCTAATTCTGCCATACAGCTAAGAAGGAAAAACACCAACAACTGAAGAATTATTCATTTCAATTCAATTTCACAGATGTACAGACTACCGAATATGTTACGAGGCGTAGCCCTGCGCCAGCTGAATCTCCACTCTAGATCTTATGCCAAAGATGTTCGTTTCGGGCCCGAAGTTCGAGCTTTGATGCTGCAGGGGGTGGATATACTAGCTGACGCGGTAGCTGTAACAATGGGCCCTAAAGGTCGTAATGTTATTTTGGAACAGAGTTGGGGAAGCCCTAAAATCACCAAGGATGGAGTAACAGTAGCCAAAGGAATAGAGCTCAAAGACAAGTTTCAAAACATTGGAGCAAAGCTAGTACAAGACGTTGCCAACAATACTAATGAAGAGGCTGGGGATGGTACGACAACCGCAACTGTTTTGGCCAGAGCAATCGCCAAAGAAGGTTTTGAGAAAATCAGCAAAGGTGCTAACCCTGTTGAAATTAGACGAGGTATGTATTTAGTCACCCTTTTGTGACGCTTTGAAATAGATAATAAATATGAAATAAGTTGACCTTTGCACTTTGGGTCATATACCATGCAATATCTGTTGCAATACTAAAGAATATGATGGCAGCATCGGAGCTAATGATTTACATAAATTTAATGCATATGGTGCACTTTCAGGCGTTATGCTGGCAGTAGAGCAGGTAAAAGAGGAGCTGAAGAAATTGAGCAAGCCTGTTACAACACCGGAAGAGATAGCACAGGTAGCTACTATTTCTGCCAATGGAGACACAGCAATAGGCAATCTTATTTCTGATGCTATGAAGAGAGTTGGAAAGGAGGGTGTGATTACTGTGAAGGATGGAAAAACCCTTACCGATGAGCTGGAGGTCATTGAGGGAATGAAGTTCGACCGTGGATACATCTCTCCATATTTCATCAACTCGAGCAAAGGTGCTAAAGTAGAGTTCCAGGATGCGTTGGTGATATTTAGTGAAAAGAAGATCTCATCTGTTCAGAGCATAATTCCTGCTTTGGAACTAGCTAACTCGCAGCGCAAACCTCTAGTTATTATTGCTGAAGACATCGACGGAGAGGCTCTGTCCACACTGGTCGTCAACCGTCTGAAAATTGGCCTCCAAGTCGCTGCTGTGAAGGCACCTGGATTTGGCGATAATCGTAAGGCAACACTCCAAGACATGGCCATATCTACTGGTGGTATTGTTTTCGGAGACGACGCTAATCTCATCAAATTAGAAGATGTTCAGGTAATTGAAAATTTCGTTTCAAAGCTACGGTTTGTCACTGTACACTATAGGTACAGAATTGCACAGAATCTACTGGTTGATTACAACCAATAATTTCTATTTTTATCTTTATAATGTTTCCAGATGAATGACCTCGGTCAGGTTGGCGAGATTGTCATTACTAAGGATGATACTCTAATTCTGAAAGGTAAAGGTAAAAAAGAAGACATTGATAGGAGAGCAGAACAAATTCGCGACCAGATTGCCAATACCACTTCTGATTACGAGAAAGAGAAGCTCCAAGAACGTTTGGCCAGACTTGCCTCAGGTGTAGCAGTTTTGAGGGTTGGTGGTAGCAGCGAAGTAGAAGTCAATGAAAAGAAAGATCGTGTTCACGATGCACTTAATGCTACTAGGGCTGCCGTTGAAGAGGGTATTGTTCCTGGAGGTTAGTAATCAGTTTCTCAAAACAAAAAGTCCAAGGTGTTATTGGCGCGTTGTTTTTTTCACTTTGTTTCAAGATTTTGTCATTTAATCTAATTGAGATATATTCCCTAAAGTGTCGATGACGATTATAATTCATAACTACATTTTTCAGTTATATAGTGGAACTATGCTGCTTTGAAATTATTCAGCCATTATACATCATATCCAATTACTCTATAAACTATATCACTTTAAAATTACTTTTAGGTGGAACTGCCCTTCTCCGTTGCGTGCCTGCCCTATTAAAGATGAAGGCGAACAATTCTGACCAGGAGACTGGTATTAAAATTGTTGCACATTCGCTGCGTATGCCATGTCTTCAGATAGCACAAAATGCAGGTGTCGACGGGAGTGTGGTTGTCGCCAAAGTGAGCGAGGGCACATTGGGTTATGACGCATTGAATAACGAATACGTAGATATGATTCAAAAGGGTATAATTGATCCAACAAAAGTTGTACGTACCGCACTCACCGATGCAGCAGGAGTCGCGTCTCTTCTTACAACAGCAGAGGCTGTTGTTACGGAAATTCCTAAGGAAGATCCACCGATGCCTGGTGGAATGGGCGGAATGGGAGGAATGGGCGGAATGGGCGGAATGGGTGGAATGGGGATGTAATAAGTTTTCAAAGACTGAGCCAAATTCAAATTATTCGTTTTAATTATTCATTCGAGACTAGAGAATCACGGGGAATACCATATCCCAAGCTTCAACACAGTGAATCATTGGATATTACTACTTCAAGTGAAGGTTCACCCGCAGAAAAATGAAATTATTCAATCTAACCAGGTGTTAGATTAAAACAGAAAATGTCATAATCTGGAAACTGAATATTATATCTAGTATGATGAATGTTGGATACATTTCATGGGTCGTGGGAATAGTTGCCTGGGTTAAAGGCGCTGTCATAACAAAGAAAACAGTCTGCATATATATCTCGGATATAAGTTGATCATGAGACAGCACGAGTCTTCTTTACACCCACTAATTTGTCACATTTTTTGTTTTCTTTTATTTTATTTTATACTTTGCAAACAAATTTCATCTCCTATTATTTACTTTGGCAAAGGTCATCTAAAATCCCTAGCTAACGAACGGCGGCTAACTTTATCTTTTTAGTCGAAACATGTTTTTGGTTGATGATTTAAAGAGCGTGCGAGCGGACTGTGAGAGTACGTACTCGTGCACAATGCATTTTGCGAATCTTTCTCTCGTTAAACGTATGAAGGAGTTCGTTTAATTAGGATAATCTAATTGTAAAAATGTTATCACCTGCTAACTACTATGATAGGATAATGATACGAGTTCTATGTTACTTTTTTAAACATTAGTCTTTACTTTCCAGTTTGTAGTCCAATAAAAGTATGTTTAAATGAAACGTTAAACGTTTGTATCTAAGTACATTAATTTCACAACAAACCATGCTTGTACCCAACCTATATAGAAAATTGCAAAAATCAGCTTTAACTTATTAAGAGAATTTTTTCAAAGGTATTTATGTATATACATACATTATTATAATCATCGAAAATAATGTGTTTTACAACCTCTACCGAAATAATATATCGAAATTAGCAGCGGTCCTCAGATCCAATCGGAAGTGACGTCGAAGTAACCAATCGACGTAAGCGAGCCATTCGGCTCATATGCTCCGGCAAGCCCAATCCCAAGCTCGCGTATTTTGACTCGTTACTCTTTAAAACGGGATTCGTCAAAAATCCTAACCAGATCAATGATAATATCCTGTGGAAAAACCAACTGCAACGCATTGCTTGCTGCTCTAATAAGAGGTCATTGCAATTTGGTGGAAATGGCGTCTGTAGTCATATGGTCGTAAAACGCGAGACACCCGCATAAATGAATACATAACCAAAGTCGAGATTCCCCCACACCTCGAACCTCGTGTATTACAGTGTAATGCGCCAGTCAGCTGGTGGTTCTGTACAAGTTTAGAGTTCCTCGGCACAGTGAATTAGAATTATAAGAAATGTTTATAGTTGGTTTAACAGGAGGCATAGCCACAGGGAAAAGTACGGTGGCCGCTATATTCCGAGAATATAATATACCCGTCATTGATGCCGACCAAATTGCGAGAAAAGGTTAACTAAATGTATTTTAATATATGCACATACGTTTGCACTTCAACCTCGATTAAAATATATTTCATCTCTCAAAAATTTGCTTTACAAAAGCCCGTCGAATTTGTTTAAGAGTTTTCAAAATGTAAGTGTCACCCTACAGTCTTAAATTATTACATTTGACCATCTAGCTTTATGATGTGCATATTTAGCAGGTAACAGAAAATTTAGGATTAGTTTTAGCAATGACATCAAATTCCTGGATGTAAACCATGATTTTTCCTCCAGTTGTCGAACCAGGGAGACGAGCATGGCACAAGATTCGAAAAGAATTCGGTCCTGAAGTATTCTATGAGTCTGGACAGCTCGATAGAACCAAATTGGGTGATTTGATATTCAACGATGTCGAATTAAGAAAGAAATTAAATGCCATAACACATCCAGATATCTACAGAGAAATGTGCTGGGAAGCTTTAAAATGTTTACTGCGTGGTTATCCATTCATAGTGATGGATTTACCATTGCTATTTGAGACGGGTCACATGCTCAATTATCTGCACAAAATAATAGTAGTCACATGGTGGGTAAAAGTAGCTATAAAGATTATCCTGTTGATATTTCATATCTGCACTTACTCTTGTTTTTTTTTATACTCCAGCGAGGAAGATCTTCAGCTACAGCGTTTAATGGAACGGTCAGGCTTCACGGAAGCCAAAGCAAAGCTACGAATCGAGGCTCAAATGTCCTTAGATAAAAAGGCAGAGATGTCGAATTTCGTTATTGAGAATTCAGGCAGCGACAGGGATACCAGGGAACAAGTTATCAAAATAATAAATGTTTTAAAATGTTCCAAACACCACTGGAAACTCAGGTTTATTGCAGGAATTTGCTGTACCATGTTCTTGGCTGGTGCTTATTGGATCAAAACAAAATCAAATAAGCCATTGGCTGTATTGTGATGAGCGTCTAGTAACTACGTTTGTTTTAATCCAAGCATACGAACTTTAATAAGTGTTAATAGGCGAATCTGGTAGTTGACAACACAAATATGCTCTACTATTAATTACAGTTGTCAAAAAGCCGCAATCAATAGTAAAATACCAATCCGCGTCTATGGTAAAAAAGTATATTTCAAGTACTAGCACATCACACAATAAGTTTTCAGCATAAATGTTTACAATATATCACGGCACGTGCATCCATCTCATAATTATTGATATGTTTCCTGGTAAACTTTTTGGCTAGCATAATATGACCAAATCGACAGAGGTGGAATGGTCAGGATGTTTAAACGACGTGCTGCTTGTTTGTAAATACAATTTATTTATTGAAAATCAATTTGACTCGGTGAGAGGGAATATTGGTTGTATTGATACATTATTAATAGCTAATAGTTTCGTATGTGATTTAGTATTCGGTTGTATTTTATATAGATATTGGTTGCCAAAATATGTACATCGTATACATAACTAATAAGCCCATTCCAATATTCATCCACACTGTATGTATATTAATTATACAAGTATATCCAATGTAAATTCCTACGGTTAAAAGAAAACGTACTTGACGAACGGCTTTTTATCCATAGAATTTATTTCCCAATTAGCGTTACACTGTTAGGGAAGGCGCTGACTCCTAACTTTTATCACACGACAACTCAGCTTCATAGGTTTCTATAGAAAGCTACGATCCGTGACATTTTGTCTCATAACAAAAATCACCAGTGAGCGCCTACCTTTAAAATGAAATAATGAACAATTGGAAGGCCCAAATGGTTACAACTTAGCAGCATTGACTAATGTTCATTTTAATGTACATACTTGATTCGGAGTCTGAATTTCATGAAAGAAAATGGTTGAGACAGAACTTCAACGTGCAGTCACTCGGCCCATTTTTATTTTTTTTTACGCATTTTGGCAGATTTCGAAAAATACTAGTATCACTTAATTTCTGACGTCGATTGCTCACGTATAATGATTTTAGTTTTTACATATCAGACAAGAAATACGCACTTTATCTTTCCTGCCCATTCCAAACTCAAGCGGCTAGGTCCTTCGATGGTCAGCCGTTGACTAAAGATATATTCTTCAGTTACTGGGACAGCTAATAACGCTGCCGTTCTGCGACAGTTGGATGATAAAAATTTTTGCTCGTACCTTCCAAACGTGTGTTAAAATACACTCGAAGTTTTAAAAAGCTTCGTTCTATCTCTCCCTATCAAAAAAAAAAAAAAAAAATAAATAAAATCGCCGACAATCACCTTTTTAGGTCTTTAAATCAGGACACTGCGTTAAATACTGTCTCATATACGGAACATCCATTTCATCTTGATCAAAATTAGTGCATCCGTGATGTATGACAGTTACTCTGAATTTTTTCCATACGAACACTTTTCAAAAAACAATTCTGCTACTCTACCCAACGTAGATACTTCACTTGCGATTAGCTAAAACAGCGGTTCGATTCTATGCCTACGAAACTTCAAGATCGAGATAGCAAATGAAAAGTTATTGGAATAATTATGAATATTAATGTTATGGAATACATCGAGCGCGTCTCGAATAGAATCCCATTTCGCAATGAATAATTCTTCTATTTCCATATTATAGCTGTATTATTGTAGATGATCTAGTTTGTCCCTTGGAAAATTATAAAATTTGTAGTATGCATCACGTAATAATCGTAAGTGGATCATATATGTCAATATCGTACATGGACCGCCTTTACATATATACTTTTTGGCCTCTGCATCATTATTACATCTGAGCTATTATTATTTATGATCTATGTATACATTCTTTTCTCGGGTACTTATACTATAATCAAATCACTGTTTTGCTACGAATTTTGGAAGAAATTTATTCTCATTATTGATTTCTTGTATCGCCGACAAGTCGGTAAGTACACACAGGTTAAGTACTGGCTTGGGCTTACTGTTGCGAAGACTGCGTTACTCGGAAGGTGAATGCAACCAGCATCATGTCGAAATCGGCAACTCTCTTGATGTTCTGCAATAACTTCTCAACTCTACCGTTGGAACATCTCAGGGGGTGCAAGCGCACGACGATTTTCGGTTGTCACACCAAAACCATTAGGGCAACTGTCTTTATATTCTTCAGTCAACGAACTTACCAAAGTACACACGATAACTTTCAAGGCTCTACACCTGTTCGGGTTTCACAATTTATTATATTTGTCTGGAATTTCTAGACTTGTATCAAATTTCTTTTCTATAAATATGTAATATTTTGCTTCAGAAACATTTAACAATCAATGATAAATGAATTCTCCACTCTACCACTTCTAAGAAGAAAAATATCTTACTGAAAATATGAAAAGAAGCCTGATACGTTAATATGAGGGAAAATAACCAATAAGCTAACAAATTTCGCAAGCTTTGTTTAGTAGCATCTGGGACAATAAAAGTACCTATAGCAATCTATTTTTGTATATAAAATATAACTATTCCTAGGCTTATATTTCTTGATCATTACGATAAGTAGAACACACGTATATTACGGCAGCTCACGACCATGATTTTTGACTCATAACATCCTGGCCAAAACCGTATAAAATCTATTATATGATCCTGAACTCAAAAATGTGAACAAATTGAGCCGACCTGTTCGATAATATCTTGTCTGATTTGCGGAATGTAGTTACATGATAGTTCTGAAATACCAATGACACGTTTTTCATACACCGATAGCGCAGCGCCTGTCCACGAGACCATTCTGAAAAAACAAACGAGAAAAAAAATTACGTATAGCATGCCGTCTGAAAATTATTCTTGTAATTAAATTGGGGTCAGAAAAAAATCGCACCGCCTCAGACGTTACATTTGCATTTTGAAAATGTCAACAAATTTAGCCAATCCCATTTGTTGGAAATGATAAAATAAGTTGCCTAGATATAGGAGAAATTTTTATCAGACCAACCGAGTGCAGCATCTGATTTATTGGGCATTATAGTCAGTATTAAAAATGTTTAAAAACAGTATTTTCGTAACCTCAGTAGCCATACAAAAGGATTTTAAAAAATTGAACTGGGATGCTATGGAAGAGGTTGGCTAAATTTGGTGCCATTTTTGAAAACTCCACCAGGTAAAAAGCTGCGCGCAAAATGTCTTAAACCAAAAATTTTATAAGTAAAATAACCAAATCTATGTACATTTTCACTATCAGATGGGATGTTATACATCTGTCTACCTATTTGTTTTGACACAACAGAAATGGCCCCCCACAAAGCAGCTGCGTTCTTGACTGTTACTACCCACCTAGCCGGGTCAAGAGTCATCTAATGTTTTGATTTTATACGGTTTTAGCTGGGATGTTACGAATCATGGTTTTGATCGTAGGCTCCGTAATACAGTATTTAAATGAGTTGGTGTTTTTTTAACTTCTATAAAAGAATAATCTTTTATTGTAAGACAGGTCTCAGTTCTTGTGTCATAATTGGATAAGAAACGAGTGGTGCGGTTGGACCAGATATTGATAGTGGTAAGTTTGTTGGTTGCTGAGCGTTCGGTGCTTGTTGGTTGGTAGGCTGAGGACCCGAACCACTCATACTAATAGTTTGTTGAGCCATCGTGACAATCGGTGGAGGAATAGACACCGGTGCCATGGAAACAGCAGCGATTGATACAGGAGTTACTGTTGCTATGCTCACAGGAACAGTTGCAACGCTAGCTGTAACAGTTCGCAGTGTTCCAGCTGCTACAGCAGCATTAACCATCTGTTGAGGTGTTGGAGCTTGAGATGGAGGTACAGTGTTTGTTATCGTAACTGCTGGGACTGTTACAGCAGTTACATTAGTTGTCCTTTTACCAGACATTCTTAGTTGTGCATTTTGGTCCAGTAGGAATTCATTTGTCGCTGTTAAATCGTTGACCTGCAATTTGAAGAGTATAGAATTAACTTTAAACGACATTTTTGATAAAACAAAGTCACTCTGTATTATAATTGAGTTGCTTAAAACCAATTTTTTAATGTTCCATGAGTCATTTTTTCAATTTCACTATAAATTGATAAGCCTGAATTCTTTTAAAAGCTATGAAACAGAAACTTGACCAACACCACAAAGTTGTATTACATTATATTGCGAACTTTACCTGCTTTTTTAGTTCCTCAATCTTTTTTTTCAGCAATGCATTTTCATCTTCGAGATTAAAAGCTCTAGCTTCATTTCTGGGGATTACAGGATAGTAATAGCTAGAAGTTACAGGCTGGGTTGGATGCTGTCCTACCAGAGGTGACGTTTCGAAATGCAAGATAGTTTCTCCAGAGACAATTCGTCGTTTTGCTTCAGGAGGCCCCAAATAATCAGGCGGATGCGTAGAAGGATTGTAGCCATTATTGTGGACCAGTGGATGCGGGTCCTCCATCTGCCAGTGGTAGCTGGTAATCAAGCATATTCATCAATAAAAACTATGATATATAAACAATTATAATCTGTGATTTATTACATTTCAAAAATTGATAGTTTCTTGAAAAGAAGAAAAACCAGAAACAAAGAAACCAAAGCTGTACAGTATGATTTGATATCCTCTTTGTAAATATTTACGTGTACAGAGGTAGTGATAAAAAGATCAGTTTAAAAATAGCCTTGATCATCAATTTTGCTTGTTTGCTACAGAATATACCGCAGTCAGATGTATGTATATGATTGATGCTTACAATGCATGTCTAATGCATGATTCATCTAAATAGCAGCAACATGTTCTATGCACGATAGAAGGCAGCCAGTGTGATAGTTAATGTAATAGAATGTCTATTTATATGCATGAACCTACTTTAGCTCTCTGCTCAGTCAGAGTACATTATCTCTTCACACTGCAACTACTGATCAATTAAGAAATAACTATGGTAGACCAATGAAAGAGTTGCTTGTCAAATGCATTTTTCAACCTTAATACTTATTTTGAATCTTAAATTCCAACTGTCAAGTAAATTACCTTCTTTCTTCTTCATATCTTCGATTTTCGCCATTACTGACACCGTTAAAATTATGTTGAGGTCTCGTAACGGTATGATGGGGCGGAGGGACCATAGGATGCTGTGGTTCTTCCTTCTTGTAATGCCTGTACTTACAATTGACTCTTTGGCAGCTGCCTTTGATGAAATCCTTGCATAACGGTAGTTCGGATTTGTCATTGTTACATTTCAAATTCGATAAAATACGCGGTGGTAATTCACCAGTTGCTCTGAAGTGTTTTTCTTCACTTTCGGTGCAATGCAAAAATCGGCATCCCGGCCAATTGCAAATCCCATTTTGAAAATCATGACAAAAAGTATATTCATCTGCTGGGTCATCTTCTGATCTTTCATGAAGATATTTACATCGCTTCCCTCTGTGGCAAACGTTGCGCAGAAAATCTCTACATACTCGACTTGGAGAAGAATCTCCGTTAGAACTGGAACCACCTGCCATGTGTTAGTGTTTTCGGCACATTCCAGTTATTATCAAGAATATTATTGCCCGCATGGCATTGGAAGTCCTTATGATTTTAGTTATAACTCAGTGAACTAGAACCAGCTAGGTATCCATGACTGTAAATTAAACACAAAGTACTGATATAAATTTCTGTATACTATATGCAATACAATAATTAAATTTATACTACTTACAACAAAAAATTAATCCCTCATTACTTTTCAACTAGTTTCATTATACATATACTTAATTTGTACTTTTAACTATTACATGGAAGAGGTATATGATTAAAAAAATTTCGCTCAACGCATTTTTATCCAAGTTAATTTCATATCTAGCTTAAAAAAACAATGCTTCCTAGAATTAATTAGGACTAATAATTGACTTTAAAGGTTGCTCAAGCTGACATTGAAAGCGATAGCACAGTGCAAATTACAAGAGGATATAGTAAGACGGATTAATAAAATTTCAATTAATTTAATTTTATTTCGTTTTATATAATGACTGTTACATAGGTATTAATATTATATCAACAAAATATGTACAGAATTTAATAACTATTATCGTCATATTCTATCTCAAACCTTCCAAATTGGTTTCATTCTACAGCATGCTGCATTTTACGCTGGAAAGATAGTGCAACATCTTTCAGTTATTTTTTGCAAAATGGAAAGAATCGAATTAATCAATGGCACACTACAAAAACTAACATGATAAGAAAATATAATAAATTTTTAATCTACTATAAACGACGAATAATTAAGAGAGACCATTATTTTATTTATTGCCAATATGAAAATAACTCTAGGCCCATACTGATCAATACCACATTGAGGTGTTCTGTAAACCATATTGTGAAAATTTAAATAACAAGAACATAATTACCAACTAACAATTAACATTGCATTAATGTATTTATTACAATAAAATTTAACATATAACAGAACCAAGTGCTTTCCACAGGCAATATTCAGTGCGTGATATCTGCTAGTACAGTAGAGAATAAATTTTACATATTTGCATAAATGTTTGAATTTTCCTGAATATTCACTTAGTTTGAGTATAAAAGATTCTCCGTGCTAAGTTATAAAAAATTTTGCATTCTAGTTATTTTATTTACCAATATACATTATCACGATTACTTGCAAATGAAAATGCATAATAATCAATGATACATACGATAAATTTGGATGTCGTTTTTTTTTTCAGTGTAGAAATACGTTATATACGTTAAAAACGATATGGTATTGAAATTGGCAAAGTGGTTATTCATTTTTTATACGGTACGCCAGTATTGTCTATATATTTTTCTAACACATCTCCAACTCCGAAGAATTGGCACAATGCTTGAATGTTTTTATGTGTACTGAAGAGTAAAGGATATAAATAGAAGTAAAATAATATAAATATTTGATTTCTTTCTGGTTCTTGAATTGAAATGGTAAGATGCTGAGCTTCCATTCAATGTTTACTAATAATGGAAGCGAATAAACTTATCTTCACATCCTTGACTTTTAGAGTTAAATATAATATATGTATATATGTACACTGTTGATTTATTTATTATGTTTGTTTTCTTTTCGTATAAAAAAAGGTTCTCAATTGCAACCGAAACAATATGCTGGAGTATCCTGTAATGCTTGGTATTATTATTATTATTGTTATTATCATAATTACTTTATACTATATCTCATAATAATATGCTTAACATGTGACATCATAAAAAATCAAATATAATAGTATGAACAATAACTATGTACAGAGTTAGAGAACATTAGAATATTTTTTCAAACAGCATCCATAAAAATGCTATTGCGATTGGTGCAACGTATTGTATGGGAACTGTGTAGGTAACATTCAACAGATCTCCACACTGAGCTTTAAGAGCTTCGTATCCTTTAACTAGTTCTGTATTCTCTTCTGTACAAGCGTTGCACTTTTCTTTAAGAATGACAAGTTCTTCGTTTATTTCTTGAATACGTTGAGTCTCATTTTTAGCACGATAATACAACTCCTTTAGTTTACTTATTACAGTTTCATTAGACTCGTGAATCAGCCATTCTCTAAGGTCGTCCAGCTCCTTATTAGCTAATTGCTGTGCCTCATAGTTATCTTCATCCTTCAAGGAGTCCAAAGAGCCAATTAAAGTTTGAAGAGTATATTCCTTAGACTGTAAACTTTGTTGTGCAGACTCGTTTTTCGATATCGGTTTTAAAGTCTTTATATAATCTCCATCTAAATGTTCACCCTCGCCGCATTCTTCTTCATCTTCGTCACGCTCCTCACTATTTTCACGTTTCTTTTCTTTATCGCATACTTCAAAAGATTTATCAATGTCTTCGAATTCACTTTCTGCTGAATTTTTAATATCCTTTGAATCACATGTAAAACTCGAAACCTCGGACTCCTCTCCGGTTTGTTCAACAGGATCATAATGAACCTCTAAAGGTTCGCCATTTTCTTCGCAAGCAAATCTCACCTCTAATAATCTAGCTGGCTGACCGGCAGCTTTAGTTGGTGTGCTGTTTTCTTCGCTGGTTCTCTTCACTTCGACGACTGATTTTTCGCTGCCATCGTCGCTGGTGGTGGTACAAGCGTCTTCGCTAACCTCAGAGTTATTGTCAGACTCTACGCTGGTGTCTAAATTATCTAAATTAGCGTTTCCATTGACCAGGGTTCTCCTGGAAGGTGGGTCCAGGATGCACCCTACAATCTTATCTATCTCTGACAATGATACGTCGATATTGCTCTTGTTGCAAGAGTTTGAGTTAATTTGATTGTCATGCTCAATTTTGTTCGCGTAAGAATTAGACTCCTCATTATAATCAAAGTCTTCTATAGACATCAGCTTTGTTTTGTACAATATATTGTTAACGGCAAGCTGGGTCTCGTCGGTAAGAAGGTCCAAATTCATATCTTGCAAAGTCTTGAGGTGCTTTCTAAGTGCAGTCACTTTCTCGTGAATGGTAGTAGAGTCATACCTGAAGTCCCTAAGTTTTGACTGCAAGATTTTCTCCACTCTAGCCTGATCCTTGATCCTTTTTAGCAGTCCCTTCTTTTCTTGTTCAGCTTGAGCTACCAAGTCCTTCATCTTGTCTTCGCTCTCTACCAATTTGTTAGAAAATTCGCTTATTTTAGTTTGGGCCTCGGTATACTTAGCTGCTAGTTCCTGTAGCTCAGCCTGCGTAGTTTTGGATACTTCATGCAAACTCTGACACTCATCTTCGGTATTGTTAAGCTGCCTTTCAAGATTGGCAAACTTTTGTGTCACCTCTAACTTCTCCTGCAATATTTTCTGCAAAGCTTCCTTAGCCGCTGTTTGATACTGTGCTTTGTCTTCTTGGAGTTTAACAAGCTCATTCCTTATCTTATCCTCTGTAAAATTCTTCGAATAAGCAACTAGCTGACTCTCGACAGTTTCGACACGCGATAATAGACGGTCCTCGTCAATCAAAGCTTTCCACGATTGATCGGCTGCCTGTCTTGTCGTTTCTACCAGTCTTTGGAGGTGATGAAGTTTGCCGTTAAGGACCTCTTCCCGTCTGTTAGCTTCTTGCAAGAATTGATTAAGTTTGTACAAATCCTCCAGGGATACACTGCTCGTAGGACTCGCAACCGACGTGCTAACGCTAGCTTTAGCTTCTTTACCGTCAGGCAGGTACAATTTTAAAGTAGCGACGATACATCCGTGAGTAACCTTCCTCGTGTTTTCCATAACATCGACTCCGAACTGTACAATATCACCAGAGCACACCTCCCTGGGTCCTGATTCTTCGCCACCTATGCTAAGTCTTTGGCTATTGATAAACGTTCCGTTACTACTCTTGGTATCTTGCATATAAAATTTACCAGCCTCGTACCAGAGCAAGGCGTGATTTCGCGAAAGCACTTTACAGTCGAATATAGCATTGTTCGGCGTAGCTCGAGCTCTCGCCACGGAACGACCAATTTTAACTGGTTGTTCGAGCGAAACGGTGCGCTCGTGAAATGGATGGGAATTTGCCCGACAAATCAAAACTGCCTTAGCAGCCATCTTGTTGTTTGGCGTGTTACTAGTGCTCAGGTTGGAATTGTTCGGGGTCGGCGAATAAGTAGCATTTTGAATCCAACCCCCACTAGCTATAACCATAACCTATTGTAAACTTTATTTAACGGATATAACTATGAGAAATATATTAATTGGCTAGTGGTTACGGCAGTAGGTTAATCATACGTTGAACACTTTCTTCATCAAAGCGTTGAGATTATTTGAGTTTGGTGTTAATTTTGGATTTTCACATTTGGATGCACGATAAGATTTCCAGCAGCTTATATCCTCGTCAATTATTTTTACAATGATTAATATTGATCTTCATATTGTGTACACCACTACATAAACGTCAATGTCACTTTTTCTCAGTTCATTCGCCTATCCAGATGGCTTGAAACTTATCGCCCAATAACATTATCAACTCGTTTAAGGTGAAAGGTCTTTAAGCTGTATGTTCGAAAAATTTCGGATACCATGTACCATGGTTCGAGTCCATGTGTGGATAGAAGCTGCACACGCCCACACAACGAAAATAGCTGTTAAACTGGCTCGTAGGGTTCATCGGCGTTAACAATAGCATGCCATAACTCGGCGTAAAAAACGGACAATCATCACTCGGTAGGAACTCGCTAGGCGTATTGTGTTACGCTTGTCAAATTATATCACCCAAGTTTAATCACACTCGACTTTCGGAGCAGCTCTGCGTTATTGGTATCAAGACGAAAATACTTTACTTAAAACACGGAACAGTGAACGGTGTTTGTTACTTTAAGATTTGATATAATTTATTTGTCAGGCACAGTTTCAACATGGTAATGCAACGTAAGTAACACACGGCGAACGTTCAAGGGGTCAGCGACGAAGGTGTAGTTGTAGAAAGCACTTTTTTAACACGATAATTACGCGAAATCTCCGATGTCTCGAGATCGAGATGTTGCTCTACAGACACACAGAATCAGAAATATTTTTTTCGCTCTCTCAACAATTGCGTTGAACTACCGTGAACTTTACTCGGTACTGATGGTATTAGTGATTTGATCGCATCGCCTTCGGAGTTCTCTACGCTTCACGTATGGGAATAAGAGACTACACGAGCAATTAAATAAACAATTGAAAGACAAAATATTGTACACGGGTGGACTGCGGAAACACAGTGGTCCGAATTCCCTTTGTTCCTTGAGAGTCAGTCTGAATTCCGATTCCGGTGTTTCTTCCGTTTATCGACCGTCGGATGTACCTGCGTATGAACATGTGTATGTGTGACGTACGTCTTATTAAAATATCACATGACCATTTGTATTTGTATGCATAATTTCCCACATAAACCGGAGCGAGTTCATCGTACGTGGATATTCTGAAAGTATTTCAATCAACCTGAATGCGAGACTAGGCGAATCTTGCGTGCAGATGGAGAAGCGCGAGTACAATTTTTTGGAAGATATCCTGTGACAAGATCGTTTGAATAACTTGGTCAAATCATCATCAGTAGAAATTGAAGATAACCTCAAAAGCAAGTTGACAGAAGATTAACGAAAAGAAAGGGGAAGAATCGAAGAAATTTAAGTGTTTATGGTATTACATATGAGGGAACTTTTGTCACGACCATCTTGAGCCTCGCTTGTTAATTAATTTTTATATCTGTACGTTATGTTAACTCATCAGATCTGTCACAACAATGGTTTAGTCTTCAACGTGGTTGCGAATTTTTTACATTTCTACTTATCTGTATTCAATTTTCAGGTAGGTAATAAATCATGTCCGATGATGAAGATTACATGTCTGATAAATTTCTCCTTGCTACCGAACAACACTGCACTCCAATTCTCGCTCGTCGTCGCGCAGATCAACGGGAATTAGATCTTTTAAAAAAGAAGGCAGAGATTGAAGCTCGATTAAAGGAAAAAAATGTGTCTGTACGGGTCATAGAACAGGAAACGAGAGATAAAGGACTAGCATCTGCCATCACTAGTGACAATAAAGGTCAAGCTCAAATCATTGTAATTATATTTCTGCACACTTGGAGCTAGACAAATATCCTACTTGAACTATTTTCGAAACTGTTATATCCACTATTACTTATATTCAGGTTTCAAATTATTGGAGAAAATGGGATACACACCTGGGCAAGGAATCGGAAAAAAGGAGAGTGGAATATGCGAGCCAATTTCGATTGATCTGAAGACAAATAGGCTGGGCTTAGGCAGAGCACCGAAGAAAAAACCGTCGGCAACCAAAAATGGGAAGAAGAAAGAAGATAATTTTAACGCCAATGATTTTCGAGGAAGAATTTCACAGAGAAAAACCGAGCAGATGATAGAGGTTGATTTACGTAGAAGTCAAAACAGCTGCGAGCAGCTAGATAATCAAAATAATATTGACAAACCTGTAGAAATTTGGTACTGGCCGATAGTGGAAGAAGAGAAAAAAGACTCTGAAAACAACGAATCAGTGGAATCAAGTGAAGAGGATGAAGATGAAAATGAAGATGATCACAACAGGATACCAGCTAGTGAAAAATTAGAAATTTTAACCAAATACCTAAGAGATCAATATTTTTATTGCATATGGTGCGGGGCAGCATATGACGATGTAGATGATTTGAAAGATAATTGTCCAGGAAATACACGGGATGATCATTGAATGCTGAAATTAATTTATCTAATGGACTAATCACATCATATCTAGGCCAATATTTGGCGCTTGTAATACTGTCAATTTTTTTACGGAAAAAATAAACAAAATAGAACCAAACTATTTTAGTGTTTCGTATCGTTTGAATTTTTTCTGGAATTTACCGACAAATAATATTTGAAGAAAACAAATTAATTAGGGGAATTTTTGGCAGACTGCATCCTAAACAGAAGATAATTGATAATGTGTTGATGGATAATTACGTTCTTTGAAGAACAGGTATTAATAATATCATAAGAAGTTGACAATAAAAATGATGGATTTTATACGATTTTAAAAATTCAGCCATTCTGAAAATTTTTTTTTATACATAGATTTATGAGATCACATCTCTTAGCTCTGGTCATGATTAATTCGATGGATTTAGAATGATATTTTCATGAAAACTATTCAAATTATTCTTGACTACTAAATTGTATACATGTATATGAGATGAAAGTTAGAAATACTGTGAATAGTAAGGGAAAATAAATTTAACACGAAATTCCACGTCTTTCACCTAAGAATGACCCAAGTGATTGTTTTGGATTGTTTATTGACGACGTGAAGTTTAGTATGCACCTGCAGGTTGCTAAAATAATTACTTTCCGACATTGATACTTTGCCAACGAGGTATTGTGATATGAAACACGAGCTCATTCGAGCTTTTCAACTTTCGTAAAACTTGTATCAATGCCTAAGTTAACTTAGGTTGTGCGTGCATCCAGATACTCAATTGCAACAGACGTACTAAAGACACTAAATTTTGTCAAGTATATAATGATAAAAAAATAATTTCATTCCAGTCCTTACATCTTTTACAATTGTTATAGCTGACAATTTTATACAAGGCTTCTATACTTAGTATAGTAAAACTCTGATTTGCTATGGAATGTCAGATAGTACCTCCTACTGGGGAACATAACATAAAAAAAGCATTAGGTGGATAATGCAAAGTATCTCTATACGAATAAACTGATGTATTACAAAGAAAAAGAATTAAAAAAAAAGAATAAAAAAAAAAACGTTCGAGCTGTATGTAGTTGGAAGTGATTTCGGATCGACTAGGCTATCAAGGCACAGTGGGTGGTTTACTCCCCAACGCGTAATGTCAGGGGTGGGAAAAGTATGTATAAAAGCTTTCCTCTCGTATTTCGTCTCCTCACTTTGACCCTAAACGTTGACAAAGCTCGTTGAAAACCTTATTGCAGCGCACGCGAGTCTAGGACATCTTAGAAATAATCTTATTACAGTTGAAATAAGTTAAATAATGCGGAAGTCGGTCCTTTTTTTACTAGCCATTATGGCACTTTTTAAAAGTAATGTAATCGCTCAGCTGTCAGGAGATGAGAATTGTGAGACATTGCAAACAGAAATTCACGTAACTAAAGGTAAAACTTGAAACGCTTAAATAAGCTTCAAATTACATTTGGTAATATGTTTTTACCACAGACGAGTATGACGACCTGGGACGTTTGAAAAGAACGTGTGGCGGTGATATTACGGTCACAAAATGCGAGGGATTTTGTAATTCGCAGGTACAGCCAAGCGTCGTCTCCACCACAGGATTTTTAAAGGTACATCGAAACAAAAAAAGTATAGTAATTATTGATAGGTTGCTTCAATAACTTTGTGATAAAAATAAAGCGAGATCAAAGTTAGATTGATATCCACTCTCCTTATAGCCAAACTAATTTTTCTTCTCTTGTGTGTTATTTAGGAATGTTTCTGCTGTCGTGAAAGTTACCTAAAAGAGCGAGATGTTTTCCTGGATCATTGCTATGACGCAGATGGTGTTAGATTGGACAGCGAAGAAGGTGGTTCCATGGAAATCAAGCTACGAGAGCCAGCCGAATGCAAATGCTACAAATGCGGGGATTTCGCAAGATAGAACTTCGTGATTTGCTGACTTGGACTACATGCTTATACCAATAATCGTCGTCTTTTGTTACAATCCAATACTGTATCATTATTGATTATATAATATAAACATTATGACTTGAAATACCTTGTTCTTCAACGAAACCCTGCGCTTGTATTTAATAATGCGAATAAAATACAATTTTCCAATATACATATTCTCGTTTTTTTCAACTTCACTTTGAATTATACGTACGTCATTAAGTTTGGCTGAATCATTGCAATAAATTTGATTCACACATGACCTATATTCCGAGTCGTTAAATATTTCAAGATATTAATATTACCTGAAACCTTTGATCAGTTAATAATAATCATTTATAGTGAATTCCTGAATGATATCGAACGTAGTAATGATATTGAACATGGTATTGATATACATATAGAATTCTGAATTAGCTCAATCTGCCAACAATAGTGTGATTTAAGACTTCTGCTTATTGACTACCGCGTATGACTGAAAAAATTAAATTTTTTAATTCATATATAAATCGAATGATCGCAAATGTTGGAAAAGCATTCAATTCATCATCAAGTCTCTCGTCTTGTAGAAGAAAACATATTAATTTCTACTTACTTTAAAACTGACTAGCACGCATTGAATGTGCAAAGAATTATTGTCGTATTTATCAATTGAATTTGCTGAATCATAATGAGACTCAAATACATGTAATAAGAAAAAATAATTATTGTTGTCAACAAATTACTAACAACTAATTACTCAAGTTATATACATTGATGTTTAGATGAAATTTTTTTTTTAAATGTATTAGATGAAAAATTTTTCTGCACTCACCACTAATCCAAATTGTGTGTATTCAAAGAATTATTGGAATGTGGAACTGTTGACCAGAAATTAACACAAATAAAATAGCTCAATTTTGCACTACAACCGTAGCGTATTGCACAAAAGAAGAAGCTCTCTAAATAGGGGATCATTGATATAAGTATATCTTGAGAAATATAATAAACCAAAGGACCACCAAAATTGATAAACTGGATTTCTGCCAGTAACGTGTAGACGATTAAATATTTTGCAACTGCCAAGACATGAGACAACTCAAGGAATGCTATTACATTTATGGTTTTGGAGTTAACCCCCCGTGCCGCGTCAGCAAAAAAGGAAATAAATGAGTTAATAAAAACTGTTTAAGCCCAAAATCGGTTTGAAATATGAACTGCTCTTTATAGGTCAACAATAGATTTTCCCTGGTTATTTGGCTCAATCGCTAAGAGTGAACCATGAAAAAGCATTATATGACGTTGTTTTTTCGTGCTGCTCCATAGGGTGTCCAGCGATACGTCTCTTGTGAAGTGGCTAAGAAGGTTCTCAACTAACAGAACTAAAATAGTCGATTTTTTGGTGGAGTTATAGACTTAGATGTTTTTGAGAACCTCACACTTGACTGAACTGCACTTATACTTTACGCCACTGCATACTTACAGTTTTTCATCCTCCATGTAAATTTCATACTCTTGAAAACTGTGATTAAATGAGGTGAGTTTATTTCTCGTGAATTAAACTGAATTATAGAGAAATCAGAAGAATACTAATTTTTAGCATGAGAAAACTAAGGTCTCCATATTATAGGGATGTATAACAACTATATACAGGGTATTGGCAAGCATAGTTTTAGGCAACAGATGTTTCCCCCCTCTATAAGGGAGTGGCGTCACAAAGTAGGGGCTGAACGGAGCTAACTGTGGGGTATAAAAAGCCACGACCGAAGAATAATAGCCACAGTGGTTTGCTAGCAGAGCCTAAAAATGTATCGCACTGAAAACCTATTTTTCTGTCAGTTTGGTAAGTTAAATAACGAGAAGACTTCGACAAACCAACTAACAACGTTAATTTCAATGAATTACGTGTCGTTTCACTTTGTTCTTCAATCAAAATTAGTGTCCAAAAGACTTATCTTGAATATCAAAGTTCTTTCATCATTATGACACTGAATAGCGTTTAATCAATTTATTTAAAGAGTTACCAGAAATCCATGGACTAAATGAAATGCAGAAACAGTCTGCGCAATCTCAATATGATTTGTGAGTAGTATTTGGAAATGAAGTGTGAAATCTAGAGCATCATTAATGAAAAAATTGTTATGTAATAAAAATGATTTTCATCTCTGAGATATTCTAAAATATTGTAATCTGAGTTTTGGTGAAGTTGTGATCGATATATTATGACTTTCGTACCTAAGAAAATTTGAGTGAATAAATTCAACAGATTAATTTGCAGTGATTAAAACTAAGCTATAAAGCGATTGAAATTTTAGCCACTGTGGCAAAATCCAGTAGATTTTGCACAAGCTTCACGAACTGCGCTATCAAAGCTAGAAGTATAGTTAAGACAATAAATAAATACAAGTTAGTCATAAATTTGTACAGTGTGATATTTCCGTAATAGAAAATAGCTAAATATTGTGTTGAGAGTAGTGAAAAATAATGTCAATTTACTTACACAACAGCTCTACTAGCTACGCTGATGTTTCTACTTTGTGGAAACGTCTCTACAATCGCAGGGGTGGATGAGTGTCAAGTGACTCCCGTAATACACGTTCTGCGCTATCCAGGCTGTTTTCCGAAACCAATACCAAGTTTTGCATGCACTGGTCGTTGCAGCAGCTACTTACAAGTAAGAAAAACATCCACATTCTATTATTCGTCAAAATAACATTTAAATTCTAAAAATGACCTAAAAATGATTGAAAGTAAATTGCAGTGCAATAATGGTAAAAAAAAATTGGGTAAACCTCAGAATTTAAAAACTTAAGTGTCTTCGGGTCCTGTAGATTTCATGAACTGAATAAATGAAAAAATATAGAGGATCGTAATTACCAAAGAATGAATTGACACTTCTGTATACATAAGTAAACAGATATACACATAGTGGTTACTCTCAAGATTTGTGGATAATGATACGTTAGGTGAAGTAAAAACAGTTGAAGGGTGACAGATTATCGTAGTTTAAAAATAATTAAACAATAATAATAATACCTGATATCGTAGGTGTCAGGTTCGAAAATTTGGCAAATGGAAAGAAGCTGCATGTGCTGTCAAGAGAGCGGCGAGAGAGAAGCGAGCGTGTCGCTGTTCTGTCCGAAAGCGAAACCAGGCGAAAGAAAATTCCGAAAGGTGGTGAGATTTTAGCGATTTAAACACAGCTATAAGTTCGTCGCAGGTATCACGAGGTGCTTGTACACTGTTTAAGAAACATTCAAAGATGTATGTCGAGAGATAAATACAGGAAAAAATTATTGTTATCCAAACTTAGATTCTTAGTGTTTCGAGTACTGCCATATTGTTTTTATTTTGGAGTAGGGAACGAACGGAATCGGACCGTGCGCACCAGCTTCGAATATGCACTGACAGATTCTGAACACGCAGCTAGATAAAATATGTTAGAAAATTATTTAAATTAAATAGCATTTGAAATTATTTCACGAATCGAAATTTTTCAATAGTAAGTTTACTGACTCCAAAAAATCTGCACCATTAATGAGTAGAAGCGATAATTTTTCGCAGTGTTTAACTGCTCGATTTGTAGAACGAATGCACTGCGTATACCTACCTATGTATTGATTTACTTTTTACTCTTAAGTTATGAAATTATTTTCTGTCAACAACAATATTGCTGTTTTAGGTGATTACCAAGGCACCTCTTGAGTGCATGTGTCGACCCTGTACCGGAGTCGAAGAGTCTGCTATAGTCCCACAAGAGATTGCCGGATTTGCAGAAGAGGGTCCATTAACAACGTCCGCTCATTTTAGACGATCACCCGGTTTACAGTAAGATTCCGACCTTCCCGGATCTGGACCCCGGACGACTAATTAATTAATACTTACAAAATAATGTTTCATGTATCTTGGTCGAGGCGAATTCTTGATTGTTTGCTACCTATTCAAGCGATGGTTTATAATAAATATTGATACCCAGAAAGCGAACCTATTTTCGCATAAATTACAACATAAAACAAATTATATACCCCTAATTATATTATTCTAACGTTTTCTAACCATTTAATAAAAAAATTGAAACGGAAAAAACACAAGTATGAGAAATGTTTTTTTCGATTTCAAGTAACAATGAAGAATATCCTGATAAATTAATTTGATTAGAGAAATGTGAGATGGAAAACTGATAGTTATTATTATCTGACGTTATCAAGAGATTTAAGACGAATTTTTCTCTCTGCATCCAACACCACATATAATTCTTCCTTTTCCATAAAGACAGGTAAAGAGAAGACTATACTTCTGTATACATATATTGTGTTCTTGTAGAATCAAACTTTTGACAGTGAAAATGATTAAAATACCTGACCTGTCTTCTCCGAATAAGAATTCATTACAAAATAAATTATAGACGAAAATGAAGTTTTTGACGATTGGATAAAAATACTGCACCAAAAATAATCCTCAATTTTTAGGAACGTAAGGTGATATCAAACATAGTTAAAACTTACTGCATTTATAAAATCTTCAATCTTCTTCAGTTCAATATCTCTGCGATTTTCATCGATGGTATTCTTTTCATTCGTATCTCAATGAAAATATATTCGATATAATAAATATTGATTGTAGATAAAATATTCTACAATTCAAGAGTATACTATTCAGACTCTTTCCCCTTCATTTCATTCTGTTTTCTATTTTTAATCAGCGATAAGTAAATTATGTGGACTATATCGATACTTGGATCAGAGTCGTATAGAGATTGGATATCCAAGGTTTGAAAAATGTCATCTGCAAAATGGCATGGAGTTTTTTTTATTTTTTTTTTTTTTACCTTTTTTTCTTTATATAGATATGGTTTATTATATAAGTGTGTGTTGTGTTCTTAATTTTAATTTTATATATACATATGTTTATACATATACACATACACAAATACATGTATATACATATACGTACGTATAATATATAGTATATACAATACATAATATAACCGGCAGAGGCGGGAACAGCGGCGTCGCAATTACATGCCCCCAGAAGCGAACGCCGGCTCCTCACAAGCCCTTCCTGTCATCAATTTTCCACTTACGTTACCTATTCTTTCATTATTTACAGCAATAATATTCTTTCTTATTACTCCTTTATCCATAACTTTTCAACAACGTGTTCTGTTTTTTCTTCTTTCTAGTTTTTTCATATTTTTTTTCTTTTTTTTTTTCGTTTTAAGTTTATCCATTATATAAATTAATTTATTCATTTAATTTACCTACTCTTTCGCGATTTTTATTTTTATTCTTTGTAGTATTACTTTTTTATTCATCATTTTTAGCTTTATCAATGCTCGGAATATTCTACCATCAGTAGAATAAGTAGTTCACTAATATTTCGTTTTTAAAATGTGACGACAAATAACTGGCTGTTTTTTTTCGGTTTTGTTTGGTTTACTTTTATTTTTGCAATCAAACGTTCGTCCTGTCTCATTGTGTGGAAACAATAAATAGTTTCCGGAGGTTGGTCCCCCTACATACAAAATAAATAAACACCAACAGAATAATTGTTGCATCACTCAATAGATTCGCTGCAGAGGTCCGTACAACAAATTATACCTAAGTATATTATCACTTATCATAACGATACGATTATTTTGTATAAAAACAAATCAATACAATACAAATCCAATCAACTTTTGTTTGATTTGTCTTTGAAAGAAAATTGCTTTTGTCGCAATATCAACCTCAAGCTGGATTCATAAAAAATGCACTACTATACCTGTAACAATTCTCATAATCCATATCCGATGTATGTATGTATGTATATACGTATGTATGCATACAGTTGAAGATAGCAACGTTACATGTGAAAATAAGTTGCGGGAAATAAAATAAATTATCAATCAAAATAGTACAGCTGTGCAGAGAATATAATTAATTACTCATAAAGTATCGATCATATTTTCAAGGCAAATGTATTTATTGCGAAAGCGGAAACACCGTTTGGTCAAAGACATACCTTGGTTGTTATTGATAACCAGTTATCTGCGGAATAGAGTTTACTACAAGGCAACTTATTTACATGTTAACACGGTATCAACAAATCATCCACAACAATCTATGTACCATCGGAAAGCAATCCTATCCAATCATATGTGCAACGAAATCATCGTCGTCGTTGTCATTATTCTGGCATAGAACGATCGGAGGAGAAATTAAATTCGGTGAAATTTAGATGAGAAATATTTATGCGAAACGTATCAATCAATAACGGAAGAAGACCAGCGGAGATCTGAGACGTCGAACAATGTCTCTGTTTAACTCATCATTGAAGAAATACCAGAGAATTTTCTATTCACGAGATATTGAATACTGATAATGCTTGCAAATTGAAGTAATATATTGTCATTCAAAGGTTAGCATAAAAATACAAGTACGTATACAGTATTCGCTAGAATTTTCAATTGAGAAAGGGGGGAAAAAAGACGAGAGGAAAAAGAATGTTCGACTAAGTTTTGCGCAATTCAATGTTTTCGCACTTCTCATTTGAATTTCACGATAATAATATTGATATATATACATATAGGTACATATACGTATATATATCCTGATAATTTTTCATTATCGTAAATCGCGTTAACAACTTGAATCTCACGCATTTGCCCTGACAGCAATGTGTCGCATTGACTGTTTATATCTGTTTTACCCATTCATAATTGTTGTCTCATTCACACGCTTTCTTTTCGCTTTACTTTTGCTTCACTCACACCATCAGTTCATCATGATTATAAATAACTAGTATTTTTTTAAAAATAGTAGCGCCTTAGTATGCACACCATTAGAAATCTCCCCTTCCTAAAAATCAAGATCCTAAGTTACAAATCTTACGTTCGACTTCACATTGAAATTTATGAATGTCTTTCTTACAATGTACCATAGTAGACCCTACGCGCAATTATAAATTATTAATTCTGTTATATTCATTACAATAATAGGAAGAACCATCGCTCGTCTCAGACTTGATTATGAAATCTTTTTCATATGCGATTTTTAATGCAAAGAAATAAATTTTTTTTCAAAAATTTTATTTCCACCCGAATTCTATATCTCGAGTAATTTGTTCACTTATTATACGCATTTCTAATTTCAATTTGTTACCTACATTATGTAGCAAGCATTCAAGTTGCTATTGTGGCGTTGCATAATTAGAAAGAACTAATTTTTTTGCGATCGCATTTCGAAATATGATCATTCATCGTCGGCGACATATATTAATATTACATAGAAACACGACATCGTCTTCGCGCATTGTTGATATATATATATATATGTATACGTGATTTTGTTTTTAATTTTTTTCATTTTTTTGTGATTTTTTTTGCTTTATTTAAACTTTAAACCATTTCAATTAATTATGTATAATAATTATCTTGCATTTACTTCTTCATCATAATTAATTATTAATCATTCATCTTCGTTATGTATAGCGTATATCAAATACGACTTTCTTCTTTACTTTACCTTACTTCTGTTGTTCTAGAATATAATACATACACCTCGCGGCACAACCACCGTTTGATTGTTCATATCATGAATTTTTTTTGTCGCATCGTTCTGGATTTCAAAAAAACTGCAATTTTGCTTATCACGTTCCGTGTTTACATTTTTAGTCTCTTCACAATTTGTTTGAAGATCCATTTCACGTTCAAGCACAAAGTAGTAAATCGTGCGCACAAGGGTTTGAAAGCTCAAAGGCAACGCAATGTTACATTTGAGCAATGATAACTGAGACCGTGAACGTCGAACTTATCCTCACGCTTCATCACCGCTGGATTCGTCATCCGCCTCTTTTAAGGAAGTAAAGAACGACGTTAAAGCCATTATGGCAACTGATTTTCCCGCTAGTGTCGTCGGGTCTTTGTTGCTCTCCCATGCAAGGAATGCATCGTACGAAATAATACTATCTTCCCACAGCTTTTCAATGATTTGCAAAAGTACACCTGTAATCATACCCGGAATTGTGATTTTATTAAACTTAATTCATGTAATCTTCATGAAACGACCACAATTTTTAAAATTGAAACCGATGAAAGAAAAATTTAATGTGCAGAGTTATGGATTTGCATTATCTGTAAAACTGACGAATAAAAAGAAAAAAATGTGGTACTACTCGTGAAAATGAGATAAAAGTAGTGTGAAGAACGCTAATATATTGCTGTTTGTATTTGATAAAAATTGTAAAGTCTTACCTGATGGGTGTTCTAATTTGTGTATGTATTCTTGAATCGCAATGAGGCACTGTAACTCCAAAACCTCGACGTTGACATCGATATATCGAGGGATTAGATTTTGTAGATTTTGAAACTTGTCTGGTCTAAATTTCCACGTATTATTATTGTAGGGTTCTGTAAGAAAAAAAAAATTATCATGTCACAACTGAAGTAAATTATAATAAAAAGAAAAATATTATATGCCATTATGTTTCATTGTTAACGAATCGTATAAACATTTTAATTGAACATTTTGTCATACAAACTGTTTCGTGTAAGAAACACAATAAATACGGTATTTTTGCTTACCAATCGATACTTCCAAAATTGACGACATCAGTATCTTGATAAATTGAGGTTCGATTGCTCTTTCTCCTACGTTTGCCTATAAAAAAAGAAAGAAAAGTGATCAATCGTGTTTCGACGGAACTAAGGACATTTAATGAAAATTACAAAAAGAAATTATTCGTGTCGAGGGGTAACATATAAACGTAATATGGAATTCAAAGCTATTAAATACGTTACTTAAAGAAATTGAAATACATTGTACATATAAATCTTATGAAATAAACGAAAACAAAAAAATTGAAATGAATCAACTTACAGAAATCCAACTGCAGATATTGTCAAATGAATTCTCCTTTTCATTGGCCATGAGGGCGCGAAGTCGTTCATGTATTTGCTCCATACTCAGCTGCGCGCTCAAGCTGCCAAAACTAACATTGCTATCTCCCAACATGAACTCTAATTTCTACGTGAAAGAGAAAAAAAAAGATTGTTTTAGTGATAACCATTTACCATAATTGCAATCTGTGGTAATGGTTAAAAACGTGAAATTTAATCTTTAACTTGGCCATTTGGTTTGGATCAAATAACCCCCTTCTAATTTTAAGTGCGATTAGTTTGCAAAATCAGTTGCAATAAAATAAAAAAAAATAAAAAATACATTTTACACAATTGAATAAAATTTGTAGTGTAATGTAGGCGCACGTAAAAGATCATAAAATAATATTTTTATAGATTGAATTTCATCGATAGATTGTCTTACGTATTTCTTGACGAAATCATTTACAGATTCACTTTCTTGCAGAAAGTCACTCCATTCCAGACCCGATTGATCCCACTTATCTTTAATCCATTTTGGGCTCTTTTCTTGAACTAACGTGATCATGAGTTCCCCCATCAACTTTCCGGCCAAACCTTTACTTTTCAAAACAGCCATCGTGTTCTTGAGTTCCGAGAACGGAAGAACACCTTCCGCTAGTGGATACCCTATAAAAGATCAAATAATGCGATTGAATAACGAGTGAAAGATGGTATTTAAATTTTGTGAAGGTTTTTTTCTTTTTAAACGTATTTCATCAGGCCTGTTGAGCTTTACATCCAGCACGGTGTAGCACTATGGTGTAAGAAGTTGTCATCATAAAACGTTTAAGAATAACGATAGTAGTTTTTGCATTACGTGACTAATGTATACTCGTCAGAAAAATATCACTTTTGAAAAACTGTGAAATAGTTCAATCAATCAAACTTACATATTAATTCTGCCAAGTAGATCCAAATTTTGGGAATATCAATAACGAGATCCTCAGCCGTGTCTAAGACTTCTCCAAGACTGAAATGATAAAATATAGACATGAGCAAACCTGACAACGAAAAATGGACTTGACGAATATTTGTTTTCAATATATTCAGCATCCTTTTGGCTAAACAACACTAAAACACTCCAAGTGCCTTTTCTTTAGTCTAAAAATTATCATCACTTTATGATTGTTCGGGACTCTTCAAGCCCCAGTACGGAAAAACATTCAATTGATTTAAATCAAGTTATAATTTCGTCACTTACCCAGCAATATAGAGAGACAATGGCAAAATATTTTTAGAGATGAGATGCGTCATGAGTTGACTGACTTGTTTCCTGGCAGTTGCTGATTTTTCAACAACTCCGTTCAGCACCTCTCGTACAAAGTTGGCAAAAGTAGAATTATCAAATGTTTCTTTAACTTCTATTGCTGCATTCTGCAATACGGAACAAGCATATTGTAAAAAAAAATAATGACAACTAAATAATAAAGGTTAATTTATTTAAAAGAGAAATTCTACGAACAATATTATAAGATACATTTAAGTATTGTCCCCACGTCAGTCTGCTCAATTCCAAGAAAATTCGTAACATTCGAAAATTTGAATTTGTGCTACTGAGACAAAAGACTAACACGGAGATATTGCATATTCTAGCACGCCAATGACTCAAGCACCTCTTAGGGTAGATCAGAGGTGGATCTAAGGAGCGTGCAATCTTTCCTATGACATTGTGTATAAATTCCCAAATTGAAATCACTTACATTAATGTTAGTATCGGAGAGATATTCTTCCAAAATATTCGCCGATTTCTTGACCAGTTGTTCCTCGGACATCGATGGCACTGGCTTGCTAGGGGTAGATGTAGGTACTTGGGGCGGAATCGATTTAATAGATTGAGGTGGAGGCATGGACATGCTCTGACTTCGTGAACCATCGTGAAGTGAACTATCCCGACTCGAAGATCTACTGCTCAATTGTTGGCTACCGTTTCTCGAATTCCTACCATCTGTTTACGGAAATACGGAAAAATCTATTAACTTGAAATTAAAAGTAATCTTGACTGTTAGGTAAAGTTGATACTGTCAGAATCCTTTTGGCTAAACAACACCAAGTTTCTTAAAACTTTTCAAATAGAATTGTTATCATCATTGGATGGTTCAAATTTTGATAAACAAAAAAAAATAATCCATTAATCATGAGGGTAATAAATAGAAGACGTCTTAAAACGGTAAATAAGATAATGGTACACTCAAATAAAACTTACCATAAGATTTGTAATCCGGACGACCATAATCTCTAGGACCAGTGGACCTCGATCTTGAAAATGAAAAACACTTTGATTAGAAAACTATTCGAAAAGTACGATAATTTTTCTTTCAATATTGTTAAATTTTTACTTCAGTATGCTGTTTAATATCATGGGAATGTTAGAAGATTCAAAAACTCCAGTCTGGCAAGACATGCATGTATCATCATTTCAGTAAATGGCACGAGACGGAATAGATTTGTGACATATTTTAAAAAATCCGCATAAAATAATCTCTCCATCGATACAGGAAATATACGACGAGGTATAGCGCAATACGTTTATCGAGTGAAATCGAAGAAGTTTTGCACAGTGAAAGTCTATGATATAACCTTACCCAGACAATGGAATTCCGGAACGCTTGTCTTGTTCACTAGGCATGTTTTCTAACATCGCAAATTTATTTGGAGTGACAGTCTTAGGAGCACCCGCAGAAACGTTTCTGGACCATTGAAACATGTTTTTATTGCCTAATTGGAGATCGTCCATCGGAGGCTAGAGTGAAACAAACGTAAAATGACGTTCTTGATTATACATATATTATTATCTTCTCAACTAGATTTTACAAGTAAATTGAAAAAATATTTAATTTCGTTATAATTAATATGATCCATTTTTCGTGATTGATTCAGAATCCTTTTGGCTAAAAACATCCAAGTTCCACGAACTCGTTCTCCGCAATAATAGATTATCATCATACTATCAAGCACCAAACGTTTTTTTACGTATCTTGATTTTTTTAAGCTCAAACAGTTGTTCAAGCACGCACTTGAAAATATTCATGTGTAATTCCAATATTTAGGCACGTGTTGGGTTACGAAAAATCAAAATGATCAATTAAATGTTTCAACAACTATTTTGCGAATGATACTTACAGGTTTGTTTTTGAGCTTAGCTGATTCAACGGAATACTGTTGACGGCTTCTGACCGGTTGGCTCCAGCCACCTTCCTCTGCTGGCCCACCGCCACCTACAATGTAAAATACGAAACCGCAATTGTTATACGAATTCTTTAAAAGAAAATATACAAAAATTTTCTAAAACTCTCGTCAGTAGATTTTATCCAATCACAATATGGTTTAATAATTCAGAAACTCCAGTCTGGCATGACCTAAATCATATCATCATGAAAAATTATAACTTACATCGATTAATTGCAAATTCAACATTTATTGGTCTGTAATTTTATTACTGTATTAATTCGATGTGTCGTTGTTTTTCGAAAAAAAATACTCGTTTGTTACAAACATGGCTGATTTAAGAATTGCTAAGACTTCAGAACTTCACAACTGTGCTGATGCAAAGTGACATAGTTTAAATAAAGATTTCTTGGAAAAAAAACGTGGAAAACCAGAAGCATGTGATCTACACGAAGTAAGACTTACGATTCCGTTTCCTGTCGCTGTTTCGGTCGTCTTTTCTCGGGGTATTCATCGGAGTGTTGTTTAGATGTGTATCTAGACGTTCCGTTTCAGCTTCCTTCTGTATTTCAGCCATTGTCTTGGGATTGCTGTCGTCTCTTCTTGGTACCCATTTGTTCATCCTCAACTCAATCACATCTTGCAGCATGAACCGCACCCTCGAACTAACTTTACCTGCAGATTTGCGGTTAACAATATCCAGCATTTGTTTGAAATAGTCGCTCAAATTCTGAAATACGAGATATGTAAATGTTAGTAACTTGCATTATAAGAAAAACAGAATGTGCACAATTTTATAGTCATATTATGTTTATGCAATGAAACTTTACTTGACTCTTAGATTCCAAGTCCTTTCCAATTGTACTAAGTAGCTTGCACAAGCATTCTAAATTTTCTTCGTCGATCTGAGCGAGCAAATGACGTATACATCTGTGCATAATATTTGTCGTCAACATTCCTTGTTTGAAAAGTTCTCCTATAAACCTGCAAGGTAAATTTGAAAAAAAAAACGTCATGAAATAACGATGGGAAATTCCATTGTGTAATGATGTTGATAGTCTAGATATGCGTCAGCCCTGTTGAGCTTTACAACCATCACAATCAATTTGGTATAAAAATAGTCATCATTCCAAAATAAGTAGCGTGAAATTTCTAAGAATTATTCTACCAGATTCAATTTTAAGTAACTTATGAAGAATGATCATTATGAAATAGTTTTACGAGTTGAGCGTATAATTAGACTCAAAGGTAATGAAATAACATGCTATAAAAGTTCTAAAACTATTAGATTAGTGTGAGGAAATGAAGCAGTTTTTTCACCTGATGTTACCAACGGATTTGACACGAATTCTTCTCTCCTCTTCGTCCAATGCCGCCTGTAGCTCTTTCTTTTTTTCCTGAATATAGAAAACGGCAAACATTTACTCATGCATACTTTTTGCAATCGTACAACTAAGCAAATATAAAATCAATCTCAGAATCCTTTTGACAATAAAAAAAACAGTGAAACACTTTGTCGTGCCTCTTCTCTCAATTAATGATCATCATGAATTAAATCACGGGAAAAAATTAATTCTTTTTCATGTTACGTAAAAATTCACATAAGATGTGCACTAACATTATAAACAGTTAAAAAAAACTTACTGGATCTGTACATTCGTCAATCTCTTTCAGTTTCACGGCTTTGACAGTTTCATCGACTGTATTCTTCTCAAATTCCGTTTGACAACGGGTTATGATTAGTTTTCGAAAGTTGACGTTGCTTTCTTCTTTGCCTGCCTTACTATCGGAACTAGAAACTTGCATCAAAGCAAGTTCCTTGCACATGAGAGCATATGCTACAGAAAAGCTGGGTTCGTCAACTGCCTGTTGATATCAGAAACACAAGTTTTGTGTTAGTAAAAAAATTCAAGTTAGGTGTAAGTCAAGATTGAAGATTTATAAACTATTATTTAGCTATCATAAGCTATCCACACGGTGTAATATAAGTAATTCCGCATGGAACGTTATTGAATGAATAGTGAAAAATAAATTCTTATTTTATTACAAGTTACAAGTAAATTACACAACGTTTCCCATTGTTTGATATTTATATCAGATAAACGCTATAGTAAAACCACAAACTGCGGTCTGTACTCAACCACATTATTGTACTTATTTTCATCTGATTGTATAGTTTTAGGAAATAAGTATCAGTATTTATGGTTAGAATAGATACGCAATAGCGGCAAGCTTTTTTCGATACCTTTTTTTCAGAAATGTATCAGCATTAGTGTCAAGATAAAGAAATATTTTCGATTCAATGTTATCATCGTGGTATATCAGAATGTGTTTTGCGATCATGTAAAATTCAGAAACTCTAGTCTGACATACACACACATATCTCATCACTAGACCACGATTTCAGTGTATGTACAATTTTGATGGTTTAACTGTCCCAGATTAAGTAAGTAATTATTTGTTTTCTTTTATCATACAAATAACAATGCGTACTTGCCTTTTCAAAAACTAGATTAATGACACCTTGCAATTTCTCTTGCGAATCAATTTGCAACGCTCTAACTTGGTTCACTAACGTATTGAATTTTTGTGGTGTTAATTTATTCAAAACTCCCCGCACTCTCTTGTACAGAGCTTCTGTTTTGGCATCTTCTTCTACATTATCACTAACACCGCTGTCTTTTAGACGACCCGGTTTCCATGCATTTTCTGTTTCCCTTAACTTAACGTCTTCTCTCAAGGATAAAGATACATGGATAACTGGTTTGGCATTTTTGGGTTTGCCCTGTTGGCTGCCTCTCTTAGGTGGCACTGGCTGTAATAAGAACAAGAACAAAACTAGATAATTAACATGTTCTATTACCTCACTAAACAATTTTTACAACACACGCATTTAATAAACATCCATACACATAAACCTTGTATAATTATTAGATCTAGTACTACGTTGAAATGAAATAAACAAAGAGTTGTAATATAGTTATTGATGGAAAATATTCAGTAGATCAACTTACACCTCGCATACTTTGTGACTGTTTCCCAAAAGGGAATAGGAAAGAGTCATGCCTGCCTCCAATACTCGCATCTTTCAATTGCCTTAGATCCATTGCACCACGATTCTGTAAAAATGACAATAGTGAATAAAATTCATATGCTAAAATACCCATTTGTACAAAAAAATTAGCCTGTATTTACGAATCATTGATAATCATACTAAAATTTAATTTTATTTCAACAAAGGTCGAAGTAACGCTATTATAACACTGCAACAATACGAATTTTCGCTCGTGCAGTAAAACTGATTACTATTGACAGCTACTTACTCTAGAGTTATCTTTCAAAACAACTTCCAAATCCGGCAAATTCAGGGGCTTTATTTTACTATTTGGATCGTTCTGAAGCTTGATTAAGAAGTCCCGATCGTAGACTTTCTTCCCACTCTTGTTCAGCGGACTCCATTGGTCGTCTTTGTAATTGTATTTTAGAAGAGCAGGACCTTTAGGCGTGTTTTCATTTGGATCGGTTTCTTCATTCTTATCGTCTTCTTTCTCTATAATGGGAATGCTATCTTGCTGTTCTTCACTGGGATCACGGAGAGCAGAAACTTTAGCATTTTCCTCATTTTTCTGAGCTACTATAGCAGATTCTATTTCAGAATCATCGACAACAGCGGCGTGGTCTACAACGTCATTGGCAGTGGTTTTAACAGGCATTTTACCAACTTCCTCTATTCTGTCTGTATCCTCAATTGTCGGGGTCGTTTCCTTTAAAGATTCTTTATTATTGTTAACAATTGACGGTAGTTTTTCCGCCGTTGGTGTTTGAACTTGAGTATTGTCTTTAGAAGCTTCCGGCGTAGCCTGTTCAATTTTCAGAGCAAGCTTGGTCTCTGCTCCTTTTTTAGACTCGATATTTTCTTCGTCTTTAATATCCTTAGTAGATTCTTTTCCAGAGTCATTAGGAAGCAGTGATTCCTGAATCTCTTGCTTAACCACCTCTGGTTGTTTAGCTTCGGGTTTTGCAGATGGTGCGGTGGGCATAAATGCATCCATCTCGGTGCCCTCTTTTTCGGCACCTTTACGGTTGATAACGTCCCTATTCTTAAGATGACTTCGCTTATGCTTTTGCTTCTGTGTGGCTTTACCTATCAGATAGAAACAGAGAAAGAAAACAATCCCCTTGAAATTGCCGCAGCATAGAAACACAGTGTGAAAATCCTTATGGCATATATTTTTCAGATTATCAAATATCTGTCAAAGACTTTTCAGTCCACTACTTTCATTTCTTTTTAATTTAATCATCATACAAATTCATAAAAATTTATCAAACGGTTTTCAAACCTTACCGAATAATGTGCAATTTATTAAAATACTGGTCTAATAATAATACAGGACTGCAATGTCAATTAGACAAGGTCTGAGGTGGAAAAGTAAAGCGAGTAATACCAAGTAATACCCAAAAATACCTAATTATAAATGTTACCATACCAAGTTTCCTTTTGATTTAGGAAAAATGTAGATTTGACACGTTGTAAAAGTCAGATTTCAACCCTCAAAATGAAATGCAATCAAATTCAAAGCAGTTTTTGCAACTTGGATGATTAATTGTTTGTCAAAATGTTTGGAATCAAGTTAGAAACTTCTAAATTATTAAACAGAGATAAATTGTTCACGATATGACTGATTTTTATTAAGGGATACGACATATAATCGTTTTTGATTTCCAGCCTGCGTAATGCTAGAAAACAAACTGATAAATAGCTGTAAAAATCCTCAATCTTGGTTTATTTAAATGGTCTTCGATTTTTTCAAACTTATTTTTATCAAGTACTTTAGCAATTTCTCCAGGTTTGAACAACGAAACTAGGATAGTGTACCATGATCTCTGGACCCCCGTCTGTTACGACTCCTAGATCTTGAACTACTGCAGGCTCGGCCAGCGGTGTTAGTTCTTCGATCACTCATGTTATGTTATTTTATATATTCTAACAATTTCTAATACGATATTTCTTCACCATATTTAATTCTTCGAAAAGGAACGTTGAATTAAACGAATCACAGCAGAGGAAAAAAAAAAAAGAATAATAAAAGATGAAATAAATAGAATTAAAATTTCTTTAAATGAAAAATAAATAATAATTATCGCAGGGCGGTAGCAACAGCAGTTGGAAAAAAATCAAATCATTACAGCTCGAATTTCACTGGTCGAAATCGGCACTGAGTCAGTGTTTTATTTATAAAACTACCGAGAGATCGTTGCCAGCGGTAATGATATAGGAATGTTAAGAGTCCGTGTACAAGCAACAATATGTAATATATTAAAATATGAGAAAAAAAAAAGTAAACCGCCGTAATTAAACTTTATTAAAAACCGCGTCAAAATTCAAGTTCTCTTGGGTTTATCCAATTGATTTCCCATCTGCGTTCGCAATGATTTTCGAGAATTTAGCTGTCTAACGATTTTACGTTTATGTCATTCAACACTTCGTATAAGCAGTATATTTATGATATAGGTTTCGAAGTATGTTATTATTATTATTGTTATTGCTATTATTTGATATTATGTCGAACCGCAATTCGCGACGTCGTTTCAAATAATCTATTATCCGGGTAAAAGAAAACTCCCGAGTTTTTCATCAGTCTTTCCTGAAAATATTTTAAACTTTGTGATTTTTATTTTTTATTTTTTTATATATTTTTTTTTGTTTTATTAAATCTTCTGCCTCTTTTTCTCTTATTTGTATTAAAGAAGGAGCAAAATTTTCCTCTTCTTTTGATCGTTCAAATTAAAACATGTCCAATAGATACGTAACGTGATGTTGAAAAGCTTTTAAAGCGCCAGCAGCGAGAAATGTCCACACGAAGCTTTCTCGCGTCTATTTTAACACCGAACTGGCGCAAAGCAAGACGTAGGACGGTTAAATTTCTTAAATTAGTTCACTCGAAAAGGAGGAGGAGCAGGCGCATTGCGTCTAACCTCTAAACTTCTCGCCAAGCGGTTCAGTTGTAATAAATGGGAAGCCGTTTCGATTTAAATACGTGCGACTACATGTATATTATTATTATTATATATTTTTCTTTTACGTACAATCTTTCGAGCAACTAATTAATTTCAAAGACGCGTTATCGTTAACGACGGTTCGCGATTTATTATTACACTTCCGTTAGAAAATAAGCGAGTTTTAATTTTTCTCTTCCTGCCTTCCCACCTTTCTTTCTTTCATTCATTCTTTCCTTCTTTCTTACTTCCTTTATTTATGTATATTTCACGGAGACAGATTATCAAACAACTTTCAATTTTCGCCCCAAAGGTACAGTTGAATTTGCGTGTGTTCGCATACAATTAATAAAATTTTTCAACGCTTCGGGAGAATGAGACAGGGAGAGGCAAAGAAAGAAAGAAAGAAAGAAAAAACGAGAGGAAGTGAAATATGAAAACGTTCGCACGTCAAATAATTATGGTTCAATCTAGATTCTAGAATCCAGTCGATAGACAGATGCTCGTGCGATCATTTTATCGGACCTTGACGACACCTGTTGGCGAAAAGGGAGAACTAAAATTGTATCGGGTGATCATCAAATAAGGTAGCTAGCCAGCTGCTTAGCCGCACCAACAATGAAATTTCAAGATGAATCACCGCAGTGAAAATGTCGAGCATGGGTTAGGCGTGTATATGTAGAAACGACGACGAAAACGATTGCGTAACCCGAGGTCTTCCTCCTCCGCGCGTTCGCTACGACGTGCATTTGTTTCCAATTTCAACGGTTTCGAATTATCATTGATTGCATAACTGAATTCCTCAATCGATGCATACGCGTATCATGAATTACCTCTGCATACACTGATATGTGAATTAGATGGTATAAGAGATGCGAAATTAATTGAAATCAGAATCACCATCTTACGTATGTACGTCTCTTTATATCAAGGTATTTACTGCATCACTGTAGTCTCGATACGAGCTGATACGAGATTAAAATTTTCAGCTTCGTTGTGATAATTTATCGACAAATCAACGCTACGTTTGTGTATCATCCGGTCTTGGAATTGTACAGAAAAGAAAACAAAAAAAAAAAAAAAAACAAAAAAAAAGAACAAGGCTAAAAAAAAAGAAAATAAAAATGACGCCATGACTACGCACCGATGAACGATGTGTCGTTAATATTCATAGAAACAGGTAAACTGCATATAAGACGACTGTCCTAAGCACAACTCAGAAAGACTCGCATATGTTATTTTCTTGAAAAACCATTTTCTACGTATTGTATAAGAAAAAATCTCGAGTTTATAAGAAATGTCGCTTCTTTTTTTTTTTACAGTATGTGTATCGCGTACGTAATCGTTTTAACACGAAATACCGCGGTATAGAAATTATGACGACAATAGCGATAAGTGTGTTGGTATATACGCACGTATAATGTACGGACAAATAAGAACGCGATAAACATTGACGCGTCTTTTAATGTATCTCATAAAATTTCAACGTCTTATCAATGACAAATTCCTTGGGTCACGCTGTTATCATTTTGATATCCACTCTTGACCGCATATTGCCGCGAAAATATCACGTTAACTTATTCATTAGCATATTCCTCGGTCATTCGTCAAATTTGAATGATCCCTAGCGATTTCATTTCCATTGCATATGCATTGTGCGAATTATATTCTTCTGATTGTATGCAATATAGTAAGACACTGTCGAACATTGCGAGAAATAAATTTGAAAAGAGAGGGAAAAATAGTTCCTTATAAAAATTTCACAGCTTTACTTTAAACGTCTTTCTCACAGGTAAAATTATTCAAGATATAGATGCAAGTTTTCAAAATTGAAAGTCACACATGATACGGCAAAGAATGATTTTATTCCCGTTTTTCCCCGGAACGAATATTTCTTAAAGAACTCGACATAGAGACGTCATATCACCTCTTTAAAAAAGTTTTGCGAAGTTAATCAGGAACAATAAACTTCACGATAAGCGTTGGAAAATCTTATCCTAGTAATTGTTCTTAGGATGAAGTCGAAAGGTTGTCTTTTCCACATTATGATAGACTGTATCAAAAATATCGACTGTTTTTTTTTTTTTTTTTCAAACTTCAAATCGAAAATATTGTTCGCAATGACAAAAAAGATTGCTATTCAAGTTTCTTAATCTTAATATTTAGAGGTGTCTCATCGCGATTTTTTATTTCCCACTTCAATAAATGGAAAGTTTTTCTTCTTCCAACTTCAAAATTTCATAACTCGTCAACGCGTTAGTATATTGATAAGGCCGGAACGTATTTTTTGTAGAGAATTGTACGCTCTATAAAAAAAAGGTCTTTTATCATTTTATAATAAATCTACTCTTTCAAGTTATTTAAGGACTTTATATTCATACATATATATTTATATATACGTATGTGTATGTAAGTATTGAAGTACTCAATCCGTTAGCTAGCCACCGAAGTAATTTTGTTGTATGCAGGTTATTCACAGTGTTATAATAAAGAAATAAAACAAAATATAAAAGTTACGTAACGTGCGCCGCACCTTAATTTCTGCAATTACGCGTGCAATGAGAGGTGAATTTTATTCGAGAAATTTCTCTCTCTCTCTCTCCCTCTCTCTCTCTCTCTCTCTCTCGCTCTCTCTCTCTCTCTCTTACATTTCGAAATCGGGAATAATCATTATAACATATCAAATGCAGACTTTGAAGGTATACGTATAACGTAGTATCGCTAGAAAGTAGTTTGTAAGTATAACGTAATCGTCCGATAAATTATAAATGTATAAGTGACAATTTTGTGATTAAATGAATTGCTATTTACAGCCGTCAATGATCGCTATAAACTACAGATAAAGAAAACTTGAAAACAATCCGTAATCTATGAGTCTGCAGCGATCTATTATTTAATTCTTAACGCAACTCTGACGACAGTCCTTTCTTTCATTTTAAAGGGCTCCGTATGTATGTACATGAATTTAACTACGGCAATTCAACAGTGGACGATAAACAGTTGTCAAACAAATCGACGGGTAACGTTGTTTCGAAAGGGTTTAAAGAATAATTCATTTCCGTCAGACATACACACACACACGCATTTATATATATATATATATATATATATATATATATGAACAAATGCGCATGTGTTTCCACGATTCAGTAATTAGGTATATAAAACACATTCAACCGAAAAATACGAAAACGTAAACAAAGAGCACGACATACGATTATGCACTGCGGGAAATATATTCATCATGACGGTTAAGTGGATTTATCATTATGCAACAATTCATCCAACAATTTCTATCATTCAATGCTTATTATGCACAATCGGATACCAAAGGTAGTGAATTTTAAAAAATCATTTGCCAGATAAATTATATAGGTCAAATGGCATGTTTGCAAAACTTCTTACACACCTATATAGTTACAGGGATAGTCGTCAAACAATAATTAGCATCTTGGCACGGTTCCTAGTTGTGCGCTCTAAGGTAACTCAATGAATGACTCAAACCTGACAATTATTTGACAAGAGAGAGACAAAGAGAGATTTCCTTTTCAAATTATACATCCCATCAAATGCTAAATTTTGAACCGACTAACGACCCAAGAAAGTCCAGTAGGGGGAACCTTTAGCGCAGAGACCGAGGGGCGAAGGCGCAGGTAGGCCACATCGTAAACGTGGACACGGTCTCGTCGGTATGCAAAAAAGAGAACCTTGCTCTCTTTTTTCCCCCGCTCTGAGAAGATAAGCGCACATATCCAACGAATCTCACGGTGCAAAATCACGAAAACTTACAAATATCTGAATAACAAGTACATATGATGTTACAGAATGCGAAAAATCATTCTAGCGAATGGATGGATGGTTGGTCAGTTTCTTGAAATCATACAATGATTTCTCCCTATGATATACTGAGAAATAATTGGCGGACCTGTTAATGGACTGGAAAAAAACTGGCTGTCGCTATGCAGAAATCAAGAACTGTAAGTATGTGGCTCGCGGCATTTCATCGTCGACTCGCAATCGCAGAGAGTGAACGGGGCTTACGTACGGCCATGACCTCGTCCGACTACCGTGCCTCCTCAGTGTCTGTCTGTCTGGGTAGACACCGTTTTCTGTGCCTTCTTGTCTGCCTACCTGCCTGTCTACCTACCTGCCTACCTACCCAACCTACAACGAAAGCCTATTTGCGACCTTCTCCAAGTGTCCAATTCATCAAAGTAACTGTCGAACCGCCCCTACTGCAACAAAATTTCCAGAAAACGAAATACAGCCGACCCGAGCCTTCGATGAGCCGATAACTCATTTCTAAGAATCGTACACGACGCTTCGAATATTCGTATGACATTCAGACGCGGAAAATTTCATGGAACACGTTTCGAACGATGAAAATGATCGAACAAAGAGAGATGAAAAATCTATTGTAGATACCCTGATGTACGTATGCGTGTATATATTTATAATTACAACATCGTCAGGATGGTACAAGAGATGCGGTTTTCGACTAGAATCATTTTTACCCCTCACACCCACCCGTCCGGCACTCTCTATTTCTAGACGGAAACACTTGGTTTTTCCTGTTAAACGGATATGCTTTTGTATATATATATATATATATATATATATATATATATGTATATGTACATCTAGCAATACCCCGTAGAGCGCATACCTCCTCCTCAACAGCAGACAAAACCTGCCGCAACGTGCAGTCCCTGCGGATTTATGAATATACGACCTACCTACGAGAAAGTCGCAGAAAGGCAGGCAGCCAGGTAGGTAGGTAGGTAGGTAGGTAGGTAGGTAGGTAGGTAGGTAGGTAGGTAGGTAGGTAGGTAGGTATGCGAGGGCATTGCGATTGTGTACACAGAAATAAGACTGCGAATGGCGGCATTTGGAAATATATTCGTTCCTATCGAGTCGATTTTCGAAGGTAAATAATGCCGTACGGATAAAAGTTCAACAGATATTTAAACAAATATTAAGAAGAAGAAGAAGAAAAAAAATGGCTCTGATGCGTACTGACGGAATTATTCCTATTTCGGGTGTGTGTATATCTTGAAACTTGTGTGTACATATATATATATATACATATATATATAGTACGCAGTACGGACATGAATTCTTAAAAGGTATGCAAGTCGGGTTGGGAAAAAGTTCTTAAGCCTTGATCGACAGCTAAATGATAAGTAAAGGTTTTTCGGTCAGTTCGGAGTAACCAAAAACCGAACTAAAGGAATATTAACATGGAAAAAAGGGCCGAGACAAAGGGTTCGAATCAGGTCGGACCGCATTCTCTAACCGCTCTAACCGGCACACGAGGCCGGACCATCCAACATGGCGTCGGCTCTTTTAATGGTTACACAAGATGGCGTTTGCTGCATGTATTTTCAGGCTACCATATGCTCCGAAAATCGCAATATCGTTAAGTTTCGCCAATTTAGTTAGAAGGTAAAGATGAAAGGACAAAGAAAAAAAATAACAAAAGCGAAGCGGACTTTCGTGAAAAATCATTCACGCAATTAACTGTGCCGATTGAAATGTTGCAACAGCGGGAAATAGCGTGGAAACGAGTCTTTGCACCCCACCCACGTGGTGAAAACGTGGCATCCCCTTTTTCCGGTTCTTAAAGGGCGAACGACACGAAGAATCGAACGTTACTTTGACTTTACGGGATTTGCATTGTTTTAGAGAAATCAATATCAAACAACGAAAGCTTTGCGTTATGAAACAGAGACAGGCGGGCAGGCAAGCATCGGGAACGATTCACTGATTTCGGAGCAACGATTCGATGGATGGACGAAGATACTTGGGCGTGTAAACGTTTGCCGCTTCTACTTTGAACTGTACCGGCTTAACGCGTTATATTCATGGGATGAAACAGATATGATTACCAGAACGTTGGAACGGATTACAATTGAATACATACATGTTTATGCGAAGATATCCTTGGGCCTCGTTGACTGCTTGTGTAACACGTTTTAACAAATTTACGCACACTTCTCGTACGTCGGGGAAGAATAATTATTTCGGTAGGAAGAGAAATAAATATGATGGGGGGAAAAAAAAAAAAAAATTGCCGAAACCGTGCGACGACAATATTTTATCGTGAAATTATTTCGACAAATTAAACCACTGAACACTGCGTCGTCGTTCTAATATACGATTATAGGTATAATATAAAAACCTCGAGTATATGTGGATAAGTGTAAATACGTGTATAATTTAATAATAAATAGGTAAATCACACTTGTAAAAACAGAACTAAAACAACAATGTAAGCAAAACACGCACACAAAGTGTAAAAATTACGACAAGAAACAAAGAAATGGAAAAAAAAAACCACAGCAATTTCCAAAATAACAAAAAGATATTACTTTTCTCCGACTTGAACGTAGGAAATTGGTGTAAAAGGATGGTTTCAACTTGGGTGTATAAGAGGCTAAAAGGAGTATGATTGTGATTACTTTTCGTTTAAAAACTAGGTGCGATAAAATAAGCGTAATTTGTTGTATTTCAAGGGATTTTGTATTGGAACTTGGGACGTTACAAAAGGGGATGTGTAAAAATTTGTTGGAAGAAAAAGGGGGTTGCAGGAGGTTTGAAACTTAGAGAGGTACCGGGTACCACACACAGCACGTGCCGGCCGTTACAAGGCACTTGGAATTCCCGGCTCGAAATTTCTCGACATCTCCCAACCGTCTACTTCGGCTCTTTTCGTGTCTTTTCGGTATATTGACGTCACGTCTATCGTCTAACTCTCCCCCCTCCGCTCCCCGCCAGCCGATTGCTGCGCCATGTCGCGTCGTTTACCCGACACCCTGCGTTTCTATGTATGTATAAATGTTACCGACCGACCGGCCGGCCGGCCGGCGACAATTCACGAAGGCCTCGCCGATATGCTTCGGAATCAGGCAGGAATGTATAACTTTCATTTGCGCAAACACGAGATTAAAGCCGTAACACGCGGCTGCTCACGGGATAAATACGGATTGTCTTTCCTTCTGTTGTTTTTTTTTTTTTTTTTTTGTCCCCTCTTACTTTGCTCCCCCATTTTGTTTATCGCATTTTTTCTTTTTCGCAGCGTTATAATGTATCGCATAATAATAACAATAATAACAACAACAACAACAACAACAACAATAATAACAATGACAATACGATCGCAAAATACACGAGTATTCCGGATATTCTTAGTTCAGCCATTTTCCTATCGCCCGTTCATTTCTTCTGCTTCTTCTTCCTCTTTCTCCTTTCTCTTCTCTTTTACGGTTATATGCTCGACACGTGCTCAGCGAGACGACGACACGTTACACGCAGAAAATGTCTCTATTCGAGATTTGAAAGCCACGCAATTAATTTGCCGACCGTTTTACTTTTTTTTAATTCCATTTTTTGAATTAGATGGTTTGAAACACGAATACGATCGTTAACTTTGTGGAGAAATGATGAAAGGTGCCCTACGAAAATAATGCTAGGAAATTCGGTGCAGAAAAAATGTATATATATATATATATATAATTATGAATCACGAAGGCAAAATATGTGAAATTTTTATTTGTTCTTGGTCCGAAATGGAAAAATGAAAAAATAATAAAAATACGTTACGGCAGCTACCTAATTTCAAAATTCTCAGGTCGCATATACTCACCCTTCTTTTTCCCCATTTTTCTCGAATTTTCACTGTTTCTTTCAAGCGAAATATATTATTAATATATAAAGATCACGTTATTAAACACTTGTAGAAATTTGTTAGTTTCATTCTTCTAGTTTTAAATTTATCCCAAAACCTTTGTTTTTCCCCCGGAATGACGACTTACAAAATCGTAGAATACTCCAGAACGATTGAATTTAAAAGGAGACCGAAATAAACACGAAGAGAATCGGTATAACATTAATAAACAAGTAAAATTTGTATACATAAACTCGACTTACACGTAAAATATTATGCAATAATCTAATCTATATGTTATATTTTTTAAACTTCATTGATTTTAGATACTATTCGGTATAAAATATCACGATTTATTTCAGACTAGACAATGTTACTCACGCAATTGTAAACGTTTAAGGTAGGTTTACGAATTTTGAAATTTAGTTTCTAATTTTATCATGCAACCAACGACGACAAACTCCTTTTACGCGGAATAGACAACGAATTATATTATTATAAATACATACAATTAAAATGGCAAAATGAAGCAAAACGAGTTAGCGATATTATTATTAATTCTTACTCAGGGATTCAAGTTTTGTATATATTATTTACACCGAGTTGCTCAGAAGGAGGAAACAATAAAGAAAAAAAAAAAAAAAGAAAATTAAATAACTAAAAATAAAAAAAATTAAAAAAAAAAAAATAAAAGAAGCCTTTAGTTTATATTTAATTAAATACGAAATTATGATAAATAATTATATTATGACAATAAATTTAATTCGGTATTAAAAAGGTTGCGCGCAGCTGTTTCGCGTGCCTTTCGTGGCGACGAACTAACTACCCTTGGCGACGCATTCGCGAACAAAAAGTAAACAACTCCGGTGCCGTACATAGCACAAAGGACAATATACCTATAGTGAATAACATACACGATGCCTGTATCTTTTTTCTTCGTTTATACATATCTATATGTATCAATGTACACGCGCGTATATCTCTTCGTATACGCGAAGACGCAGAGGCCGGAGACGCGCATCTCTTTGACCCTTTGACCACCAAACGGGAAGGGGATTTCATCAGTATTTATTATCAAACGTAAATTGGGAACGAAAAATTTCATACGGATAACGTTTATGCTAACCGTAAAATTACTCTTCAGTAAGCAGTACTATCAATCGATAACAAATGATTTGCTCATTCCAGAGTTTAAAATTAAACCGTAAAATCAACTCTCGCTGCCGATTGCATTCAATTTTCCACGTAATTTTATACAATTCGACTCATCGGTTATAATAGTCCACTTTTATTCTTTAAATTTTCATTTCCCATCGCCTCTATGAGACAAATTAAAGGTAATATTTTCATCGTTTGATTTTTTATATTTTTTTTGCAATTTTCTTGAAAACGCTTCCACAGATAAAAAACGGATAAACGTTTATCCTGACTTTACCAGCTTGTTCAAACTGCCTTAGGATATCAGCATCGTAATTTTGCCTTCAGAACAGCAGAACGCAATTTCGCAAGAGAAAATAAACAAAGATAAAGCGACGGTTTATTTTTGTCTGTATAGTTGAAAAATCGTTATTTGTCCGACACTTAATACCGATTGTGAATCATCGTCTAGAAAAGGACAAGAAATAACGTTACTATAACGGAATTGATAAAGTACATGTCGTCATTCAGAGTATGGTTTACATAAAACGAATTCGCGGTGGCAAACGATGAACAACAAAAACTAAAAAAAAAAAAAAAACAGATTTTCTGGAAATCTTTTTTTCCTTACCATTCCTTACCACACCGATTGACGATAGTTGAATAGGAATTAAGATTTTCCAATAAAAACTTGAAATTGGACATACTATCACGACTTGTGAGATGTAAACAATTTCGTTCAAAAATATGCTTAAATTGTGATACCTACATTGCAATCACCAGTCACTGATATGAACAAACTTTCGTTATTTTGACCAAAGGAATTATGTTTTCCAAAAAACTTGCAACAACAATAATGATAATTCTCGATTTCCTAAAGTTGATTTAGAGGAAATAAATGTATCATTGGATCTACCTAATCGCACATTATTTCGAATAAACGTTGAAAAGAGGAAAAGAACATAAATAATAATAGAAAGTAACAGTTGATTCAAACTCACCATCCACAAACCGTGTCTGCTGTTGCTGCTGATCAGTTTTAGAGATTGGTTCCGGACCATGTTTTTCAAGCTTCTCGCTGATCGTGTCGCCATTTGGTTTTGGATGGTGGTGATCGGATTGATTCTGTAGAGGAGTCGGCGTCGTCCCCCTAGAGTTGAGGTTTCTCTCACTCGATTTCCGGTCCTTCTGTTCCTTTGGCACTGGAGGAGAAGCTTCGGGAATAGGATGAGCGACGGTTTGACTCTGTCCTTGATTGTGGGATTTGCGACGCGACAGAGAGTTTGTAGAAATCTTGGGATCTAGTGTTGGGAATTCTTCCTTTGAAGATACACAATTGGAATTTGGTGCAGTTCCAATGTTATTGACTGCTTCATTAGTTGTTACACTTGAGCTCTGGACCGTCACAGAGATATTTGAAGCTTCAGGGATACTCAGGGGTGGAACAAAGGCGGCAGGTTGCTCTGGTTCGGGAATTGGAACTGGTATGGGTAACTGTGAAGAAATAATTTCTTGGTTGATCACAACTGGGATAGTTTTAGGTTCGTCGGGCAGGATTTTTATTTCGTGTCTCGGCTGAAACTCTCTGACAGGTAGTTGCAACGGTTTATGTTCCTTTGGTTTGACCGGACACAGATCTACCTGAACCGTGGTATTAGAAGAAACTAACGATTGACTACTAGGGTTTGGGACGTTGGGTATACTTTGCGTTGGATTTGGGGGACCAGTATTACATCGACTATTATTATCGATCTCTGGATTTGGTTGTATGAGGTTAGTTAATGTTGGGGAAGTATTTTGCGAGGTTGCGGTTTCCGACGCGCTAGATGGGGCTGGTGAGCTGGAATCTGATTCATCATTCGCGGCTTTTGCAACACGGGCCGCAAAGTCAGCAATCAACTCCATACCACACGTCTGCAACAATCACCAAATCTACGTGATAGACGATGATAAGCCTTGTAGAACTGAACCTATATTTTTAATAACTAAAAACTTGCTTCATACTCCAAATTATAGTGATACAAATACAAGTTAAAGGTATGAGAGAAACGAAATAAATATTTAAAGTTTTCAATATTTGTACTCAAACAAGCTATCACATAACTATCATCTCCACTATCGATTTTCAATGTTTGATAAAATTTTAAATCAGCCAAACTTTCATAGCTTCGATTAAACAACTGGTTAATTTATTGGTATTGGAGAATGCATATTTAAATAACATTACGTGGCACAAATTTGTACTATTTTTATCTTTAAGTTCACAAAAAAATAGATAAAATTACCACAGGGTTTTCCACGTCAGGTTTGAAATAATAATATAATCATCCAACTCTAATGACATTTCTATTTTAGATTGGAATATTTTCTAATGCAGTTACCCATTGACCTCTCATGCGATAGTAAAGATTTAAAATATGTTTATAACTTTTGGGTACAAATATAAAGTTTGGTAATTGCCCAAATGAACTTTGCTACACAGTAATTTGGCCGACGCGATTTGAAACGATCACAGTAAAAGAAAAGACTGAACTTCACTTTCTCTTGCTAAACAACATTCCATTCACGTCATAGATTGATAGATAGTTATCGTTTAGGAAAGTATTTCCGTATCTTGCAATACAATGAAACTTAGCTACTGATATCGTGACTTGAGAACTGATAAGAATAACTTGATTCTAAGAGGCAGGGAAAATAAGTCCCTTGCTATATTATCAAGAAAATTTCAAGACCTCATTAAACAAACAACTTGGCGTCAAACAAATATCTTTCATTTCAGAGGTATGTTCATTGGGACGATTGCCTGTGTTAATTGTTACAACAAAACGCACTTGTGGTTGAGGAGTCGTTCGATTACTGGAATCTCCACTTTGAGTCGCAACATCGTCATCGTAAATTTGTTCACTTATATTTTTTCCTGTTTTTGGATCTACGATATCCGTAATAGCTTTCGTTCTTCTCGGTTTTTTTCGGTTTGCAGCACTTATCCCAGGATTTTGTATACCGCCATTGTCGCCTTGGTACACATCTTCAAAAACAAATGAAACATAGACAAATAAATAACGGAGAATTCAGATCTTATTACGATATTTATAATACCAAAAAATTTTCAGCATCAATCACAAGACACAAATTGGATTGTTTCATGTAAATTTAACAGGAACAAAGAAAAAAAAACAAAGTGAGGATGGAAAAAAAAAGTCAAGTTATAAAATCGTCTCAACATCGTCTGATTACCAAATAATATGAATAACGAATAAAAATATGGTGATGTGTGTCACTTACCAAAGTGTAACTTATAAACTTTATCAACAACGTACATTATCAAATCGGCCGAATATATTCAATCATGAACCTCTTTAATAACTTACTCATTCACTGCCCAAGTTCGAACTGGTCTCGATTTGAAAATACCGTTAATAATATAGTAAAGGATTTTATGGCTGCAGTACGCTGGTGTGCTCCAAGGCATAATACCTGTCGCCAAAGTTTCGATATTTTTCAAAAAGTGCAGTACCTTCCAGGAATGGTTAGGCCCCTTTGTACAATGTAATATGTTTCAGAGAACTATTTAAAGGTTTATGGACATAATTTGCACATAAGTAATTAGATTTACGCTCTACTAATCCGTTCAGTGCATGAGATCAGCTGTGAGGGATTATAACGGTCAATTTTACAGTGAACTTTGGAAATTCTCGAAACAGCAAGACTCCTCGAATTTTTCACTAATTGGTCTAAAAGCTAATCGACCCATCTACCGTTGTTGAGAAGAAAAGATGAACAAAAATCCAAATGAAATTCCGAACTGACGTGTGATTCAGTACTCAACAGTACAGCAACTGCTTTACTTTACCGCACTAAACCACAGCCAATGCTAGTTTCTTTATCAAGTACTTTATAAAGTATCTTCAGATAATTATCTGTTGCGGTATTACACATGCCTTGACATTACAAAATCTTTTTCTTAACAAGTGACAAATATAAATAATGAGTACGATTTTCATATGAGCTTAATAAATGTGTGAATTTTAATTTTTTTTCCCCTGCTTTTTGTTCTTTTTTCTAGTTACAGAGAATACTTAACCAGGGAGACAGTTACACGTCTTTATACGCTAAACTGTTCTATAACGATATATCAACAATTCCCATACTTTGAAGATGAAATTGTACTTTTATCTTTTTTTCCGTTTTACAAAAGGTTACACATTTTACCAGGCAATATTTCTATAAGTGAAGAAAATTTTCGCGTACACCTGCACAAGAAAAAATAAAATTACAAAAGTTATGATGAATCTTTGAAAACTATTCAGAAAAGTAAATACAAATTTTCATAGAACCCGATTATGCAATAGAAGGTCATTCACAACAAAATTAATTTCTTCTAGATACAACATTTTTCAAACTTATACCGTCAGTTATTTTACAAAGAGCATTAAAAAACCACGTTTATAATACTATGGGAATAGGTCGAAAAACTTTTTTATCCTATGTTAACGGAAAATACAAAGCTAAACCGTGTATTCTAACTTCAACAGAATTTTGAAGAAGGTAACTTGATTGCACTGAGAAGTAAATGACTGTGTGTTGCCTTATGCTATAAACGATCATACTATCAAAACTGAATAGACACAATAAACAAACAATACTTGCCTGTTTGAACTAATGGTAGGGCCATCGCTGGCATTTGCTGAGGTTGCTGAGAAGGTTGCTGAATGCTACCCTGTTGAACAATGCTAGCTCCTTGGCCGCCAGGTAGAGGACTTCCAACGTGTGGAGCTCCTCCGCTTATCGACCCTGCCGTTGGTCTGCTCAAATTCACCTGAGGCCCTTGTTGTTGGTAGTAATCTGAAATTTCAACAGAAAATATGGATTTCTACATACGTTATATTAAAACAACAAGTACATATTACGTTGTTAGTTATCATTGCAAATAAGAAATTTCAAAGTTTCAAACTTGTTACAGACAGGAGAAAGGAAATTTCCGAGAGCTGAGAATATCTCGTTTTTGCTTTGCATGGTGTAACTTGAGAGAAATTGCAGGTTTCACTGCCGGAGAACCTTAAAAGCTATGCTAATTAACATTAATTAGATATTGAAACTGCATTTACATGTATGGTGTGGAGTTGCCGAACTAAATCCATAGAGGTTCGACTGTATGATGGTGGGTTGATAAGTCGGGAAAAACTGTTGACTTTGGTGGCCCTGAGGTCTCTGTGGTGGCCCAGGAAACTAGAATAAAATAAAAAGATATTTGTCACATTTTTATTTCATGGCTTGGAGAGTTGTTACTGATAATTTACAGAGTTTGGCCTAAGAAGCTGACAATTGGTAATAAAAAAGATATGGTTCTTTCGTTCTTAGAATTCATTACACTGTTTATAAAATACCGCAGGAAAATACTGTTGAATTACGAATAAATATATTGTAAGCTTCTCAATGAAAATGCATATATTTTTTTTCTCAAGGGATGGAAGAGAAAATTAAAAAAATTAATCGAATTCTGAGAAGAGAAATGAGAATTAAAATATTATAAATGATAGCTAAGAAAGAACTAGCAAGAAAGTTCTTGAGCTTTATTACTACTTGTCTCAGATATTTAATATCTGATATATATAGTACAATGTGGTTCATAGTATAAAAATGTACATCTTTGGATATGAACTGGAGTTTCGTTCTAATGGGACT